>NC_060066.1:70067711-70367711 GCF_922984935.1 Meles meles
ACTGAAGATTGTTTGACCATATATGCATGGGTTTCTCTCTGGGATTTCTATTCCATTGAACTACCATTGGTTCTTAGGTCATTATGATGCTCATTTGATCACTGCAGATTTGTAATAAGTTTGAAATCAGGAAGCATGATACCTCCAACTTTGTTCATTTTTTAAGATTGTTTTAGCTAGTGATATAGAATTCTTTGAGATTCTATATGAATTTAGGATGGATTTTTCTAATTTGGGGGGGTTGATAGGGATTACATCATACCTGTGGATCACTTTGGGTGGTACTGATGTCTTAAAAATGTTAAGCCTTCCAATCCATGAACAAGCCGTGTCTTTCCAGTTGTTTATGTCTTTGAATTCTTTCAGCAACATTTTATAGACTTCAAAATATAAGCCTTTCAGCTTCTTGGTTATATTTATATTCTGAGTATTTTATTCTTTATGATGCTATTGTAAATGAGACTTCTTTCTTTTTAAGATCTACTTATTTATTTGAGAGAATGGGGAAGGGGCAGAGGGAGAGAATCTTTCAAGCAGACTTCCCACTGAGTGTGGAGCTGAACATGGGGCTCAATCTCAGGACCCTGAGAGCATGACTTGAGCCAAAAACAACAGTGAGATGCTCAACTGACTGACCCACCTAGGCACCCTTCATCAATGAGTTTTCTTAACATCTTTTTTAGATTATTCATTGTTAATGTATAGAAACTCTGTTGATATTTGTGTGCTGATTTTGTATCTTACAACTTTGTTGAATTCACTTATTCTAACAGATTCTTTGTGGAATTTCCAAGGTTTTCTATGTGTATAAGTTCATGTCAACGGCAGACAGAAAAAAATTTACTTCTTCCTTTACAATTTTGTTGCCCTTATTATTATTATTATTATTATTATTATTATTATTATTTTCTTATTTAGATGCTCTGGCTAGGACTTCAAGCACCTATGTTGAACAGAATACTATTTTTTTTTCTTTTTTTATAAAGGCCTGTGTCAGTATGGCCAAAGGAATCTGGAGGCTACAGAAGAATTTTAAATACCTGACAAGTGTTATGCAAGAAAAGTGTTATGTTTAAGGACAGACTTTCAACACTGATGAGACCAGCTTGTTTCACAAGGATCCTGGCAAACAAATCTGTGTAACGCATATTGTGTTTCAGGTGATGAAATGTTTTGACCAGAGACTCACAGAAACTTAACCTGTGACCCACACCACAAAGTAATAGTTCAGTGTTCCCTAATTCAGTGCTCACAAGTTTAAAGTATATAACTACCATCAATAGTGAAAATTGATTATGTTCTCCAATATTATTGCCATATGGTCTCCATTTCCACTGCACTATTTGTGGTTGCCTATAAATGCTTTTCCTAGTATTCTTTCCCTCTCCTCTTCATCTAGACACCTAGATTCAACCATTAAACCTCGGCCAACATGTGAAATAATAGAAAATATATATATTGGCCTCTGGCTCTGGTTCCTGGCAGAGAGTTCCTGAAACCGTTGTAATTTCCCAAGTGGTAAGAGCACTAGGAGCATTTGTTCTAATATTTGGTCTTTGACACTGGTTCCTTACACAGAGCTCCTAAATCCTTTGGAATTTTCTGGCTCCTGGATGAGGACTGGTTGCCAGGAAGATGCTTGGAACTTTTAGCCTAAGCCACAACCCCAAGGAACAGAAGAGGTGCTGGAAATTGAGTTAACAATTGATCATACCTATGTGATGAAGTCTCCATAAAAATCCCAAAGGTATGGGATTCAGGGAGCTTCCAGGTTGATGTACACAACCACAGGTTGGGAGAGTACTCAACTCCACAGGGATAGGCGCTCCTGTGCTTAGAACACTTCCGGACCTTGTCTTACGGAGCTCTTCATCTGACTGCTAATCTATATCCTTAATCATATACTGTATTTATAATAAACACAATAAATGCAAGTAAGAGTTTTCTTGAGTTTAGTGAGTTTTTCTAGGAAATAATTGAATTCAAGGGTGAAGGGGAAATCATGGGAACCTCTGATTTGTAGCTAAGTTATGGGTAACCTGGGGACCTATTACTTGCAATTGACAAGTTGAAGTGGGGTGCAGTCTTGTGGAACTGAGCCCTTAACTTGTGGAGTCTGCATTAATTCCAGCTAATATTAAAATTGAATTAAACTTTAGGATACCCAATAGGCATTGCAGAGAATTGCTTGGTTTGGGAAACACACACACACACACACACACACACACACACACACACACACACACATCTGGTATCAGAAGTGCTGTCAGTACAGTAGTAGAGTAATGAGAGAGAAGCAGCACACAAAAGGAGTGTTGTTTTATCCTCCACACTCTGTAATTGCCAGAGAGTCTCTCTCTCTGTCTGGACCCCCACCCTAGTGTACCTGAGGTATTCTTCTTCTTGTTAACACACCGTGTGTACACCTCTCTCTCAGCATTTATCACAACAATATATTTGTTGATTTGTCTGTTTTCCCCATCCATTTTTAAGCTGTTTAGATGCAAGTTCTCTTTCTCTCTCTCTCTCTCTCTCTCTCTCTCTCTATATATATATATATATATATATATCAGATAAAATAGTTTTAACATATTAAATTAAGTTTGTCTCCTTAAATATTTTAATAATTCCTCTACCTCCCTTTCTTTTTAATTTGAGCTATCTATAATAAAATTTTGCTGAACAAAAATAAACTGCAGCTTCGTCCAAATGGAATAATAATTAGAAATTTGGAACAAGCTATCTGAATTAATGTGTTTCTACTGTGCTCAGAATAATTATAGAATATTAGAACCAGAAGAAATACTAACTTATTTACACACGTGCTTATTAGGCTCTTCCAGGTTAGCTAAGAAGATAGGAAGGATAAAGATCTGAAATCGCTATCTGGGGCTGGAAAGGAAGGTCATGTGAGGAGAGTGCCATGTCCAGCCTCTGACAGCAGCTCTGTGATTAAACAACTCCTAGCTGTCTTCTCATGAACAGGCATACACTACTGCCAGAGCTGGAACTACTGTTATAGAGCCACTGCTCTAATGGCTACCTATTCCCAGCTTGTCGTGAGCCATTATTTCTATCACTACTCTCTCCTGCCTAGGATAGCAAGTACTGATGTTCTCTACAAGCCTAAAACTCAAACCAAACCAAAATTCACAGGTTCAGGTTTCTTCAGATAGCTACTCTCCTTCCTGCTGCATGGACATCTTGTGCATGCCCACCTACTAAGATGCTGGTCACCCTGTAAATTAGTTGCCTTTTGCACAAGCACTTCCTTGATGAGTTAGAATGGTAAGGTATGTTCCAGCTTCTTAGAGGTCCTAAGAGTGTGGAATGAGCTTAAGTTACACCACTGGGAGCTCCTCCTTCACTGAACAGAGGCAGAAAGTGAAACCTAAAAAGTTAGATGATCACTGCAAGAAGGGTTCCATTCAAAGCCTACCCTGAAGCACATCATCTCCCCATAATAAGAAACTGACTCTTCGTCTCAGTCCTTTTGACCTATCCAAATGTTTGGAGTAAGCCCGCAAGGGCTGAATTAACAGATATATCAGGTTTATGGAATGTGTAAACATATTGCCAATGTATGTTTTATTAGAATTATTTGGCTTAAAAATTAAGGATGGTTATGGTTTCTGGATTGGTATGTAAGGACATTAGAGGGTCACCACTTTATCTTAACAACAGACACAAAGCTGAACAAACTGAAAAATCAACACTTTTTTTGGATCTTTAAGAGGATTAAGGTCAAGGGGCAAACTGTTTCCAACAAAATTGGACAGATAGAGAATTACAATATACTGGAGTAGAAACCTCCCCAGGAACCAGTAATAGAGTCAGAAAATCTGAGCTGTATTGATAAATTTCTGGAGGCTAGGCCTGTACAAATCTGAGAATTAAAGGCTTTAAGGGAAACCAGTCATAGGGGACTGTCACACTTCTGTGACCTTACCATCAGGAGCTTGACTGGTGCTCACAGGAAATATCACAGTAAATTCCCTTCATGTTTCTGGCAGAGATAGTGGAAAGGAGTCATTTGGAAATATGCCAGAGCACTCTATTCTTCTTAACATGGTCTATCTTTGAGAAAAACTTAGTTAACCTGCTAGAAAACCTGCTGGCATTTTCTCTGAACCTATTTGACCTAAGGAGGAAAATACCCAACTTCAGCCTTTGTGGAGTTAAAAAAAAAAAAAAAAACAACCAACAAAACAAAAACCAGAAATAGTTGGGAAGTTCACAATCTAGAGGCATAGGCACACTAAAAGACTGAGACCTAACCATAGCACTGTAGAATGCTTCCGTCTCACTAGAACTACGACTACATTACCAAAGGCCTACTTACTGTTGTTCATTTCCCCTGGAACATCATATCCAGTAACCAGAGAAAATTACAAAGCATATTAAAAGGCAATAAACACAGTTTGAAGAGAAAAAGCAAGTACCAGAACTGACCATGACAGGGATGTTGGAATTTTCAGACAGGGAATTTAAAACAGTGAAGATTGGACATCAGGAGAAGACAGCAGAGTAGGAAGTTCCTAACCTCACTCTTCAGCCCCTGGATACAGCTAGAAAACACCAACATCAGTGTAAATAATCCAGAAAATGACCTGAAGACTAGCACAAGAGACTCCCCACAGCTAAATGTAGAGACAAGCCCACATTCAAGACAATAGGAAGGCCAGAGATATAGTCGGGAGTCAAATAGACCTGTGAGACTGTCTGCAGGAGGAAGGGATGCTGTGGGCTCAGGGAGGGGAGAGGAACAGACCCCACACCAGGCATCCCAGGCATGGGAGATCCAAACTGGGAAAACAAATCAGCAATTATTTGGCTTTGAAAACCAGAGTGGGCAAACAATCAGTTCCATCTGGAACTTTAAAAACCAGGAGCTTGGTTCTAGGAGAGCCGGAGATAGCACAACAAACACCCCTCCTGAGATACAGCACAGAAGTAGCAGTTTGAGAAATGCCTAGAGTACACAGGAAGATTGATTGATTGATTGATTTCTTAATCTCAGAGTATGTGCTGGAGGGCAAGGATTTTTGGGAGACTTCACCCAGAACAAAACAGCTGGCAGGTACCATTTTGCTCCCCTGCACCCCAGCCTAAATACAGGGACACCTGAGGGAACTAGCATAGCATCAATACTCTAGAACTAGCTTGCAAACAGTATGCCTTGTCCCCACACAGTTCTCTGAAACCATACCTTCCATCCCAACCTGACTCCCTAGGAGTTTTCCAGGCAGCTACAGGTCCTGTTCAGCTGCAGGCCAGCTCTAATCTTGCTGGCACCATGTGTCCTGCCCCCCACATTCTGCAGACCTGCTCCCACCAATACACCCTTGGGGCGGAGCCCATCAAATGCACTGTTTCAAGCCTAGCACTATGCAAGCAGTCCAATAGCAGCCAGCACTACTCCAAAGTGATTCCTTTCTGAGAAGAGGAGAAGATAACCACACACACCGGTTCCACTGTGGACCCAGCAATGAGCTAGGGGCAGACATCTGGTATGACTGCAGGCCCCATCCACCAATGAAAACTTCTCAAGGGAAAACACAGGCAAAGCACCCTGCAGTTTCGTGTTACTGCATGTTTAGCAAATGCCTGGTCTGACAACACGATTTTCAGGTGGTTCCACACTAACGCACTAACAACACAGAGACCAAACCCTGCATACAACAGGCAAAGAGAACCATTACAGATGACTGGACTGAAGGCAAACATGGCTCAGCCACATCAAAAGGGTACATACAACACATATAGGAGAAAACCCTAAAGTGCCAGTTTTTGTTGAACAAAGGACAGAGCACTACTTATGAAGGACCTCTCCTTCATAAGGCTACTACTTCCAAGAGCAGGAGATAGATGTAGGTGACTTTTGTAATACATGGAAACAGACACAGAGAGTTAGACAAAATGAAGAAACAAGAAAAAAAGAAGGTTACAAATGAAAGAACACGACAAAATCACAGCAAGAGAGCTAAACGAAGTGGAGATTAGTAATATACCTGATACAGAATTTAAAGTAATGGTCATAAAAAGAGAAAAGAATGGAGGATCTAAAGGAGGTCCTGGAAAAGAGATAGAACACATAAAAAAGAACAAGTCAGAGATGAACATCTTAAGTAAAATTAAAAATATGCTAGGGAATAAATAGTAGACTAGAGGAAGTAGAGGAATGGATCAGTGATCTGGAGGGTAGAATAATAGAAAGGAATGAAGCTGAACAGCAGAGAGAAAAAAGAATTATAATAAATGAAAATAGACGAATGGAAATAAGTGACACCATCAAGTGCAATAGCATTAGCATTACAGAGGTCCCAGAAGGAGAAGAGAGAGAAAAGAGAGCAGAAAGTTTATCTGAAGAAATAACAGCTGAAAGCTTCCTGAGTATGGGGAAGGAAATAGATATCCAGATCATGGAGGCACAGAGGGCCACCAACAAAATCAACAAAAGGAGGTCCACACCAAGACGCATAGTAATTGAAATAACAAAAAGTACTGATAAAGAGAGAATATTTAAAGCTGCAAGAGAAACCAGTTACAGACAAGAAAATCCCATAAGGCTATCAGCTGATTTTTCAGCAGAAATTTTATAAACCAGAAGAAAGTGGCATCATATATTCAGGGAATGACAGGGAAAGAACCTGCAATCAAAAATACTTTATCCAGCAAGGCTATCATTCAGAATAAAAGGAGAAATAAAGAGTTAAAGGAACTCATCACCACTAAGGCCACTCTATAAGGAATGTTAAAGGGGACCCTTAGAGTAAAAAGGAAAGACCAAAAGTAAGAATAAGAAAAGTAGGAAGGAAAAAAAAATAAAATAAAATTAAGTGTATCTGTAATTATCAGTGAAAGGATTTATCAATTAAAAGAATGTAAAATATGGGGCACCTGGGTGGCTCAGTGGATTAAGCCGCTGCCTTCGGCTCAGGTCATGATCTCAGGGTCCTGGGATCAAGCCCCGCAACCGGCTCTCTGCTCCACAGGGAGCCTGTTTCCTCCTCTCTCTCTGCCTGCCTCTCTGCCTACTTGTGATCTCTCTCTCTGTCAAATAAATAAATAAATAAATAAATAAATAAATAAGGATGTAAAATATGACACCATATACCTAAAATTTGGGGGGTGGGGAAAAAAGTAAAGAATGGGTTCAATCTTAAGAGACCATCAACTTAATATAGACTGCTGTATGCATGAGATGTTAGGTACAAACCTAATGGTAATTGAGAATCAAAATTAGTAATATATATGCAAAAAATAATGTGAAAAGAACTAAATAAATCACAAAACAAAGCCAGAAAACTGTGAGAGAAGAGAGCAAGAGAAGAATGGAAGAGAGAACTACACAAACAACCATAAAACAAGTAACAAAATGGCAGTAAGTACATACCTATCAATAATTACTTTGAATTTAATAAACTAAATGATCCAATCAAAAGACATAGGGTGATGGCATGGATAAGAAAGGAAAAAACCATTGATATACTGCCCACAAGAGTCCCATTTCTGAGCACATGCAGACTGACAGTGAGAGAAGGGAAAGTATTTATTATGCAAATAGAAATGAAATAAAAGCCAGGATAGCAAAACTTACATCAGGCAAAACAGACTTTAAAACAAAGATTGTAACAAGAGACAAAGAAGGACACTATATAATCATAAAGGGAACAAATCCAACGAGGAGCTCTAACAATTGTAAATATTTACGTAGCCAACATGTGAGAACCCAAATACATAAAGCAGCTAATAACACACTTAAAGGAAGTAATCCACACCAATACAATACTAGGGGAGTTTAACACTCCATTTACATCAATGGATAGATCATCTAAATAGAAAATCAACAAGGAAACATAGCTTTGAATGACACATAGAACTAGAGGATTTAACATATATATTCAAGACATTGCATCTTAAAAACAGCAGAATACACATTCTTTCAGGTGCGCATATTATACTCCCTAGAAGAGATGACATGTTAGGCCATAAAACAAGTCTCAACAAATTATAAAAGACTAGAATTTTACCATGCATCTTTTGACCACACCATTATGACACTAGAAATCAAGCACAAGTAAAAATCTGGAAAGAATGCAAATATACAGAGGCTTAATAACATGCTACTAAACAATGAGTGGGTCAACCAAGACATCAAAGAGGAAATTAAAAAAAATACATGGAGACAGATGAAAATGAAAGCACAATGATCCAAATTCTTTGATGTTACAAAAGATGTTCTGAGAGGGAAGATGATAGCAGTACAGGCATACCTCCAGAAGCAAGAAAAATTAAATAAATAAACAAACAAACAAAAAACTCACCTTACACCTAAAGGATCTAGAAAAAGGACAAACAAAATCCAAATCAGTAGAAAGGAGGAAATAATAAAGATTAAAGCAGAAATAAACAATATAGAAACTTCAAAAACCAATAGAAGAGATCAATGATACCAGTAGATAAACAAATTTGAAATGAACAATGAGAAATAACAGCTAATGCCATGGAAACACAAAGGATTATATGGGATTACTATGAAAAGTTATATTCAATAAATTGGGAAACCTAAAGAAAAGGATAAATCTTTGGAAGCATATAACCTCCTGAACTGGAACCAGAAGGAAGTGGAAAATTTGAACAGACCGATTTCCAGCAATGAAATTGAATAAAGAGAAATCAACAAAAAATCCAATTTATAATTGCCCCCTAAACTATAAAATATCTAGGAATAAACTTAAGCAAGGAGGTAAAAGACCTGTACTCTGAAAACTATAAACAGTGATGAAAAAAATTGAAAACACCAAGGAAAAATCATTCCGTGTTCATAGATTGGGAGAAATCCAATATTGTTAAAACGTCCACACTACCCAAAGTAATCTACAGATTTAAAACAGTTTCTACCAAAATACCAACAACATTCTTTTAAAAGATTTTATTTATTTGAGAGAGAGAGATAGAGAGAAAGCACAAATGGTAGGGGAGGGTAGAGGGACAAAAAGACTCCCTGCTGAGCAGGGAGCACAATACAGGATAGATCCCAGGACCCTGGGATCATGACTGAGCCGAAGGCAGACATTTAGCCAACTGAGCCATCCAGGCCCCCCAACAACATTGTTTACAGAACTAGAAAAAACAATCCTAAAATTTGTTGGGAACCACAACAGACCTGGAACAGCCAAAGAAATTATGAAAAAGTCAAATAAAACTGGAGGTATCATGATTGCAGATGTCAAGCTATATTACAAAGCTATAGTCATCAAGACAGTATGGTACTGACACAAAAATAGACCTATGGAACAGATTAGAAATCCCCCAAATAAATACTTGGTTATATGCTCAATTAATCTTCAACAAAGGAGGCAAGACATTGCCATGGGGAAAAGTTTCAACAAATGGTTTTGAGAAAACTGGACAGCTACATGCAAAAGAGTAAAAGTGGACCCCTTTCTTACACCATATACAAAAATACTTTTAAAAATAGATTAAAGACCTAAATGCAAAACTTGAAACCATAAAAATCCTATAGTAAACATGGGCAGCAACCTTTTCAACATTGGCCATAACAACTTTTTTCCAGATATGTCTCCTGGGGAAAGGGACACAAAAGCAAAAATAAACTATTGGGACTATATCAAAATAAAAAGCTTCTGCACAGTGAAGTAAACAATCAATAAAACTAAAAGGCAACCTAGTGAATGGGAGCAGGTATTTGGAAATGACCTATTTGATAAAGGATTAGTATTCAAAATATATAAAGAACTTATAAGGCTCAATGCTCAAAAACCAAATATTCCAATTTATAAATGGGCTGAAGACATGAACAGGCATTTCTCCACAGAAGACACTCAGAAGGCCAACAGACACATGAAAAAAATGTTCATTATCATCTACTCTCAAGGAAATGCAAATTAAAACTACAATGAGATATCAACTCATACTTGTCAGAATGGCTAACATCAAAAACATAAAAAATAAGTGTTGGTGAAGATGGGGAGAAAAAGGAAACCTTGTGCACCCTTGGTGAGAATGTAAACTGGTACAGTCACTGGGGAAAACAGAATGAAGTTTTCTCAAAAAAATTAAAAATAGAACTATTATATAATCCAGTAATCCCACTCCTGGGTATTTTCCCCAAAGAATATGAAAATACTACTTGGCTAAGATATGTGTACCCTATGTTTATGGCAGCATTATTTATTATATCTAAATTATGGAAGCAATCCAAGTATTCATCAATAGATGAACGGCTAAAGAAGTGGGAGAATATATATGTGTGTGTGTATATATATATAGATATAGATATAGATTACATTATGTATCTATATCTATATATTACATTATATATCTATATATATAATATAATACTCAGCCATAAAAAGAATGAAATCTTGCCACTTACAACAACATGAAGGAATCTAAAAAGTAAAATGTTAAGTGAAATAAGTCAGAGAAAGACAAATACATGAATTCATTTGTATGTAGAGTTTAAGAAATGAAACAAATGATCAAAGAAAATGAGACAAACCAAAAAAAATGACTTTTAATATAGAACAAACTGAAGGTTACCAGAAGGAAGGTGGGTGGAGGATGGGTGGAATTGGTGACCAGGACTAAGAGTACAGTTATCACGATGAGCACTGAGTAATGCATAGAATTGTTAAGTCATTTTATTATACACCTGAAACTAATATAACACTGTATGTTAAATATACTGGAATTCTTTAAAATGTAATTTTAAAAACCAACTATGATTAATATGCTAAGGGCTCCAGTACATAAATTAGACAGCATACAAGAACAGAGAGGCAGAGAGATGGAAATCCTAAGGAAAAAAACAATGCCAAAGATAGTAACAGTGCCAGAAACAAAGAGTGACTTTTTGGGCTCATTAACAGACTGGACATGCAAAAGATCTTGGAGCTTGAGGATGTATAAATAAAAACCTCTAAGAGTAAAAAATATGGGAATAAAGAATGAAAAACTGAACAGAATATCCAAGAATGTGGGACAACTATAAAAGATGTAACATATGTGCAATGGGAATACCAAAGGATAAGAGAGAAAGGAGTAGAAATGAAACTGAAGCAATAATGACTGAGAACTTCTCCAAATTAATGTCACACATCAAACTGCATATCCAGGAAGCTTAGAAAACAAGCAGGATAAATACAAACCCAAAGCAAAACAAACCAAACAAAAAAACCTCATACACATGGCAACCACTAAAAATAGCTAAAAGAAAATATAGTTAATATGTTAAGAAAAAGAGATAACTTGGAACAAAAGAAAAATGCTTAATTAAAAACAACACGATGGAATACTATGCAGCCATCAAAAGAAATGAAATCTTGCCATTTGCGACGACGTGGATGGAACTAGAGCGTATCATGCTTAGTGAAATAAGTCAATCGGAGAAAGACAACTATCATATGATCTCCCTGATATGAGGACATGGAGAAGCAACATGGGGGGGTAGGGGGATAGGAGAAGAATAAATGAAACAAGATGGGATTGGGAGGGAGACAAACCATAAATGACTCTTAATCTCACAAAACAAACTGGGGGTTGCTGGGGGGAGGTGGGATTGGGAGAGGGGGAGCGGGCTATGGACATTGGGGAGGGGAGGCGAACCATAAGAGACTATGGACTCTGAAAAACAACCTGAGGGTTTTGAAGGGTCAGGGGTGGGAGGTTGGGGGAACAGGTGGTGGGTGATGGGGAGGGCACGTTTTGCATGGAGCACTGGGTGTTGTGCAAAAAGAATGAATACTGTTACGCTGAAAAAATTAATAAAAAGGGAAAAAAAAAGAATACAAGAAATATAAAAAAAAAACAAAAAAAAAAACAACATGACAGAAAAAGAGGGGAAGACAAAAATAGAAAAAATTGGGGTGACAGATAGAAAATAGTAACATGATAAATATTAATCCAATTATGTCAGTAATCACCTTGAATGTCAATCATCTAAATATGACAGTAAAAAAATCATCAGAATGGATTAAAAAAAACCCAACTCTATGTAGTCTGTAAGAAAACAACTTTATTTATTTACTTATTTATCTTAAAAAATTTTTAGGTATTTATTTGACGGAGAGAGACACAGCGAGAGAGGGAACACAAGCAGGGGGAGTGGGAGAGGGAGAAGCAGGCCTCCTGCTGAGCAGAGAGCCCCATGCGGGGCTGGATCCCAAGACCCCAGGACCACGACCTGAACAGAAGGCAGATACCCAACCACTGAGCCACCCAGGGGCCTGTGGCTCAGTGGATTAAGCCGCTGCCTTCGGCTCGGGTCATGATCTCAGGGTCCTGGGATCAAGCCCCGCATTGGGCTCTCTGCTCTGCAGGGAGCCTGCTTCCTCCTCTCTCTCTGCCTGCCTCTCTGCCTACTTGTGATCTTTCTCTCTGTCAAATAAATAAATAAAATCTTAAAAAAAAAAAGAAAACAACTTTAAAACATAAAGACATACATAAATTAAAAGTAAGTTAATAAAGAAATATTTAATGCTAATATTGATCAGAAGGAAATGAAGATTATAATACTAATATTAGACTGAACAAACATGGAAGCAAGGGAAGTCAGTCTCCAAGGAAACATAACAGTTCTTAGTGTGTGTGAACTTAATAAACAATCATCAAAATATATGAGGCCAAAATTTATGAGGCAAAAACTGGTAGAAGTACTAAGAGAAATAGATGAATACATTATTTATATTTGGAGACTTCAGCACCCCTTTATCAGAAATGGATAGATCTAGCAGGCAGAAAATCAGTAAGGACACAAATGAAATCAACATTGCTATTAATCACCTGGCTATAATGGACATCCATAGACTATTTCATCTAACAGCAGACAGACATTCTTCTCAAGCTCATATGGAACATTAATCGAGATAGACCACATGCTGGACCAAATACAAACCATGACCAAATGGGATTTATTACAGGTATGCAAGATTGGTTTACCATCTGAAAATCAATTAATGTAATACTTCACAGCAACAGGCTAAATAAAATCACATGATCATATCAAATCATATCAATAGATGCAAAAAAAAGTATTTGACAAAATCCAATACCCATTCATGATAAAAACTCCCTGTAAACTAGGAATAGAGGGGAAGTTCCTCAACCTGGTAAAGAATATCTATTAAAAAAACTCTACAGCTAACATTATACTTAATGATGAGAAAATAGAAGCTTTCCCATTAAGATCAGGAATAAAGCAGGGATGTCTCTCTCACCATTCTTTTTCAATACTGCACTAGAAGTATTAGCTAATGCAGTATAATAATGAAAGGAAATTAAAAGTATATAGACAGGGAAGGAAGAAATAAAAATGTCTTGTTTGGCATTATTATCTATGTAAAAAATCCAAATGAATCCATAAAAATATTCTGGAACTAATAAATGATTATTGTAAGGTTTTAAGATATAATATTGATGTACATAAGTCAATAGCTTTCCTATATACCAGCAGCAATTAACAGGTGAAATTTGAAACTGAAAATGTAACATCATTTACATTAGAAATGTCAAAAATGAAATATTTAGATATAAATGTATGAAAAGTACAAATTCTACATGAAGAAACAAAAAAATCTGATGAATCAAAGATGAAATAAAATTAATTTCTGGTCTATCTATGAAAGATATTTTTGAGAGAATGAAGAAAGAAACTATAGATTTAGAGAAAATATTTATAAAAGATATACCTGATAAAGAGCTATTATTCAAAATATATAAAGAACTCTTTTTTTAAAAAATCTTAAAACTCAAGAGGATAATAACCAAAAAAAAAAAAAAAAAAGGCACCTGGGTGGCTCAGTGGATTAAGTCTGCCTTCGGCTCAGGTCATGATCTCCGGGTCCTGGGATTGGGATTGAGTTCCATATCTGGCTCTCTGCTCAGCAGGGAGCCTGCTTCCTCCTCTCTCTCTCTCTGCCTGCCTTTCTGCCTACTTGTGATCTCTCTCTGTCAAATAAATAAATAAAATCTTTAAAAAGAAAAAAAAAAGGAGAGAGACTGAAAATAAACCAATGATCTTAACAGAAACCTCACCAAAGAAAAGATATAAATGGCAAATAAACATGAAAAAAAAATGCTGCACATCATATGTCATCAGAAAATGTGAATTATAACAATAAGATACCACTATACACCTATTAGAAAGGCCAAAATCTGGGACATTGACAACAGCAAAGGCTGGCAAGGCTGTGGAGCAACAGGAATTCTCATTTATTCTGGTGGGAATACAAAACAGTGGATTCACTTTGAATGACTATTTGGTGTGTTTTTTTTTTTCTTTCAAGCTGAACATACTCTTCCCACACAACCTAGTCATTACATTACTTGATATTTACTCAAAGCATTCGGAAACTTATACCCCCACAACCCTGTTCTTAAATGTTTAGAGCAACATTATTCATAATTACCAAAACTTAGAAGCAACTAAGATGTTCTTTAGTGGGTGAATGGAGAAACTATGATACATCTAAACCATGGAATATTGTTCAGCACTATAAAGAAATGACTTATCAAGCTATGAAAAGTCACAGAGGAAAGTTAAACGCGTATTACTAAGTGAAAAAAGCCAATATGAAAAAACTATACACTGTATGATTGTAAAGATATTCTGGATAAAGCAAAATTATGGAGACAGTAAAAAAAGATCAGTGGTTGCCAGGAGTTGGGGGACAGATGAATAGGTGAATTACCAGGATTTTAGGGTAGTGAAACAATGCTGTATGATACTACAGTAGTAAATATATATCATTATACATTTGTCCAAACCCCCAGAACATACACCAAGAGTGAACCCTATTGTAAACTGTGGACTTTGGGTGGTAATGATCTGGGGTCCTCAGTTATAACCAATGTACTAATCTGGGTGGGGGGATGTTGATAATGTGGGGAGGGCAAGGAGTAGAAAGGAAATCTCTGTACCTTTCTCTCATATTTGCTTTAAACCTAAAACTGCTCTAAAAATAGTCTTTAAAAAAATTAAGAATGGCTCATATAATTGAAACACTGACTAAATGGGTCCACAACACATTATTTTCTTTTTTGTTTGTTTTTTTTTGTTTTTGTTTTGGGTTTTTTTCCCAAAAATTTTATTGGGGGGAAACTACAAAACATTTACAATACAATGTTTACAGTCACAATTTGTAGTGAACTGATTCCCCAAAATATATTACAACTCAAGTTGACGTATCTTGTTACATTCAAAAACCTACTTCTGTCAAAGTAGTCCTGAGTACATACATACATACTGCTCCAACCGTACCTACGTACAAACTAAAGCTACTGCTCATTCATCCACTGTCCAGGAAAGCATTCCTGCCTTTCTACACACGGGAAAAAAAAATATACAAGTTTTGGAATTTTATGTAATTAAAACAAGGCATATTCATGTACTACACCATTCTTAGTACTAAGAGGTGGCCTCTTTAGATCTATATAAGAAAGTGGTAAATATCTTCTCCTTTTGTGCAGTTGAACCCATCCTACATTCAAATTCTCTCAAGCACTGAGAGAAAAATACTTTTTTGGTTGAGGAAGATTTAAGGCAAGTTCTGGCCCTTTCCAAAGGCACTGTGAGACTAACCCCCCACCTCATTATTGCTACATGTCTTTAAACGCAGAGTATGTCACAGTAGAATTGGTGGGATAAACAAAAAACAAAATTTTGCTTCTTGCTAATTTAAAAAGCTGGAATGACAAAAAGCATGCCACATTTAAGCCTGCTTGCAAAGTATGTGGTCAACTTTTTTTTCTTTAAAGTTGGATGGGCTACACCCATTATACATTCTAAGAAAACTCATAAGATATTCCTCAAACTACTTCCACAGCATCAGGATAGATTTCTGTAAAGAAATCATGCAATCTTTCAAAACAAGGAAAGAAATTAATGAAATAAATATTACATACAATCTCTTAAATTAAGATTTTTTTACTCATTTACAATAAAATAACCAAGTGAAGTTACAAAAGGCATATATTACTGTGAAAAGAACATACACTCCACATTTTGGCGATTAATAATGGCAATCATAATTTAACATAATAAAAGAATATATATCTATTGCTTTTCATCATACTTGATAAATACAGTATGAACAAAAATTTCAGTGTATACTTTTCACAAAATAATAAATAGGTTAAATAGTTTTTTTCATATTGAGTTGGGGTGCAGTGGTGTGAATCAACTCAAAACAGCTAAAAATTCAGCAGTTATTCCCCCAAATGATTAGGAACTAAGCTCTGCCCAAGGCTTCCAGAAAGAGCAGAGAAAATGGTTCTAAAATTAAACATCCACTAAGTGATGGCAAAAAAACAGTAACCAGTAGGAAACTTTGGAATGCACGTTTGTTTTTGTTTTTTTTTCCAGACATAAAGAATTTTGTGTCAAACAAAAACCTGTGGAGCGGAGGACTACAATCAAGGCATATTCCTGATAGAATATTGGATTCCAGAAGCTTAGAGGTTTAGCAAGGTGGTGGCTGGCTGTTTGTTTACACTGGTCTGAAGACAAACGACAATTAAGAACTTCTCTCACATAAGAGTTCCCACATCTGGACTGTAACTAATGCTTTTCAAGTGAAGATACGGAATGGTGGTTGGTAGCTGCTGGTGCTGGGTTGATTTTTTTTCCCCCAAAAGTCCCAAACTCTTAGGAGACCTAAAAAAGTTTTAAGTGTTTGGTATCTTGTTCTGTTCGCATCACACCTACCCTGTTGTGAGTATTTTGTTCATCAATACAAAAGTTCATTGCCTTTTTTTTTTTTGCTCAACAAGAATGAAACTTCATAATAATAATAAAAATAATAAATAAAAAAAAAGAGAGAAAACCGAAAGGGGAGGGGTGGGGCCCCTCCCGGCACACAAGTTCGAGTCCAAGTGCTCGGTGGGGCCCGCAGACTCTGCTCATGGCCTGTCACCCCCCACTCCAGCGTCCCTCCCTGCCCGTAACAAGGACTCCAGGTGGCAGGGGCGCCCTCCAACAACCGACAGAACAGCCTTCCCCCTTCCTCCTCCTCCTCGCTGGCGCCCTCTTGCCTCAATCGTCAGAGATGGGCAGGCTGCGGCCAGGGTCGAGGCTGGGGGACTCGGAGCCGCTGAGACTGCCCGAGCTGAGTGAGCCGCTCAAGTATCTGTCAGGGTCCGACAGCGAGTCCGGGGTGCTAGGGGACGCGTCGAAGACGGGCAAATCGGACAGGCGGCGCGGCAGCTGGAAGTTGAAGGGCGGCGAGGGCGGCGCGGTGGCACTGGCAGGGAGGGGCGCGCTGGGCGGCGCCGGGGGCTGCACGGGGGTACCAGGCCCTGCTGCTGCTGCTGCTGGCTGGCTGCGATAATAGGCAGCGGCCACGGAGGCGAAGTTGTGGGTCTGGATGCCAAGCGGCGTGATGAAGCTGCTCAGTTCCGGGCCAAACGCAAAGGCGTTGTTAGCGCACGAGGCGGACCGGCAGGCTGCGCACCGAGCGCCGGGTGCCAGCAGGTCCTCCGCGCCCCCTGTGCGGTACAGCAATGCCGCCGAGGGCCGCAGCCGCCGCCGAGGCACAGCAAGTCCGAGCGCCTGAGGGCGTGGAGGCTGCGGAGGCGCATGAGCAGGACAGAGCGGAAGAGGAGCAGGACGAAGCGGCAGAGGAGCAGGAGGAGGCTGAGGAGCAAGAGGGTGGCGGCGGCGGTGCGCGACGTGGGCTGTTGAGCAGCAGCGGCGACTCTAGGCCCCCCGGGGGCTGGTAGTGGCCCGACGGAAAGCCTGAGAAGCTGAGGCTGTGATGCAGCTTGGGCAGCGGCTTCCGGGGGAAGCCGAGGTGCAGCGCGTCCCGCACGCTTAAGGCGCGCAGGTCCCCAGAGGCGCCCCCAGACGGCGCTGGCCGCCGCTCGTCTGCGTTGTGGATGAAGTGGCAGCGCGGCCAGTAGAGGCAGAAGCTGATGGTGTAGAAGGTGTGGCACAACTCGGTCTTGTACTTGCAGTGCCGGGTCAGGCTGGGTAGCTCCTGGAAGCAGTGCGCGAACTGGCACTTCTCGCTGTAGTTGCACGTGCAGCTCTCCTGGAAGGGCCGGCACAGCTCAGTCTTGTGGAGCATCGAGTTAATCTGGGAGCCGCCACCCCTGTGCTGCTGCTGCTGCTGGTGCTGCTGCGCTGGTGCTGCTGCTGGTGCTGGTGCTGGTGCTGGTGCTGCTGCTGCTGCTGCTGCTGCTGCTAGTGCAAGAGGTGCTGGTGCAAGAGGTGCTGGCTGTGCTTGCCCTTGCTGAAGGAGCGGTACTGAAATTTGTTCTCCTTGTTAAGCAGGGCCGTGCCTCCGCCCCCTGACAACTCCTTGAAGGTCCTGTAGGAGGCGGGGCCACCCGCCGCCCAGCTGCCATAGTTGCTGCGGTTAGCCCCGCCCAGGAACTTGGGCGAGCAGCTGCTGGGCCTAGGCGCGGGGTGGGCGGAGAAAGCCCGTCGTGAAGCCCGAGCTAGGGGCAGCGGCCACGGGGGTCCCCACCGGCTTCTTGTCCAGCATGTTCAGATTGAGATTGGCCAGGGATTTCTCCGTCTTACACAGGAAGTCGATATCGTAGAAGGCAGACAGAAGTGTCATCGACATGTTTCTGGATCTTGTAATGGTCGGAGTTGCAGGCACGGAGGTCCGGAGGAGCCCTCCGGGCGGCAAGGCCGGCTGGAGCTACGACGAAGAACGGGTGACCGGCGGGGGAGGGACCGAAAGTTTGCCGGGGGACGAGACAAGAGGGAAAGGGAAGCAGCGCGGCCTGATTTGAGGGTGCCCGGGGGTGCGGAGTGGGGGGAAAGAGGAGAGAGAAAAAAGAGCGCTCCTCCACTCCCCGGGGATGCTCGGCCCGCCCCCCACCACCAACCCGTGCGCGGAGCCGGCGACAGTTCCCAGACTGCTGGACCACAGCACGTTATTTTCATTTGTCATTTCATTTGTTTTCATTAACTTTAATCTAAATAAATGAGTTGGTGCCTAAAAATAAATGTCACACCACAAGGAAAACTGGTGTGAATCTTACCAGAGCTGCCGTTATGTGAAGCTCTTAGTATTTGGTTTAGAAGTTGGAAGCAAGGTAATATGGAAGGTAGAAATTCATTTAATTGATATTTATTGAGAACTAAGTTTGTGTTGGACACTGTACTAAGCTTTGAAATCAGCAGTAAATAAGGAAGATATAGTTCCTGCTCTCATGGATCATAAGTAATATATATTCAGTAGACCTATTTTCCCTTTTCTTAGAATGAAGAGTAGGGCAAATGATGGAATGAGGGCTTTAAACTAAGTCATAGAGAGTACTCTACCACAGTTTTCTAATTAAAGTATAAATGAATAACCTTAAGCAACCAAAATAGGAATCTGAACTTTAAAAATGATGATTTGACTCCAATTTTAACCAAAATTGTGAGTCAGAATAATCCCATAGGATATTTTCAATAATTAATGGCTCTGATGCTCATTAGGGTATCTTCCTTTTCCTTCTCCCCCTACTATCATTTCCCCTGATTAAAAAGAAAGTAAAACGAAACCAAAAATCTCTCAACAAATATTAGTAGTCAACATCTTAATTATTGGCTTGATTTTCAGCTTTCAAAAACTCAGTGATGTGTGATTATAAAAATCTCAGACCCCATAGTCCTGAGCAGTTGCCAGTTTGCATCACTAAAGACTCCTTATTGCCTCAGCAAGTGTCCATCCAAGTCATTCAGCACCAGGCCAATGGTAAAGAATCTGTCTTTTAATTCCACCTCTGATTTCCAGCAGATTCAAAGTTTCCTGAAACCCATTAAAACCCCAGAAGGGGGCACCTGGGTGGCTCAGTGGGTTAAAGCCTCTGCCTTCAGCTCAGGTCATGATCCCAGGGTCCTGGGATCAAGACCCACATCGGGCTCTCTGCTCAGTGGAGAGCCTGCTTCCTCCTCTCTCTCTCTCTCTGCCTGCCTCTCTGCCTACTTGTGATCTATATCTGTCAAATTAAAAAAAAAAAATCTTTAAAACCCCAGAAGGATAGGCTCATGCATGGAGTGCTCCTTCCTGCTGTTAATCTCAGTACCAGAAAAGACATGTTGCCAGCAGTGGAATATCAAGCAGGAGATTTCTGGAGAATCAGTCTAATATTACTCCATATTTACCACTCCTTCCCTGGAATTGAAAATGTCTGGATTCCTGGGGGAAGACACTGTTACTCAGAACTTTGAAACTCAGGTCAGGGTCAACAGATATGGACTGCACCATTCCCCAAACAAAAGGAATATTAAGCCCTAAAGTCAAATCTCATACCGTGCTCATATTTAATATCACTTCACTTAAAGTGGAGCACAGATTTACACCTTTGAGCTGTCTCCCAACTCCACTTCGTATTCTTATATAGTTTGTACACTCTGCTTCCTCAATCAAAGTCTCTCCCCATGCTTGGCCCACCAACTATTACTCTATGTAATTAGTAGATATACCCTTGCCCTCAACTTCCACCTTAAATGTTCCCAATTTAGATGGTATTGCAATCCCAAAGAGCAAATGTGAGCACCCTGAGATATTGGGCCACGAGTAGTTTCACTGGGAGAAGGACGCTTCTGATCCCCTGTACTCCTGGAAAATGAAGCAGCAGTTAGATTCACCTAGAAGCCACACAAGTTCGACTGCCTGCTAGACACTTCAGTCTTGCACACTGACTGACTCACAGGAATACTTAAGTGTCTGGGCAGCTTTATGCCTGTTTTGGTAGGATGATTTTTGGATTCGGTTTCAGGATAACATAATATTATGAAATAAAATGGAAATCTTGTCATACTAGTAAATTTATAAAACTAGGATAGATTTTTCTAAAGTCATATTCACTTTTATTATAATAATCTATCCTCATATTTAAAAATAATGTCAATTATTATTAAAATATTATGTGATTCTATAGCTTATTGACACAGAAACGTAAGCCCTCAGACAACTTACAGCCCTCATACAGTAGTCATTTCAAGTCAACCAGGTGAGTTGAAGCTTACAGGTTTCTGTGACTCTTGAAATGAATTCATCAAGAAATTTACATTTCATTCTCTGGGTTTCCCTATTGTAATTTTGTGCATAGAAATCAAACGACTTGGTTATCTAGAAGCCCCAGAATATGCCGATCTCAATTTTTTGAGATAATGACCGAAACAAAACATTTAAAACCCTTTTTGAGACTTCTAGACTCATTGAGAATATATGTATGGATCCTTGCAAATTTTAAGAACCTTTCCATAGTTTATTTCTGCACAATCAAGAGCTCCATCTATCCTTGTCAGGATTGAGAGATTCCCATAACATGCCAGACTGATCCACAATCTTGATTGGATGCATGTTCTTACAAATCTTTTACAATTACCAGCTATAAACTTTACTGAAAGGTCTTTTTTCTGGCAGGATATGCTACTATTTAAAACATTACATAAAATACTGCTGCCTTTTTCTGATATTTAGCAATCCTACTCCCACCATCTATGTTAATCTTTGTTACATTATAATTATAGTTAAAATATAATAAAATCCAGTCAAAAATTAACACTAAATAAATCAAAATCCGGGCAAGGTTTTCAAAATGGAAGTTGATAATCTGGCTATAAAATTTGTATGATATTGGGAGGGAGACAAACCATAAATGACTCTTAATCTCACAAAACAAACTGGGGGTTGCTGGGGGGAGGTGGGGTTGGGAGAGGGGTAGGGGGTTATGGACATTGGGGAGGGTATGTGCTATTGTGAGTGCTGTGAAGTGTGTAAACCTGGCGATTCACAGACCTGTACCCCTGGGGATAAAAATACATTATATATTTATTAAAAAAAAAATTGGAAGGGGAGGCGAACCATAAGAGACTATGGACTCTGAAAAACAACCTGAGGGTTTTGAAGGGTCAGGGGTGGGAGGTTGGGGGAACAGGTGGTGGGTAATGGGGAGGGCACGTTTTGCATGGAGCACTGGGTGTTGTGAAAAAACAATGAATACTGTTACGTGGAAAAAATAAATAAATTAAAAAAAAATTGTATGATATGCAAAAGGCCAAGAAATGGCATTCTTAGAGAAGAATTAAATAAGAGAAAGTATTATACAGATACCAAAACTTAATATAAAGCTATAAGAAGACAGTAAGAGTGAAACAAGAATAGAAAATAAACCAATAGAAAAGAAGTGTCCAAAAACAGACCCACGCATAAAAGGACACATCATCTATACAAAGGAAGTACTAAAGATTAGTGATAAAAATTAGTGTTGGTGCTAGGTCAATTATACAACCATATGTAAAAGGTAAATCTTGATATCTGTCTTATACCACCTACAAAAATCTATTCCTGAAAGAATTAGCTTGGAATTGTAAAAAATAAATGTTTTATAAGATAAATTATTTTTATAACCTTGAGGTAGGAGAGGTAGGAAATGATTTCTTACCTTTTTTTTAAGATTTATCTACTTATTTGAAAAAAGGGAAGGGCAGAGGGAGAGAAGCAGACTCCCTCTTAATCATGTGGAACCCACACAGGGCTCAATCCTATGACCCTGAGATCATGACCTGAGCCAAAACCCAGAGCTGGATGCTTTTAAAAAAAAAAAAAAAAGATGTTATTATTTTGAGAGAGAGAGAGAGAGGCATGAGGTGAGGAGGGGCAGAGTGAGAGTGAGAATCTCAAGCAGATCTAAAGTCTGAGTGCTGAGTGCAGAGTCCAATGCAGGGCTTGATCTCACAACCCTGAGACCATGACCTAAACTGAATTCAAGAGTTGGGTACTTAAACAATTTAACCACCCAGGCACCCTAGAAATGTCTTCTTGAACAGATTTTAAAAAGCAATAGCTATAAATGAGGAGACTGATAGACTAGACTACATTCAAATCAAGGATTTTTTAATCAAAGACACCATGGTGAGAGTGAAGAGGCAAGTAACAGTGTGAGTAAATATATGCAACACATATAACTGACAAAGGTCTCACATTCAGAATATGTAAAAACCTCCTAAAACTTAATAAGAAAAAGTCAAATGATCCAAGAGGAAAATGAATAGAAGATCTGAAATGGTAATTTGCAAAAGAAAGTATGTGAGTGATATTTACTTTCATTAATAAATATATCAGAGCAAATGAAAATCACAATAATGAGGCACCACCACACATACAACACTAGCTAAAATTGAAAAGACTGACAACCCTCAATGTTCACATGGATGCGGAGCAACAACTCATTTGCTGCAGGAGGAAGCACACTGAGTTTGGTGGTGTATTCTAGATCTAAAAATTAGCATACCCTGGAACAGCTGGGAAGATGACAAGAATAGGAGGGCCCTAAGCACACCTAAACCCATAGATAATACTAAATAACACTTGCGTCAATGTAAATAGCCCAGAAAATGACTCCAAGACTGGCAAAACAAACCCCACTAAACTAAGTGTAGAAGAGAGGCCAAATGGAAGAGCATAGGAAGGGCAGAGACATGGTTCCTAAACAGTCCCTTGGGATTATCCACAGCTGGAAGGGATGTCACAGGTAAAGAGAGGAGAGAGAAACAGGCCCTCACACTGGGGAACCTGAAAGGGCAAGACGAATCACCATAATATTTGGCTTAGAAAACCAGAGGGGTCAAATTTTATAAGTACTTATAATCAGTGGGACTTTAACCTGGGATTTAAAAAAATCAGTGGGCTTGGCTCTGGGAAAGATGGGAGGTCCATAGCAAAGAATCCCTACCCTTAAAGAGACAACACAACAAATAGTTCCACAAGATACAGCATAGAAGTAGCAGCTTGAAAAACGTGTGAAGCATATGGGGTGAGAGAGTTGTTTACTCATCTCAGAGCATGTCCGAGAGGGATTAGGTCACTGGCAGAATCCTGCAGGAACAAAGGAAATGGCAGGCACCATTTCCATCCCCATGTCTCCCAGCATAAACACACAGCCACCTCACTACCTAACTTGATTAACAGTGTGCCCCACTCCCTTCATCCAGGTGGGCCTCTGTCCCAGCACTGCAGATACCCTCCCCTAGAAGACACGTGTGAAGACCTTGCAAATAAGCATGCATCCTGCTTCCGTGCACACTGCAGATCTGTCTCCTCCAATACGTCTTGGCCAGAGACCAACCAAAGCAGTATCACAAAACTGGCAATGTGCAAGCAGCCTTGACAAGAGCCAGCACCCCTCCATACTGAGTCCTTCCAAGGAAGAGTGAAAGATAACTACACACAACAGTAAGACCACCCAACCCAGAAGTGGGCTGGTAGCAAACAGCTGGTCTGAATGTAGCCCCACCCACTAATGAAAGCTTCTCAGGGGAAAATACCCTGCAATTTTGTGCTATTATATCTCTGACAAACAACTGGGGTGACTCAACTTCAGCCCAAGGTGGCCCCAGACTAGCCTACTAACACCACAGGGACTGAAACATGCCCACAATAAGCAAAGAGAGCCATTACAGACAACTGGACTAAAGGAAAATTGACTCAGCCATAACATCAGGGTACATACAACACACATAGGAAACACGCCTGAAGTATCAGGTTCTGGTGAACAAGGGACAGGACACTGCAGGGCACCATAGGAACTCTTCTTCATAAGGACACTATTTTAAAGAGAAGGGGACATAGCTAACTTTCTTAATACCTAGAAACATACATAGAGAGTTAGACAAAATGAGGAGAGAGAAAAAATATCAAAGAGGACAAAATCACAGCAAGAGAGCTAAATGAAATAGGGATGAGTAATATATCTGATAGAGAATTTAAAGTAATGATCATGAAGATACTGGGTTTGAGAAAAGAGTGGAGGACATCAGCAAGACCCTCACCAAACAGATAAAGAAGAACCAATCAGAGATGAAGAGCACAATAAATGGAGTTCAAAGTACACTAGATAGGATAACTATCAGACTAGAGGAAGCAGAAGAATGAATTAATGGTCTCAGGACAGAGTACAGGAAAATAAGCAAGCTGAGCAGGTGAAAAAAAAAAAAAGAAAATGGACAAAAATGAGAATAGACTTAGGGAATCCAGTGACACCAGGAAACATAATGTCATTGACATTATAGAGATCCCAGAAGGAGAAGAGAGAGAAAAGGGGGCAGAAAATTTATTTGAGGAAATAATAGCTGAAAACTTCCTGAATATGGGGAAGGAAAAAAAATCCAGACTGAGAAGGCACAGAGATGGCTCAATAAAGTCAACCAAAAGAGGTCCACACCAAGACACACAGTAATTAAAACTGCTAAAAGGTAGTAGTAAAGAGAGAATTTTTTAAAGCAGCAAGAGAAACCAGTCCCATACAATGGAAACCCTGTTAGGTTGTCAGCCTGATTTTTTGTAAAGAGTTTATTTATTTATTTGAGAGAGATACAGATAGTGAGAGGGAGCAGGAGTGGGGAGGAGAGAGAGAAGTGTGCTCCTGCTGAGCAGGGAACCCAATGCAGGATTCCATCCCAGGACCCTGAGATCTGCTGAAGGCAGATGCTTAATGACTGACGACAGGTGCCCCTGTAAGCCTGATTTTTCAGCAGAAAATTTGCAAGCCAGAAATGAGTGGCATGATATATTCAAAATGCTGGGGGAAAAAACCCCCCAAAAAACAAAAAAACACCTTGCAACTTAAAATAGTGTATCGAGCAAAGCTATCATTCAGAATAGAAGGAGAAATAAAGAATTTCCCAGATAAAAATTGAATGAGTTCATGACACTAAAACAATCCAACAAGAAATGTTGAAGGTGACTCTTCTAGTGGGAAGGAAAGGTCATAAGTTAAGAAAAGCAGGAAGCACAAAAGCAGGAAAAGTAAGCATATTTGTAAAAATTAATCAAAGGACTCACAAAAGAAAAGGATGTAAAGTACGGCATTAAATACCTAAAACACGACAGGGAGATGAGGCAAAAATGGGTTCAGACTTAAGCAAACATCAACTTAATATAGACTGCTATATGCAGATGTTATATACAAACCTCTTGGTAAGGCAAAATCAAAGAACTATAATAGATATACAAAAAGTAAGGAGAGATAATCCAAGTAAATCACTAAAGAGAGGCAAATTATTATGAGAGAAGAGAACAAGGAAGAAAGGAACAAAGAAGTTCTATAAAAACAACCATAAAATGAGCAACAAAATGGCAGTAAGTACATACCTGCGAATAATTATTATTAATGTAAATAAACTAAATGCATCAATCAAAAGACGTAGGGTGATGGAATGGAAAACAAATAAAAAAACACCTACACGCTGCCTACAAGAGACTCATTTCATATACCTAAAGATACACACAAACTGAAAGGATGGACAAATATTCATCATGCAAATAAGTGTGAAAAGAAAGCCACAGTAGAGAATCTTATAGCGAATGAAGCAGACTTTAAAACAAAGATGATAATAAGAAATAAAATAGGGCACTACTTGATAATATAGAGGAAAACCCAACAAGAAGGTATAGCAAATGTAAATATTTATGCCCTCAACACAAGAATAAACAAATGCATAATATGGTTAATAACAAACATAAAGGTAGTAATCGGTAATAAATCGATTATAGTAGAGGGATTTAACACCCCACTTACATCTTTGGAGAGATCATCCAAACAGAAATTCAACATGGAAACAGGGAACTGAATCACACATTGGACCAGTGGATTTAACAGATACGCTCAGAACATTTCATGCTAAAACAGCAGAATACACATTCTTTTCAAGTGCACATAGAATATTCACCAGAATATATCATATATTAGCCCACAAAATAAGTCTCAACAAATTCAAAAATATCAGTCATACCATGCATATTTTCTGACCATAATGCTATGAAACTAGAAATCAACCACAAGAAAAAAATCTAGAAAGAGCACAGACGTATCAAGGTTAAGCAACAAGCTATGAAACAATGAATGAATCAACCAAGAAATCAAAGAGGAAATAAAAAATTTCATGGAGACAAAGAAAATGAAAACACAATGGTCCAAAATCTTTAGGATGCAGCACAAGATGTTCTAAGAGGGAAGTTTATAGCAATACAGGCATACCTCAAGAAGCAAGAAAAATCTCAAATAAACAACCTAATCTTACAATCTAGAAAAAGGAGAACAAAATTGAAAACAAGTAGAAGAAAGGAAACTGTCAAGATTAGACCAGAAATAAACAAAATAGAAACTGAAAACAAACAAACAAACAAACAAAACAATAGCACAGATCAATGAAACCAGGAGCTGGTTCTTTGAAAAGTTCAACAAAATTGATAAAACTTTAGTCAGATTCATCACAAAAAAAAAAAGAAAGAAAGAAAGAGAGACAGATAGAGATACAGAGAGATGAGAAAGAGAGAGAGAGAAAATCAAAATGAAAGAGAAGAAATAACAACCAACACCACAGAAATACAAAGGATTATAAGAGAATATTATGAGAGAAAATTACATGCCTAGACATTGGACAACCTAGAAGAAGTGGGTAAATTTCTAGAAACATACAACCTCCCTAAACTGAATCTGGAAGAGATAGAAAATTGGAATAGATCAATTTCCAGCAATGAAAGAATAAGTAATTAAAAACTCCCAATAAACAAAAGTTCAGAACCAGAGAGATTCATAAGTGAATTCTACCAAATATTTCAATACTTGCAAATCAAACAACATGATACATCACATCAATAAGAGAAAGAACACAAATCATATGATCAATTTAATAGATGCAGAAAAAAACATTTGAAAAAATACATCCAATCATGATAGAAAGCTTGTAGGTTTAGAGAAAACATATCTCAAAAAAGTCTATAAATGAAAAACACATCACTTACCTCGGAGTCAATGGTGAAAAACAGAAAGATTTCCCTCTAAGGTCAGGAACAACAGAAGTATGTGTATTCTCACCACTCCTTCAACCTAATACTGGAAGTTATACCCAAGCAATCAGACAACAAAAAGAAATAAGAGGTGTATAATTGGTGAAGAAGAAATAGAACTTCCACCATTTAACAGAGGACATGATACTATATACAGAAAACCCTAAAGATGTCACAAAAAAACATTAGAACAGATAAATGAATTCAGTAAAGTCGCAGGATAAAAAAAAATCAATATACAGATATCCACTGCATTTCTATACACTGGTCATGAATCAAAAGAGAAATTAAGAAAACGATCCTATTTACAATTGCCCCAAATTAATAAAATACCTAGGAATAAACTTAACCAAGGAGTTCAAAGACCTGTACTGAGAACTATAAAACACTGTTAAAAGAAATTAAAGAAAACAGAAACAAATGGAAGTCATTCCATGCTTATGGATTGGAAGAACAAATATTACTAACATGTCCATACCACCCAAAGCAATCTAGAGATTTAATGCAATTCCTATCACAATGCCAACAGCATTTTTCACAGAACTAGAACAAACAAACCTAAAATTTGTTTGGAATTCCCACAGACCCCAAATAATCAAAGCAATCATGAAAAAAATAAATAAATAAAACAAAGCTGGAGGTAACACATTTCCAGTTTCAAGCTATATTACAAAGCTGTAGTCATCAAAATAGTATGGTACTGGCACAAAAACAGAGAGGATCAATAGAACAGAATGGAAAGCCTAGAAATACATCTATAATTATATGGTAAATTAATTTATGACAAAAGAGGCAACAGTATGCAATGGAAAAAGATAGCCTCTTCAACAATGGTTTTTGGAAAACTGGACAGCTACATGCAAAAGAATGAAACTGGACCACTTTCTTACACCATACACAAAAGTAAACTCAAAATGGAGTAAAGACCTATTTGTGAGATCTGAAACCATAAAAACCCTAGAAGAGAGCACAGGCAATAGTTTCTCTGATATTGGC
The DNA here is from genome assembly GCF_922984935.1 of Meles meles. Classification (NCBI taxonomy): domain Eukaryota; kingdom Metazoa; phylum Chordata; class Mammalia; order Carnivora; family Mustelidae; genus Meles; species Meles meles. Next base: position 70,096,532 of record NC_060066.1, read on the forward strand.
CATTGCAACTTTTTTTTCTAGATATGTCTCCTGAGGCAAGGGAAGCAAAAGCAAAATAAAGTATTGGGACTACATAAAACAAAACAAAAGAAAACAAAACAAAAACCTGCTACACAGCAAAGGAAACAATACAACTAAAAGATAACCTACTGAATAGGTAAAGATATTTGCAAATGACATAGCTGATAAAGGCTTAGTATCCAAAATATACAAAGAACTATACAACTCAACACCAAATAATACAACTTAAAATGGGCAGAAGACAGGAACAGCCATTTCTCCAAAGACGACATCCAAAGGGCTAACAGATACATGACGAGATGCTCAACATCATTCATCATCAGAGAAATGCAAATCAACATCACAATTACACCTCACACCTGTCAGAATGTCTAACATCAAAAAATAAGAAACAGTGTTGGCAAGGATATGGAGAGAAAAGTACTCTCATCTACTGTTAGGAGGAATGTAAACTGGTATAGCCACTGTGGAAGACAGTATGAAGGTTCCTTAAAAAATTAAAAATAGAACTACCTTTGATCCATAATTCCACTTCTGGTATTTCATATTCCAAAGAATATGAAAACCCTAACTTGAAAGGATCTATGCACCCCTATGTTTATTGGAGCATTATTTACAATAGCAAAATTATGGAAGTGTGCATTGGTAGATGGATGAACAAAGAAGGCGTGCTTTATACATATAATTGCATATTATTCAGGGATAAAAAAGAATGAAATATTGCCATTTGTAACAATATAGATGGATCTAGAGTATATAATGCTAAGTAAAATAAGTCAGCCAGAAAAAGATAAATACCATATGATTTCACTGGTACATGGTAATTTAAGAAACAATATAAATGAACAAAGGGGAAAAAAGGACAAAAAAAAATACTCTTGGGCACCTGGGTGGCTCAGTTGATTAAATATCATGATCCCCACATTGTGCTCCTTGCTTGGCAGGGAGCCTGCTTCTCCCTCTCCCTTCTGCGTCTGCCTGCTGCTCCCCCGTCTTGTGCTCTCTGTCAAATAAACAAAATCTTTAAGAACAAACAAACAAACAAAAAACAGACTCAACTATAGAGAAAAAAATAGATGGTTACCATAGGGTAGTTGGCTGTTGGGATGGGTGAAATAAGTGATGCGGAAAAAAGTACACCTATTTTGGTGAGTACCGAATAATATATGGAATTGTCAAATCACTAATTATACACCTAAAACAAATATAACACTGTGTATTAACTGCAATGGAATTAAAATTTAAAGAAAATTATTATATCTTAGTATTCAGTTATTCTACTCTTTTGGTAATGGAAAACAAGGCATAGGTACCCCAAAAGTATGCATGTACAAGAATGTGTGTGTTCTTCTTTGTCTTAGAGAAAAAATACCTTGAAAACTGAATGAGACTTCTGTTTTCCAACTTGGAAGTCATCACTTCCAAGAAGAATGAAGCTGAATGAATAGAACACCAATGACTTTTTCTTAGATTCATCCAAGAGTTGTGTCACAAGGTCGACCAATGCCTCCCAAATTGGTGACAGGTGAATATAGAGAATCACAGCTTACTGGGAACAAAAGCCCTGGAGAAGCTGGCTGCTGGAGTCAACCAAGGTAGGAAAAATTAAATTATAATCAACAAATCCCTGGAAGATCAATATGCACAATGATGGAGAGTTAAAAATTAGGACTGGGAGTCTTAGGGGCCCCACACTTCCATGAGTTACCTCTATGAATCCCATCAGGAGCTCTAACTGAAGATCAGGCAGCTTTCTTTGGGGAAAGGAGAATTAACCATTCTGAAATATGCCAAGAGCATTTTGTACTTCTTAACACAAGCCTACCCTCAAAGGAAACTATTTCACCAGAACCTAACCACTTTGGGTTTTCCAGAGACTTGACAGTACTGGGGGAAGAGAATTATTGAACTCCAGTTTCCTCTAGTCCTCCTGTCTCACCTAAGCAGAGATGGGAAGTGGCTCAGAAGCACTTGGGAAGGTCAAAGCCCAGTGGCATAGGATCACTAAAAGATTGAGACCTAATCATGAGACTATAAAACATTTCTCCTCACCCCAGTCCTTACCACCACCTCAATAATGCTCCTGCACAAAAGATTACAAAGAGAAGACTATAAGCCTTAGTCCTATTTTAAGAAATTTCAAGGAAAAGACAAAGAATGTGAGGGATTAAAAATAAAAAAAGTGACACCGATGAAATTTTGGCCTTTAATACTTAACAGCTACAGCAAATAGCAAACACAGCTCAACTCCTAGCCAGGGAAACATAAAAACTTCTGCTCACGGCTTATTCACATAGATCCTTTTCCTGAGAACATTGTGTCCAGGTTTCAACAAAAATTTAAAAGTCATGCTAAAAACAAACAAACAACAACAACAACAAAACATAAAACAAAAAAACACAGCCTAAACAGATAGAGCTGTCAGAACCAGACTCAGATATGGCAGAATTTTGGAATTTTCAAACTGGAAATTTAAATTAGCTATAATTAATAAAATAAGGGCTTCATGGGGAAAAGAGGACAACATGCAAATATAAGTAAGTAACGTAAGTGGAGAGATAAACTCTCTGAAAGAGAATCCAAAGAAAACATCAGAAATCAGAAACACTGTTACAGAAATGCAAAATAAATTTGAGGGGCTCATAATTGGACTAGACATAGCCAGGAAAAGAATCAGTGAACTCAAAGATACATCAATAGAAATTTCCCAAATTAAAAAGCAAAGAGAAAAAAATAGTGAAAGAAACAGAACAGAGTATTCATGAATTGTGGAATGATTAAAAAATGTAGAACACAATGGGTAATGAGAATACCAAAAAGAGAAGAAGGAAAGGAACAGAAAAAATACTTAAAGGAATGGCTGAGAAGTTTCCAAAATAAATGACATACACCAATCCATAGATCCAGGAAACCTGGAGAACACTAAGTAGGCAAATATTAAAAAATCTATATTTAGGCATATTTTATTCAAACTTCATAAAATCAAAGACAAAGAGAAAATCTTGAATGAAGCTGGGGGTGAGGAAGAATGCCTACATACAGAGGGACAAGAATAAGAATTACATCAGACTTCTCTTCAGAAACCATGCAAGAAAGCATGAAAAAACCACCAACCTAAAAACCTATTTCCAGCAAAATTATCCTTCAAAAGTAAACAAGAAATAAAAATTTTCTGAAACAAATAAAAATTAAGGGAATTTGTTGCCAGTAGTTCTGCCAAGCAAGAAATGTTAAGAGAAGTTCTTCAGAGAGGAGGAAAATGATATAGGTCAGAAACATTTTTGTGGTAAAGATTTATCTACTTATTTGAGAGAAAGAGAGAGAGAGAGAGACAGAGCAGCAAGGAGGGCAGAGGGAGAGGGAGAGAGAGTTTTAAGCAGACTCTATGAAGAACGCAGGACCTGACACAGGGCTCAGTCTCATGACTCTCAGGACCTGAGCCTGATCACAAGAGTTGAACACTTAACCAAGTGTACTACCCAGGTGCCCTAAAAACTCCTTTCTACATAAAGGAGAATATTAGAGAAGGAATAAATGAAGACCCTTCTCGGTTCCCTCCCTGAGGTAATGGCACCACATCCAGCACCTGGACCCTCCTAATATATGCTGAATAATATGGACATGGAGCACCATGGATTGTTGACTAAAAGAAAAAATAGAAGACTTATGCCCCTGACTCATGCTGAAGATACTGAAATGAACATGGTGAGTTCTCAGACTCCAAGAAGAATCTACTCTGCAGGAACTGGGTAAAACTGTCAATGAAAAATGAAAATATGATGAAAGTTATTTTACTTTCCTTTATAAATGTGAATAATTTTTGTCTTATGCAAAAGAACATTTTGTTATAGCATTGTAATCCTAGTTAAATTGTGGCATTATTTTGAGATCAATCATTAAGAATTTAAAGAAAAGGGAATTGAGTATTTATACTGTGGACACTATGAACCCTTTAAAAGCCAAATATTAGTTTTGAACTGGTCATTTGTGGCTAAAATTAATTAGAATGGTATAGAAGTCTTTAGACAATAGTAAATTGTAGTTTGTTGATATTAATACTATTGTTATAAAACCAGCTCAAGAAAGTGATGGCTAGCGTTCTCTAAGACAAATGCAAATGAGAACTAATTCAACACTTAAAAGCAACTCAGAAAATAAGACAGTAAGTGCTTCCCTATTAAATACTTTTATTGCATTTATTTCTATAGAACCATCTCCCCTCTCCCATAAACATGCAAAAGAAAGGAAGAACAGGTGAAGGGAGAAGTACCCTGGGAAAAATAGTCCACCGTCTGAAGTTTCACCCAGCTGGTGGTAAATGATTGACTTGCAGCTAGTGCTGGCTGGCCCAATAGGCTCCTGTCAGTTCTTTAAACTTAAGTTTAGCAGTTCTTTTAGATACAATGCTTTTGAATTTCATGGGTTGCTGGATACCTTAATTTGAGCTCCATGGCGAGAAAGCAACAATCTGCACACCTCCATCCTCTACTGCTCAAATTATGGGAGAGGGGAGATGGTTCTATAGAAATAAGTGTCTGAAGACTTCTATACAATTCCAATCAATTTTAGCCACAAATGACCATTTTTCAGACTGGGAAATACATGCTTAGTGAAGCTGAGGACCTTCTTGCAAATCACACAGCTGGTGAGTGACTGAGCTTATGCTGTGTGATTGTTCTCTCAACCTCAGTACTATATGGTTTTCCTCGACTCAGATCTGGAGGCCTCTAGAGTCCTGTTTTAAGGTTAATTATAATTGTGTCTCTCAAATGGACACTTCAAATTCACATGAGCGATGAAACAATCAAATTGCCTTGTGTAGCAATTTTTAGTGCTCTTTGTGAATTAATTTGCCTGCAGTCCCCTAGGTTGGCCTCTGCATAGGCAGGACATAGTACAAATTCTACTTGGAAAATGTGGACAAAAAAATGCAGCTATCCAGAGTGCTGGAAATGCTTAGACAGCATATAGAACCTCACAGTGTTTAAGTTTAGAGGCCCTTTGGCACACAGGTTGGCCTTCTTGGTATTATAGCTTTAGCAGAAGCCTAATCCAGGTCTAAAGCAGAGGACAGTGGCTAGAAAAATGTTCTCCTTCCCCCTCTCCTACTTCATATCAAAAATTTCTTTCAAACTAATTAGCAAAAGTGGAACAATGTCAGGAGGATGAACATTTCATATTTTCTCAAATTCACTTATTATACTAGAAGATTCACCTTTCCCTATCCCAATCCTTTTGTATTAATATATAAATTAATTTATCCAGAAAGTTAATATTTTGACTCTTGTGCAGATGTGAGCAGCTGGATATGTATAGAATATACACAAAAATGTATTTTTGAAACTGTTATATTTATTGGATAGCTACTAACTTCTTGCATGGTGCTAGAATAAGAAATATGAGTAAAATATTACTTGTCCTTCAAGAGAAAATATATTAGTTGGAGATTTATTCCCAAGCATTTGTTGAATTACCTTCAAGTTCTAAGCACCAAGCAAGTAATAAAGAAGTATCTATTTACCTTTATTTGCTGAATGCTGAAGATAAGTGTGGATGAGGGACACTTGATCCATCCTGGGGGAGGAGAGAGTTTAGGGCTGGTGGGAAGTAGAGAAGGTGAGACATCCTACAGGACCCAAAAGAAGTGATGACCGAATGGTCTTAAAAGATGAGTGGAAGTTAGCTGGCTAAGGAAAGAGGGTAGGGTAGATCTTCAGAGTGCCAGCACTGAGAAAGACAACAGAGTATACATTTCAGGGGTATATTTCAGCAGTGAACACTGTGTCTATGGTGAAAACAGCACTCCTTTCATTCAGAAAGGTAGAGCAGAAGAAATAAATTCTAAACTGTTGGGGCTAATAAATTCAGAAAGTCCACTTCACCACTTTGTGGAGTTACCTAAAACATAGATATTAATAAGAAGATTTCAAATGCATAAACTCAACTCTTTCCAGAAGATGTTCTATAGAATATAAGATGTTTGTTATAGTAACAAAAAGCACTTAATAAATAGGTCCCAAGGTCAAACCAGTCGGGAAAATGTAAATATTCATTGTGAATCTTAGGAAGGGACAAAGTGTACAGTTTTCCAGAAGGTTTGGATAATTTTTCACCTGAGCATCTTGAGAAACTTGTTCTCAGAATACACACTGGGAAATGACACGTCAGGACATGGATGCTACCTGGCTAGTCTAATAGACGCCATTCTTCGAATACAAGCTGACTCTCCTGAGATCATTCAAGCTAGAAACAGGGTGGAGGGAGGCAGCTATAGATACATTAATGGTGGGAAGACCCCAAAATGCAGAGTGAAAGTGTCTAGATAACTGGCTTTTGACTTAACTCACTGCTCATCTGCAGTGTGCTATATATTAGGTCCTTCAGCTCTCCAAAGTGCCAGCTTTCTGCTATGGCCAAGAAGCATCTCCTCTTGTCTTCTCTCACTTCTTTATATTTTTCTGACCTCTTTAGGCAGTACAGTGACTCACATGGATATTAGAATCAACACTTGCGGGGAGCCTGGGTGGCTCAGTGGTTTAAGCTGCTGCCTTCGGCTCAGGTCATGATCTCAGGGTCCTGGGATCGAGTCCCACATCGGGCTCTCTGCTCAGTGGTGAGCCTGCTTCCCTCTCACTCTCTCTGTCTGCCTCTCTGCCTACTTATGATCTCTCTCTGTCAAATAAATAAATAAAATCTTTAAAAAAAAAAGAATCAACACTTGCTTTTATAGCTAACCTATTAGTTGAGAGAAAGTAGGAATTCTGGATAGGGATAGGAAAGGTTGATTGGGAAATAATTTGATCTGTTTTGGTCCCTAGACACTTGAGAAAATTGTGCCCCCCACAAAAGTCTAGTTTTCAGAGTCAAAAGAAGGTAGCTGAAATTTTAAATGAAAGCTATGTAAGAGTTATCTCTCATCTATATTGGAGACATCAGGGTAATTGGCAAGGGCTGGCCTCTTAGAGAGGATCTGAACTACTTTTGGACATCAAAGGGGAAAAAATAATAAATTTGTTCTGATTCCACAGAGCCTTTAGTTTTATATCACTTGCATAAAGTAATTGCCCCATTTATCTCCTGATGTCAATATGTATCTCCCAAGTGTTAATTTCAATAGGCTGTTCATATTTTTTATTATGCTTATAGATGTGTAAAATCCTATCTTTAAAAAGATCTTTACAGATCACAGAGGATAGTGCAGTCAGTTTGAGTTATTCCATTGTTCGTAGAGGTAGCCTTTATTGTGCATCTATTAGGATGCAGAGGATCTATATATAAGAGGAGGAAATGGTAGAGATGGAGGCACTTGGGGTATGTTGAGGGGAGTAGTTCTTGTGTTTGCCTTTCTCTCATGATTGACCGTGGACTCTGTGCCTTGTGGGACATGAGGTTAGGACAGTGCAACAGTGATAGTGTGAGAACAATCACACAGGAAAAATGTATATAGAGAAAAATTTTATATTAAGCATGTTATGTCTACTTCACAGGATTGTGCTCGGTGTCAACTATGTCTAGCTTATACCATTAGCATCATTTTTTGTCCATATAGAAATTTATCATATAAATGCTTAACTTTTCAAAGTCACATTGTGGGAGAGGGGACAAAGATTGTAGAGTAGGAGACCCTAATTCAACCAGTCCTCTGAATTGAGTTGGATATCTGCCAGCCCACTCTGAACACCCACAGAATCAGCCTGAGATGTAAGAAGATATATCCAGATCTCTATAAACAGAATATCTCTGGTGGTTGGTTTTGAGGTATGAAGCAGGGAGCCATGGTTATGAGGGCAAATATTGGAAGATAAATGGAAGGGAGAAGGAGCCTCCAGGATCCTGCACCCCTGGAGCACAAAAGCCTCCCCTCTGGGGACCAGGCACAAAGACCCATTAGCTAGCGGTGGGGAAAGGACTTTAGGGCAGCCCCCAGACTAAATCTGGAGCCGTGGGGGCACACAAGCAAACAGGGGGTGGCTGGCAGTTTTAGAAGCACAAAGGGCAGAGACTTGTCTGGACTTGGAAGTGAGCACTGGGAGTGGTACTGTGGGGTGTACAAACTAGGATGTTGCCCCTTTTAGCAGCACAAACAAAAACAGAAACAGTGTGGCCTACAGAGTTCACTGGAGAACAGAATGCGATTTCTCTGTTTTGAGACAGAAGTTTGGATATGGTCACTTCTGCTCTGACTCTTGGAAAGATGCAGAAAGTTGCCAGGGAAAACTGGCAGAGAACAAAAGCCCCTTAAAACCAGTTTTCGCTGAGCCTGTTCAACTCTGCCCAAACAGGGTTGCCTTAGTAATGGCATTACCAGTTCCAGTCCCAGAAGAAGAGGCCTACAACCTTAAAGTCCCTATAAAACAGGTGCATATTGTTTGGGTTGTGATCAATAATTTCAACTCTGTACATTAAGCCTAACCCATGCATGAAAAAGGAAATAATTAAGATTAGAGCAGAAATCAATGAATTAGAAACCAGAAACACAACAGAACACACCAATGAATCTAGAAGCTGGTTCTTTGAAAGAATTAATAAGTTCAATAAACCACTGGTCAGACTTATAGCCAAAAGAAAAGAGAAAGGACCCAAATTAATAAAATTATGAATGAAAGGGGAGAGATCATGACTAACACCAAGGAAATAGAAACTATTATCAGAAATTATTATCAATAGCTATATGCCAATAAGTTAAGTGACCTAGAAGAAATGGATGCTTTCCTGGAAACCTATAAACTACCAAGACTGAAACAGGAAGAAATTGATTAGAGACTGATTAGAGCAATAACCAGTAAGGAGATTGAAGTAGTGATCAAAAACCTCCCAATAAACAAGAGTCCAGGGGCTGATGGATTCCCTAGAAAATTCTACCAAACATTCAAAGAAGAAATAAAACCTATTCTCCTGAAGCTGTTTCAAAACTATAGAAACAGAAGGAAAACTTCCAGACTTTCTATGAAACAAGCATTACCTTGATCTCCAAATCAGACAAAGATCCCATTAAGGAGGATTTCAGACCAATATCCCTGATGAACATGGATACCAAAATTCTCAACAAGATCCTAAATAATAGGCTCCAACAGTATTTTAAAAGTATCATCCACCATTATCAGGTGGGATTTATCCCGGGGATGCAAGGGTGGTTCAACATTCACAAATCAGTCAATGTAATAGAACACATTAATAAAAGAAGAGAGAAGAACCACATGGTCCTCTCCATGCAGAAAAAGCATTTGAGAAGATACAGCATCTTTTCCTGATTAAAACTCTTCAGATGTAGAGACAGAGGAAACATTCCTTAACTTCATAAAATCTGTGTATTAAAATCCCACAGCAAATATCATTTTCAATGGGGAAAAGCTGAGAACCTTTCCCTTGAGATCAGGAACACAACAAGGATGCTCAGTCTCGCCACTATTGTTCAACATAGTACTAGAAGTCCTAGCAATAGAAATCAGACAACAAAAAGAAATAAAATGTGTTCAAACTGGCAAAGAAGAAGTCAAACTCTCTGTCTTCAGAGATAACATGATACTTTGTGTGAAAAACCGAAAAGACTCCACCCACAAATTACTAGAATTCATATAGCAATTCAGTAATGTAGCAGTATATAAAATCAATGCACAGAAATAATTTTCTTTCTTATACATAACAATGTAACTGTGGAAAGAGAGAATTGAGGGGCACCTGGGTGTTTCAGTGGGTTGAGGCCTCTGCCTTCCGCTCAGGTCATGATCCCAGGGTCCTGCGTTGGAGCACCACATTGGGCTCTCTGCTGGGTGGGGAGCCTGCTTCGTCCTCTCTCTCTGCCTGCCTCTCTGCCTACTTGTGATCTCTCTCCTGTCAAATAAATAAATAAAATCTTTAAAAACAACAACAACAACAACAACAAAAAAAAAAACTAATGATGGGGTGCCTGGGTGGCTCAGTGGGTTAAACCTCTGCCTTCGGCTCAGGTCATGATCCCAGGGTCCTGGGTTGGAGCCCCACATCAGGCTCTCTGCTTGGCGGGGAGCCTGCTTCCTCCTCTCTCTCTGCCTGCCTTGTGATCTCTGTCTCTTAAATAAATAAAATCTTTAAAAACAAAAAAACTAATTATGTACTGTATGGTAATTAACATAACATAATAATAAAAAAAGGAAAGTTACATTGTCTTGAAAACAAAATCTGGATGAATGTTGAAACCTTCAACTACCAACCCTTTCTCCCTTGTCCCCTAAAATCTCTCATATATATTGAACTATCCTTGAGAAGTGAGGTAATGTTGTCCTGGAATTGGTAGTAAAGATTAATTAGATACTTCCTTGGTTGCTGAGACATGTGTATTAAGACACAAAAAAAAATAGAGCTACTCATCGTTTATTGTGTAAAGAAATGTCTTGCATTATTTTTAAGTAACAGTGTTGAAACATTGCAGTTTTTGGTGTCTCCCAGATGTGAAGTAAAAGATCTGAGACATTCATTAGTTTTAAAAGTGTCATTTACAGGAGAAGAACATAGAGACTCTGTACTTAAGAGAGTGATAATTCACACATGTATTTTTGGATTGTAATTTGAGGGAATGGGAATAATGTTTTTATTTAGGGCATGTATTTCTAAGAATAAGTACAATATGTTAACAAGGCAAGAGAGACCCAGAACACTACTTTCTCTTCCCTTTCTCCAGAATAGGCTAATGACATCATTTAGGGCTTACTCCTTTGCATTATCCCCTCTTTGATAATCAGAGCCCCTCTTTGGTAGAGTAGTATAGATGTTACTTGAGTGCACCCACTCCTGAGATACTGGCTCATTCCCTATATAGTGTTCAGACAGTGCTGTTGACCCCTGAGCTCTGATGTGTGCCAGGCTTCTGTCCTCAGGTGTGCCCTGTGTCCCCAGGTGGAGGGCACAGAGATCTCATTTAGCTTGAGACTTTTGAGCTTCTTCAAGAGTAGGACTGTTGATGAGGTCATTGAACAGTCTTGGAAGGGTCCTTGGCTGAAAATTTTGTGGTATGCTTTCTTTCTGTATGTTCTCTAGACCAAGGAACAATGCTTTGACATGGACTTCCCTCTCAAATATTTCTAACAGAGTGCCTGGCATGTAATAAAGCTCTTTTTCCTGCATGAAACTTATTAAAAGAAAAAAAAAAAAAAGAACTACAGGGAACTTTTAGGAAAGGGAGAGTCCATGTCTACCTGAGGTGAGGATGAGAAATGTTTTGTGGATGAGGCTGATTTGAACCAAGAACTGAAGAACAGGTTCACTTATTCATTTGACAGATGTGAGAGCCTACTTAGTACATTTCAGGTACTGCCGCAAATGAGAATATGATGGTAACCAAAAACAAACACAAAAGGTCATAGTCTGAGGAGGCAAATAAACATTCATCAAATCAGCACATAGATAAACATAAATTTTTATGGCAAGTGACCTAAATGTCCAAACTAATGCTGCAACTTAAATGTCAACGTAAATGGTGAAATAAATTATGTTCGACTTCATCTATGAAACTGCGGAAAATGCTTTAAATGATGTAAAATGATTACAATACAATGGATATTTAAAAATAGGTCACAAGGGGGCACCATGGTGACTCAGTCAGTTAAGCATCTGCCTTTGGCTCAGGTCATGATCCTGGTGTCCTTGGATCAAGTCCCAAGTTGGGCTCCCTGCTCATCAGGAAGCCTGCTTCACTCTCCCTGCTCTTGCGTCTTGCTCTCTCTCTCTCAAATAAAACCTTTAAAAATTAAAAGTGGGACATAAAAGTATAGGATATAATCCCTATTTTATAAAACAAATGCATGTTTGCCCATGCATAGGAAAGTTGATTATATACCACATTGAGATTTTGAAGCATAGAGGATGTTCTCATTGAAGAGTAATGTTTTGGAGTCCTTGGGTGGCTCAGTCAGTTAAGCAGCTACCCTTGGCTCAGGTCATGATCTCAGGGTCCTGGGATTGAGCTCCACATCAGACTCCCTGCTGAGCAGGAGCCTGCTTTTCCCTCTGTTTGCTGCTGCCCCTGCTTGTACTTTCTCTCTCTGTCTGTCAAATGAATAAATTAAATCTTTAAAAACAAGTAAAGAGAGAGTGATGTTTTTGCCAGGAGACAAGTAGACTTGTTTTACCATTGTTTGAATTTGCATTTAGAGCCTTTGCATGCTTCAATGAGGAACTAAAGTTTTAACATATATTCTTTCTCTTTTCATTGCTTCTTTTTGGTTTTGATGGGGTAAGGAGTAAGGTGAAGATCCTTGAGAGAACAAACATTAAAGTTGTGAATACAAATTCAAAGGGGTACATGCACCCCAATGTTTATAACATTATCAACAATAGCCAAGTTATGGAAAGAAACCAAATGTCAATCTACTGATAAGTGGATAAAGGAGATGCAGTATATATATATATAATATATATATATATATATATATATATATATATGGAATATGACTCAGCCATCAAAAAGAATGAAATCTTGCCATTTGCAATGATGTGGATGGAGCTAGAGTGTATTATACTAAGTGAAATCAGTCAGTCAGAAAAAGACAAATACCACATGATCTCACTCACTTGTGGAATTTAAGAAAGAAAACAGATAAATACATGGGAAGAGGGAGAAGAAAAAATGGAGAGGGGCACCTGGGTGGCTCAGTCATTTAAGCGTCTGCTTTGGCTCAGGTCATGGTCCCAGGGTCCTGGGATTGAGCTCCGCATCAGGCTCCCTGCTTGGTGGGAGTCTGCTTCTCCCTCTTCTCCCCACTCATGCGCTCTCTCACTATCTCTGTCTGTCTCTCTCTCTCAAGTAAATAAATAAAATCTTTTTTTAAAAAAGAAAGAAAAATGGAGAGAGGAAAACAAGCCATAAATGACTCATAAGGACAGAAAACAAGCAGGGTTGCTGGAGGGATATGGGTAGGAGATGGGATAAATGGGTGATGGGTATTAAGGAGGGCACTTGTTGTGATGAACACTGGGTGTTCTATATAAGTGATGAATCACTGAATTCTCCTCCAGAAACCAATATTGCACTGCATGTTTACTAACAAAATTTATATTAAAATAAATAAATAAAAAGAATTAATGAACAAATTTAATAAACTTACAGGATACAAAATCAACATTCAGACAAAAATTAAAAAAATTTTTTTAAATGAATTGTAAATAAAACATTCTTTCAGTGGTCTTATTTGTGTAATAATGAATTAATACATTATTACCTGGAATTTTGTCTGAGAAAACAAAGGAATGTCAGATTTTACCTTTGGAAGAAATCCAGCTTCAAGAAAATTATGTTTTGGTGAATTTTTCCTTTGAAACTTGAATGGATATGACAGATACTACAATGTTCTGGTTCCATTCTTCTTCTGGAGCACACTCAGAGGAACTGTTCTTTCCTGACTGCTTATAGTTAGGTGTGTCCCGGGACCTCGTTCTGCCCAATGCTGAGGATCCTTTCTGATTTGGATTGTACAAAATGCCAGTAAGAGACCCACCTGCTCTGCTCATTCTTGTGAGGCAAATGTGGAAATACGTGTTGACATAAGACTCCTTCCCTGAGTCCCTGAGTGACTACTGAGCAGAGACTCTTCAACCCCTCCTACCGCCCCCACCTAATACCACCCCAGGCCCATGTTGGACTTGTTAACATAAGTGAAAGATACACCTTTGTTGTTTAAGCCACTGAAATTTGGAGCGTTCAGGGTTTCCACAGTTAGCCTATCCTGAATGACAGGGACAGCAACTTGAGCTCCTTACTGACACTGGCTCGTCCAAAGATCAAAAGAGCCTTCTAAATATCCAAGTTTTCTATTATGACAGATTTCCATGATGTGGCCATTTTCAGTGGACAGTGGAACTTTCTTTTAGAACAGTACACAACATTGTAGTAGGGAAGATTACATGAAAATGCCTGGAGAATTATTTCCTTCTGTGATTTCTAAAGACCATGTGTATTTAGTGCCAAATGAAAAATTGCCAGATGACAAATGAAAAACTCAAACATCTATGTGTTTTCAAATAGTATCTGGATCCTTCATATCAGACAAAACATCTGTTTGACTGCTGAACTGGAATGTTTTGCAGTGGATATTTAGCATTGTCCATAAATAGGACTAAAGTCAATAATGCAGTCCAAGTTTGGGCATAGAAATCCTCTGTTTGGTGAAGTGAACAAGAAATAGACATAAGCAGAAGCAGAAGCATTAGATGTTTTGTTAAATGCTTTGTAGCTCTAGAAGTTGGGAGATTTGTTCTCCTGATAAAAGATATCTCTTAAAAGTCCACTGTCAATAATAGACTAGTTCCTTTTTTTAAAACAGAAATTTTCTCTCTCTTAAAATGCAAATATGACAGAGGTAGTCACAACAATTTGTCAAATACATGAGCAAATAGGGGCACCTGGGTGACCCAATCATTTGAGCCCCTGCATTTGGCCTCAGGTCATGATCCCAGGGTCTGGGATCAAACCCCACACTGGGCTCTCAGCTCATCAGGGAGCCTGCTTCTCCCTCTCCCTCTAGCTGCTGCTTCCCCTGCTTGTGCTCTCTCTCCTCCATTCTCTGTGTCAAATAAATCAATAAAATCTTTAAAATACATACATGCAAATCATGGAAGGAAAGTTGTCTGGGCGTTTAGGCTAGAGTAAGCTATAAACTAGGAAATGGGTAATTAGAGAAAAATATGAAGAGGGAAAAGCAATTTCAGGAAGTAAGCAAGACCTCTTCAAATTAAGTAACACAGAGATTTCTCAAAGTTCTATTCTTCCTACACAGACAAACACTTTATCTTTTTTCTCCTAAAATGAGATTTTCATATAAAACGTGCAAATGGATTCTGGAATTCCTGAGAGAGGCACACACACACATAGATGCACAAAGACAGAGACAGAGACAAAGAGAGGTGAACTTTTTTCATAATCAAAGACACAGCAAGTATGCTATGAACAAGAAAACTGATAAACGGTACTTTTGCGGGGGGAAAAAAAGCATTGATGTTCACATGTTTATTTGGGCCACTTTTCCACAGTTAACTGTGTTTTAGTGCTAGCCAATGATTTCTACTTTTTAATGTACTGTTTTCCATAAATTGATACAGTTTAGAGAGGCAAGGAGTCCTGGTCTGCTTCATAACTGTGAGCCTTGTGTCTGCCTGATGTCAGCTACATTTGTTCTGGGAAATTTGCTGCTTCATTGCTGTTGGCCTCACAACAGGATCACAAAATACTTCAAGGTCATGTACAGTGTCCTCTGGAATGAAGTAGAGGAAACCCGATTTCCTGCTAGAATCAGTTGAGCTTCTTGTACAAAACGTCACTATTGGCTACAACCTCTCGTGTGGCTCTGGAACTCTCTGAGGGAACTGGTCCAAGGAGACATGGGTATGGAGCAGGAATTGGCCTGTCGTTAATTTACTTGGCCTCATGCTGATGAATAATAATGAATTATATGTCATAGATTCTTATCTGATGGGAGCATAAAAGGTTTTAAATCCCCATACTCCCATCAACTCCTTTGCAACTAACTGAAACTTAAAAAACCGGCATTTTTCCCCCCTATTGTTGCTTAGGATGGCTATTTAATAGAAAATATGTAGAAATGTCTGGATGGAGATAATACTTCAACTGACTTGATAATAATCAGATTCCTGCATCCCTTCCTTCAAATCACTGAGGACAATTGTTCAGATTGATAGTTTTACATTGTATGTCTCAGTGTAGTTAACCCAATCTCATCATCATTATTAAGTATTAAAACTCCTGAAGACCCATTTCTCCACCTCCTCCTCTTCTCGCTTTGTTTTTCCTTGTGAGAAACCCACTGCTGCCTATAGACTTAAGCTGGTAATAAATATGTTATTATAGCCAGCAGTCATTTTTTTTCCTTTTTTGTTTTTTTTAATAGCCAGTGTCAGTATCAATTCCCCACCTTAGGTCACCTATTACTTCTGATCTCCAAACTTCAGTGTGCTATCACCTATATCGATCATTTGGCTTCCTGCCCATGGGAGATAGTCTTATTTGAGCTACTTGAGTTTCTACACGTCTTGCTGGGTGAGCCAAGACTGCAAGTCCCTATTACCCAGGCCATTTCTGATGTTTGTTTATGCATCTGGGAGCCTTCGAGATGAGTAATATTTGGGCATAGAGCAGAATAGCTTGTTTCTTGCTAAAAAATAAATGGATTCTTCAAGCTCCACTGATGTTTGCCGTGTTGTGAATAATAAAGCCCTTTGTTTCTGACCCAAGATCTTGTGTCTTCTGCTAAGCACCTGGGAAACTGTTATAAGCTAACTTTATAGCCTCTAAGTGGAATAAAACCAAATCCATATCCACAGTCTATACCACCTGGATTGCGTTTATGTATGTGCTTTTGCCCCCAAATAGTAAGCCCTTCAAGATCAAGAGTCCTCTTTGCACTGCCTTTCATAAACTTCAATAAACACTCAGAAAGTGTTCAGTGGCTATGGTGATATCAACTTATATCAGGAGGGGATGGAATTTTGATATCAACACAACAAGGATATCATTGTGGCAACTTGTAATGCCATAAGAGGATGCCACTTCTTTCTTTCCCCTTACTCATCCTAACTCATGAAGTAGATGATGCCATGTTGTGGAGAGATTTTTCTGTAGGAAACAGATGTGAGGAACTAGACTGTAATGGAAAGATGCTGGGAATATCACAGACATGGTTACTCCACACTTCTGTCCCCGCCCTAGTAACAAAAAGCTTCAGCAGAACAGCCATTTGCCATGAAGAAGAAAAGCTCATGTCAGGAAAAAACAAGGCACAAAAAGAAAACAAAAAAGAAGAAGGAGGAGGAGGACAGGGAATGGAGCTGCTTCTTCTCTATATTAGTACAATAGCAAATCTTTGTCTCTCTCTTTACCGTTTACTGAGGAGGAACTGACAGCTTTCTTTGAACTGAAAACCATCATATGGCTTCCAAAGGAGTCCAGTAGGTGCAAAGATTCTCTGAGTAATAAGTTCCTTTATTTTTTTGAGGTAGGAAAGTCATTTCCCTGTCAAGTAAATATATGAACTAATTTCCTTCTCATTTAACCAGACATATTTGTTTATTTTTTAAAGATTGTATTTACTTCTTTGACAAAGAGAAACAAGAAGAGAGGGAATATAAGCAGGGGCAGTGGGAGAGGGAGAAGCAGGCTTCCCATTGAGCAGGGAGCCCCATGCAAGGCTTCATCTCAGAACCCTGGGATCACAGCCTGAGCCAAAGGCAGACATGTAATGACTGAGCCACTCAGGTGCCCCTGAACTGACATATTTGTAAGGCTAAATGATGCACCAGTAAATGCGTTGTACTGATTCTATGCCTGGGAAGGTGTTCCCAGGAGAGCAGACTCATTGGTGTGACCACCATAAGAATTCATGTTTCATATCTCCCATGGCAGGAAGCATCACTGACCTAAAGCCCAGCCACCTTCCTTTGACATCCATTTCTCCGTTTGGACAAAGCTCATGCTTCTCAGGCCTTGTTCTTGGACACTGAGTGTGGCAGGAATATTATAGCAGGTCCATTCCTTGGATGTGTGCTACTGTTCTGATGGGTGACTTTGGTTCAAGATGTCCCAGCAGCGTGTGGAACTCCCCTTACAAGTGAACTTCTACATGACTGTCTTTCCTTGTTTCTGTTCTTCTCTTGAGGTCAGACTTGCACCACAGTCTAATAGCTCTCCTACCTTCCCCCAACTCCCTCCCTATTTTCTCCTTAGGGACATTAGCCCTAATAAATTTCTAGCATGTTCAACCCTGTCTTGGTATTGGCCTCTTGAAAGATGGACTAACTAATGTGCCTTAGAAATTAACAATGCTATTTGTTGAAAGCATGGAGATTCTTAGAGCGGTTTGAGATGAACATAGTGTAATCTGAAATTATGAATATTCAGCTCATTTATAACAATAAAACTGAGAGTTCTAGGAATTTTGGAGGAAATTATAATAAAATGGCATTTATGCTGTGTACTTAGTATTTCAGCAGCTTTAAATTGTTTATTCTAACGCTGGTTATTTTTGTCAGGATAATGGTCTCCCAAATGCATCCTCGGTTTCTCAGACCATTCTTTTGGTTACAGAGGTGGTGTGCCCCTAATCCACTTGCTTTGTCTTCCTACAGTCTTCAATCCTTATTGTCTTATTCATCCTTTAAGATTGGTTCCCATTGTCTGTGAAGCCTTTGCAGCAGCCTCTTCCCAAGCAGAGTATTTCTCTGTGTTTTCCTTGCTTACAAAGGACTTTTATTTAATATGTTACTGATTTTACTCACTTCCTGTCATATTTGTTATATTACCATGAGATCCTTGTGCTATCTCTTGTGGTGGAAGTGTCTTTTGGGTGGGTTGCATTTTATGAATATGTGGGTCCCTCTCCTTTCAAGGAGAAAGATCAGTGCCCACCTCACAGGACACATTCTGTGCACACTTAGAGATCTGAGTGTAACTACTTTCTCAGTCATGGCTATTTAATAGGGAAGCACTTGAAAGTTTTGCAAGTTAGATCCCACCACTGGGGACTATTTTCGCTTTTTTTGCCTGACTCTTGACTGCTGAAAAATAATGTTAATTATAAAGTTACATGATGTTCTGTACTGATACTTTTTAAAAAGACAATAATGATTTAAGACCAGTCAATCGAATCTCTGAATGTGAAATTATAACTTCTTTCTAAGAGCCGGACAAATCTCACCTTTGACTTTTCGCTCTAATTGCTTCCAAAGTGAATGCTCAACTCCATATTCTGTTATCCTCTTCAATATGTTACAGCATTTTTTGGGTCACTTGAGTGGCTCAGTAAAGTGTCATGATCTCAGGGTCCTGAAATCAAGCTCTGAGTCCGACTCCCCAGCTCAGTGGGGAGTTTGCTTCAGGACTCTGTTTCTCTGTTCCTCTGCCTCTTTCTCTATATCAAATAAATAAATACATCTTTTTAAAAAATGGTACAGAATTTTCTATATTATCTCAATATACTGCCCCTCATACTGGAGTTGTTAGGAGCCATCAGAATGATTTGTGTTTCTGTGGAGAAAATCACCTTTCTTCCCCTGGGATTCTCATCAGTTTTCATGAGCCTTCTGCTAAAGGCCTGAGACTGTTAAAGATTTAATATCTGGACCCCTTTAAATTCAGAACGAGATCAGGTCCCGTCCTTTCATCTGGGCACCTATAAAGCTGGGATGTGAAGAGAGAGACTTCTGACTTTTGCCAAATTTTTGTTATTCTCCAGTCTCTTCCCTCTTGCCTACATCTGCCTGTCAAATTGCACTGGAGATAGAGAAGATTAGAGAATTTATTTGCATATAACAGTCTCAAATGACCATTTTGTTTTATGGCTTTGTAAAAACATCACATGAAAATATTGGTGTTCTTTTAAAATATCATGATCTAACCCCCAGTGAGTGCATTCAACTGTATTTGGTTGGCAACCATTGTAGAAAAGTTCAAATTGGGCTAATCTTCCAAATTAGAGAATGGTGAAATTTGGTAAGAAACTTTCAGCCATAAAAGTTTGCTTTGAAGCAAAGCAAAAAGAAACTTCACCTGTGTCTTCTCTATTCCCCCAAAATGCAATAGCTCCCTATTGAATGTATAAAATTTTATTAGACATAATTGAATATGTTTTGAACTTGATTTTAAATTCATTCATTGTAATAGAAACTCTGTATTTTTAGGGTGATTTACAATGTTTCATGTAAGTAGTTCAACAGTAATCCAGGCACTGTGTAAGCGTGGCTCAGCAAATATTTCTGAAGTTCTTCTCTGGCCCATATGCCTGTATATATATGATACCCTATATAGTCACCTACTCTACTATTTTTCAGGGTGAGAATGCATGAAAATTTCAGTGGGTTCTGTAGTTACCATGAGTAGAGAGGTAGCAAGCATAATACTCGGCCTTTTGATTTCAGACCCCCAAAATATGGAATTCTATCTCACTCTTGCTGGAAATTAGCCTGGAGGTGAGCATAGATTTCCTTTTTCTGAGACCCTCTCTGATCTAAAATCTCATTAATCTCCCTACTCTATTGAACTAGAAGCATTTTATCAAGTATGGGGAAATGGTGTGTTATAGATGACAGGGAATGTAAGCTTTACCCAACTGAAACTTGCAATATTTTTTTTCTTCTTTTTCATCTGAAATTAGTCTTCTGCACTAAATAGCCAGAATTATTGCTTTCTTCCCTGTTTCCTTTATTGCTCTTCCCAATTTAGAGTAATTATTGGTAGCTCACTGAGAAAAGATGACTTTGTGTGTCTTGGGGGAGTTCCTATAATAATCCACATGTCACCTTGCTTATGTCAAGATATAATCTTCAAAAATAAACAGGTAACTCATACCATATGCAATTAATTCAAAATGAATCAACTACATAAATATAAGGGCTAAAACCATAAAAGTCTTAGAAGAAAAGACAGTGTTAAATCTTCATGACCTTAGATTTTGGCAATGGATTCTGAGATCTGACACCAAAAGCAATAAGAGAACAGTAAGAGGAAAAAAATAGATAAACTGGATTTCGGTGAAATTTTAAAAATTGTGCATGAAAAGATATTATCAAAAAAAGTGAAAAGATAACCTACAGAATGGGAGAAAATATTTATAAATCATTTATGTGGTAAGAGTTTAATATAGAGTGTATATAAAGAACTCCCAAAACTCCAGAGAAAAGACAAAAACCAATTTAAAAATGGGCAAAGACTTGAATAGACATTTTTCCAAAGAATATTTACAAATGGGTCATAAACACATGAACAGATACTCAACATCACTAATCATTAGGGAAATACAAATCTTAATGAGATACTTACTAAGATATACTACCATAACTTCAAGAAAATGGAAAAATAACAAGTGTTGGGGAAATTGAAACTCTCCTCCATTGCTGATGACAATGTAAAATGGTGCAGCTTTCCGTGAAAGAGTCTGATAGCTCCTCCAAAAGCTAGATGCAGAATTATAAGACCCAGGAGTTATGCTCCTATGTATATACCTCACATCATTAAAACAGGGATTCAAACAGATATTTGTATGCCAATGTCCGTTGGAACATTATTCATGATAACTGAGTGGTGGAAACTACCCAAGTGTCTATTAACAGATGAAAGGATAAACAAAATACAGTACATACCTCTGATGAAATACTATTAAGCCATAAAAAGGAATGAAGTTCTGATACGTGCTACAGCCTGGATGAACCTTAAAAATATTATGCTTAGTGACAGAAAGCAGATGGAGAAGGACAACTATTGTATGACTCCACTTAACATGAAATATCGAGAATAAGCAAATTCATATACAGAAAGTGGTCTAGGGTTTACCAGGATGTAGAAGGACAGGACAATGGGGAGTTATAACCTGATTATATAATCTCTATTTGGGGTGATGAAAAGGTTTTGGAAATAGATGGTGGTGATAGTTGCATAATATTGTAGATGTAACTAACACTGCTACATCATACACTTAAAAATGACTAAAATGGCAGTAAATAAATAAATACGTGGCTTTGTTCCCCTATACCAAATAGACAAACCAAATTTGGAAGATGGGTTTAAACATTAGTTTAAGCCTACTGAAAATTGATATTTATTCCCAGAAAAATAATTTAGAGTAGAAACATCAGTGTTTCATAAGAACCATGAGAAAAAATAAGTATTTAACCCTTTGTTCAGTAGGTTTCCTGTTTGTAGAAGAGAATTCTCTGAAAGAGGGACAGAAGTTTCCTTAAGCCTTGTTGTCATTGACATCTGATTAAGACAACCCACATTATTTGGGTTGGTGGAGTTTTCCATTAACTTCGTGTGAGTTTTTCTACAGGAATTTTAAATAAAAATTTTCCTTTAAAATTCTTATATATGCTTGTCTTAGTTACTAAATCTTGTAGTCTGTCACTATCAACAAAACATAAGAGCTCTCACTAAGGCAAGTCTCTAGTCAACTTTTCTTTCTTCTTATTTTTTTCCTGTATGAAATTAGTAATAGGATCTACTAATACTTTTAAATAATTACTTTATTTCTGCTTGGATGACCACCTGGATTAGGACTAAACCTTTCTAACTGCATAACACCTTTCTTCAGGGAAATCTTAAATCCTTGGACTTATTTCCATTCTAATTTGTTTTGTAATCTTAACCTTTTTGGAGGGTAAGGAAGATGACAAGAAGTGAAGAGAAATAGTAAGAAGCAGCCAATACCTAACTTTTTATCTTCTTACATGGCAACTGACAACACATTTAAAAAATTTCCAAAATTGTGCTTCTTGATGCCAACATACCCTTAGTTTGGATTTGCAATAAAATTTTTGCTGGAAGTAAAAAATTATTTGTAAGCTCAAGTTTGTGTAATCATATAAAAGTTTCATAATATAAAGTGGTATCTAGAGATAAAAACACACACACAGAAACAAATATAGGCACATCACAATCCCAGATTTTCTGGGACATGATAAGGGCCTGAGGGAAAGAGGGGGGTGCATTTTTAAACATAAAGTATACTTAAGTAACTTAAGGATAAAGTATTTATGATGTCAGAACCTAGGTAGGATAAGTAGAATTCAGTGACATGATAAGGGGATAAGATAAGGGCCTGAGAGGAAGGGGGGAAGAGATATATGTTAAACATAAAGGATACTTAAGTAACTTAAGGATAAAGTATTTATGATGTCAGAAATTGGGTAGGATAAACAGAGTTCAGTGACTTTGATTAGTCCTAGAAAGAAAACAGCTATAGTGAGCAGAAAAGAAGGGTGGATAAAGAAAGATGAGTCCAAAAAAATGGGATTCTTGGAAGAACTACATAAAATAAGTGGGAGTGGGGACACTGGTGACTTACTCATTCACTTTCAAGTGGCCAGGATGTTGTAGTGTTAGATTACCTGGGTCTTTTGCTTTTCAAGACTATTTCTTCACTTTCTTACCCCCACATATTCAGGGGGTATAGGTGTTCATGTTCGTGTCCCTCTAGTTTCTGCTATAAAGTTGTTGAAAGCCAGAACGAGGACTCCATCATATTCTAAGTGAAAAACTCCTCAGATACCTAGCCTCTGTAGCAACTTAAACATTTCAGAGGAGATTTTAACTGTTACAATCAAAACAACTTCTCCTTCAGAAGCAAATGACCAATTTGACCATTGCTTTATATGATCTTCTAATAAGACTGTTATGGGAATAGTGTTTTGTCATTGACTCATTCCTTGATTGATGCTACCATGCTGCTATACCTTACCTTATGAGTTCTTAACTAGTGACTTTTTTTAAAAGTAGGCTCCACATTGAGTATGGAGTCCAATATGGGGCCCAAAGTCACAACCCTAAGATCAAAACCCAAGCTGAGATCAAGAGGCAGATGCTTGACTTACTGAGCCACCCAAGTGCAACTACTTAGTGGTTTTTTGACATAACATATCTGGGAAAATTATACTACTTTTCAAACAATGACCTTTTCTCCCCAGAATAGCACAATTTTCACCATGAAGCACACTGGATAATCATGCTCTTAAGAAGTGGTATTTTGGGGCACCTGGGTGGCTCAGTGGGTAAAGCCTCTGCCTTTGGCTCAGGTCATGATCCCAGAGTCCTGGGATTGAGCCCCGCATCAGATTCTTTGCTGGACGGGGAGCCTGCTTTCCCCTCTCTCTCTGCCTGCCTCTCTGCCTACTTGTGATCTCTGTCTGTCAAATAAATAAAATCTTTAAAAAAAAGTGGTATTTTAACATTATGATTTCAGACAAAGACATGCTTATCAATTCATTCAAAACAAGTTTTTAGACAGAGTACAACATGTGGAACAAATTTAAATTGCATACTGTGAAGGATGCACCCAAAATATTTTCCTCTGTGTATGCAAGACAAGCGAAAGAGATGAGAACACAGCATCTTCAGCTAGTTACTCACATGGGTGATTTTGAAGTGTTCTGAAGTATTCTCATGGTTATTTAGTCTTTATTTCACCCTAAAAATATATTTCTGGGCTATAGCTTTGAGTGTAGATTTGTGTACTAGACAATGATGTACCAAAGAATGGTTGAAAAATTGTCAAAGAGAAAGATGGAGAACAAACCCTCCAAAGAATATATTTCCTACACCCCTCCTCTAAAACCCACCATCCACTATAGTCTTTTATTACATTTTAAGTATAAACTATATTTACTTTAAACTAGTTATTAATTACAAGAAATTATTTTCTTACAATTCAATTCATGTATTTTTCTAAGAAGATTGTTTGGGTATCTTTCCTTTGGTATTGATATAAAACATCATAAATTTCCTTGTTAAATTTAATAGATTTTTAATTGAATTGTCAAGTTGCTTCACTTCTCTGAGACTTCCTTTCTTCATCAAAAAGAGGGTTAATAAAACTGGTGCTGAAAGTGCTGTGGGGTTTTTAAATAATTAATTAATTAATTAAAAAAATAAATGTCATGAGTAAATAGTTTCAAGCACTTTCACAGCATTTATTTATTTACTGATAAATGTTTTGTTACTAATGAATCGCTCCTGGGCATCT
The DNA here is from genome assembly GCF_922984935.1 of Meles meles. Classification (NCBI taxonomy): domain Eukaryota; kingdom Metazoa; phylum Chordata; class Mammalia; order Carnivora; family Mustelidae; genus Meles; species Meles meles. The sequence continues at coordinate 70,121,044 of NC_060066.1, forward strand.
GGGTGGCTCAGTCAGTTAAGCATCTGACTCTTGGTTTCAGCTCAGGTCATGATCTCATGGGTCATGATCTCACGGGTCATGGGATCAAGCCCCACATGGGGCTCTGTGACCAGTGGGGAGTCTGCTTGAGGATACTCTCCTCATAAATCTTAAGTAACAGTAATAATAAAATCACACTTATTTACACATTAAAATGGTTATTTAGCATATGAGATATTCAAACTGCATTCTTTGAAAATTAAAAAAGATAAATTTAATGGTTTTCTTTTTCCTTTAATGACTCTTCACATGGTGGCAGCATTTCACAAATGAAGTAAAATCAGTAAGCAAAGGAAGACATTGATGGAATAAAAGATCCGAGTAAGTTATAGCCTCAGCCTTGAAGGAAATTGTACATAAGAATGTGCAGAATGTAAAAGTTTATGTACATTATAAAGAAATAGGACCACATTTTAAAAAACAAATAAGCATATCTGAGTTTATACACCAAAACTACAGTTATCTCCTTTAAAAATTTCCCCTGGAAAGTATACACTGTCATTCCTCAAAAACTTATTTGGTTGAAAGATAAGTTATGATGATAAAGTAATGGGAATGGTATCACAGAGAAGCACTAGGATATAAAATGCCCAGAACATAGATAAGCGATTTTTCTAAAGGGGTGACTATTCTTAAGGATCTTTCCATGATCTATTCTCCTTTCAACATTTTCTTTATCTATCTATCATCTATCTATCATCTATCTATCTATCTATCTATCTATCTATCTATCATCTCTATATTCTTTATATATATATATATATATATATATATATATATATATTTCTTAATTTTTATTCTAAGTAGACTCCATGCCCAACATGGGGCTTGAACTCATGACCCAGAGATCAAGAGTCACATGCTCTGCAGACTAAGCCAGCCAGGTGCCCCTCAACATTTTCTACATAAGACTATAACAAGGTTCAGAAATGCTGATCCAAAGGAGCATTCAATTGTTAAAGTCCCATTCAGGAAAGTAGGTCAAGCTTGGATCCAACAGTGTGGACATTTTTGCAATGGGAAACAACCAACCACAAAAGGAACTGACTTTGAATACCAAGTGAATAGACTCATTCTAGAAGATACTCTTTTTCTTGCTTAAAACTGTTGTCGGGAGGCAATGGTGGGAGTAAGGCATAGTCTCATACCTTCCTATACAGCAGAAACAAGAATTTTCAGAGGATATTCATGGACATACAAGAATATTCAAAAGGAGTTTATATGGCAAGAGAAATAAGGCTAGGGGGATGTGGCAGGCTCAGTCAGTTAAGTCGCTGTCTTAGCTCAGATCATGATCTCAGGGTCCTGAGATCAAGCCCTACGTCAGGCTCCCTGCTCAGTGGGAAGTCTGCTTCTCTCTCTCCCTCTGCTGCTCCCCCTGCTTAAGTTCTCTCACTCTCATGCTCTCTCTCTCTCAAATAAATAAATAAAATCTTAAGGAAAAAAATGAAGTAAGGTTAATGAACTTTGTGTGTCTGGAGGTGTCTACAATCAACCATAAGCATGGTACATGTAAATGGTCACCCCATATGAAACAGGTCAAGATCCTAATTAAGTGAGATCAAGAATAACAGTGAATCAGGACACAAAGGAGTTCCTGAAAGTCATTCTAGAAGCTTCTGACCAGGTTCTTCAGTGTGCCCTATGATAATGTTTTGGTAATAGCTTCATTGCCATCAAACCCACTCATATATGACTTGGTATGTTTATTCCATAATGTGGGTTCATTTGTGTTCAACCAATTCTTTTTTGTCCCAAGTTAAAAAAAAAAAAACAACCCAAAAGGTTTTATTAAGGGGGATTCTGAAACTGAAAGGACATTGTGTTTCTGATCCAAATGGACACTGTATACACTTAACACCCTGATTTGTTCACAGGTAGATAGAGTATCAGTCCCATTATAGAGTAAGCAGGGCCATTTGGTAAACATCCTTACATTAACCAAGGATTGTACGTGGTTAGTGCTTAAATTTGATTCCTTCAAAATAGACATACAGAGGTTTCTTTAGTACTATACTGACATATACCTCTATGTCAACATTATCATAATTCCTAAATGGGTCACAGTGGGGGAACTCAGACTTTGTAAGGTCCCCAGTGAGGCTGGTTATTCTGTGTGTGGGCCTCTTGTGACATAGCTTTTGCTCTTCCCCATCCTGCTTCATGCCCCAAGAAGCAAAACTGGAAGTCTGCGTTATCCAAATTCGTCTGCCCTCTGTCATTTGGTTGGGTTTGACAAATGCAATGCAAGAGATTAGAGAGTGAGAGGAGGAAGAGGTCAGAAATTTATTCCTGCTGCTCTCTGCCTGGTTCAGGAGCACCCATGTTCCTTTACAGATGGCCTCAGCACTTGGTCGGGTGGCTTCTCTCCAAGGGATACAGCCCTTACCATGCCCCAGTAGAGCTCTCCTTTGGGACTTCCTGCTGTCTCCTCAACATCCTCTGTTGGTTCCTTATCCTTGACAATCAGTCCCTACATCAAATCCTCTTTGATTTCCCCATTGGAATGGCTTCCTGCCTGAAATGTATATCTTCCATGTATTATTTTCTTATATATTATTTTTTTCTCATTAACACAAATATTTATTAACACTATTTATACACCAAAATAGGTTGAGTCTGAAGTTTGGATAACTTGAAGTCACCATTTGCTTCTGCACAAAGGGATTTTCTTATTTATTAATGAACATTTTTCTTTGTCATCCTTTAGTTTTTGTCCAGATATTGGCCACTGTCAAATATTTAAAAATTAGCTTAGTTTCTATTAAACAAAACTAAAAGTGATTCTGTGACAGTGACTGTATGGTAACCAAATACATCTGATGTCAAATGTCATTTAGAACGTTTCTTGGGATGCCTGGAGGGCTCAGTCTGTTAAGCATCTGCCTTTGGCTCAGGTCATGATCCCAGGGTCTTGGGATCCAGTCTTGCATCAGGCTCCCTGGAGCCTGCTTTTCCCTCTGCCTGCCACTCCCCCTGCTTGTGCTTTCTCTTTCTGAAAGATAAATAAATAAAATCTAAAAAACAAAAAACAAAACAAAGCAAAAAACCAACTTAAAAACCCCCCACCAAAATTTAGTAAACAAAAAACAAACAAAAACCAAAAACACCCCTGATTCTTGATCATCTCTGTCAGTTTGTGCTACTTATGACAGAGAGGGCTGGGATTTTATAAATTCCAAGCCTTATCTGAACAGTGTGCATATAAAAGTGGTCTTTTAGTTTATTAAAGGGGTATCCATGAAGCTGTGGACCTCTGCATTCTTGTCTCTACTCATCAATAACAGCCATCCTTCCAACTATCTTCTTTCAGGCAACCACAGGTTTTAGGAGCTGGCAAGGATCCACAAATAGGTTGTGCAAGTTTACTGTGAGGCACTGGTATACCCCCAGAAGAAGGGGAAGTGGGTCTCAGCAAGCCACTTCTCACAGTGGTTGTTCCTGCAGATCTGGTTGAAGGAGGGCTGTTGATATTGTTGGGAAGATTTGCTGGGACTGTGTACTCTGAGCCATGGGAGAACCCGGCTGGGGAGGGGGTTGGTATGAGCTATTGTTTCTTTGGTACCTGGAGAATGAGAGCCATGGTTTCTTTTGGTACCTGGAGAACTAGAGCCATGGTGGCTAAATGCTTTTACTGGTTGCTGGCAAGCCAGAGGAGAAGATACTGTAGGGAAGCAGAATTTGCCTGGAGAGATATGGCTGAAGCCTGAGGTTGTGTATGAGGTATTTCTCCATTTGACACTTGAAAATTTAAGTCACTTCTGCTGCTTTTCACTGAGTCAACTTGCATATTCGATGTTTGGGACTCTCATTCATTATTTAATATAATTCCCACAATGCGCTTGTTAGAAATATCACTCTAAAGATCACCAAAACAGAATCATACTTACCACAAAGTTGTAACTTAGAAGTAAATCTATATTTGACCATCTCTGAGCCTTTCTCCCCCATTTCATACAGTTTCCTTCTAGAAGGTTTGTTAATACTTACTTAGCAAATCATCCATAAATATGCTATTATTATTCCCGTTTTGCAAATGGAAACTAAAAATCAAAACCATCTACTCACTCCACCTCACATACTTGACTAATCACATTATCGTGATTTTACTCTGCCACTGTCTTTATCACAATGTCTTAACTAATGCAGGAAATTTTTGTCCAGAGAGCTAAAAGTTAAAAATAACTTCAATGTTCCTTTCAGGAACTTCCTGAAAAAGTCCATTTTTAATGAACATAAGATTGTTTGGCTTTTCAATAGATAGCATCCAATAATTCTTTGCTTTCCGATTTTTCCATACCTTTACCTCAAAGCCCTTATTTTTCTGTACCCACAAATCCTAAAGCATTCTGCTTTGATCTTTATCCCATCCTAATTAAAAGTCACCCCTTGCCTTGAAAGACTTGCCTTAAACCAAATACCGAAACTTCATATCACAACTTTGCTCTCTTCCTTCCAAGATGCTACTAATTTCATGGTCAAGCAGTGTTCTCCCTTACTGAGATAAGCAATAAATTCAGATTTACCTTTTCAACAGGTTATTTTGGTGGAATTTTTGAGGATCCAGCATTTGCCAACACTAACACTTAGGGACTTAAATAATCACCCAAGTTTAGCTAGATAGGAAGACGTGGAGCTGAGATTCAAACCGAGGCCTTCTGACCCTGGAGCCCTCCCATAAAGAGCACACATTTTTGCCTCTAATAAGCTATACTATTAAAAGAAAATGTGACAAATCACATAGCATAAATGTTACTAATTGGTCACTAGAGTGTTTAACACAGTCCCTGATGGCTTTGTATAACAGCACTATCTTTTCAGGTATTCAGAAAAAAATTATTAAAAATTAGTCTTTTTCTTTTATCATTCCCCAAAGCTTAAATTTTTAAGACTTGTGTTACTTAGATTCACAAATATATCAAGGTAATTAGCAAAAGTAATAGTATTTCTTTATATATCAACTTTTCATATGAAAATATTGAGCTGTGTTTTATCACGACATATAAGTAAAAATGGGTCTTGCCTTTACATGGCATTATGCATCAAAGTACTGATTTCCAATTTGTCTTCACTGTGCAGCACTGATTATTTTATCATCTGAATGAAATAGAGCAGAATTTTACTTGTTCTAAAAAAGTAGTTGTCATAATAAAAGTGGGCATTTCAATAAAACAGCATATGATTTTACTCTTGAGATACCAAAGGCAATAACTCAGAGAGACTTGAGTAAGAATTATCATTTTTAAATTACATATTTGAAAGCAATTATGAAAATAGGAACTGATGAATAAACCAAAGGAGTCAAGAAAGTTACTAGAAAATTCTGGAAATAGATTCTCTTCCTCTTGTTTATTTTATTTTTCATGGTGACCTTTGGAAACTCTCAAATAAATCTGATGCAAACGGATGTTAATGTTTAATGTCTTTTTAGCCTGATAATATGGGAAGCAACTCACTAAGGCTTCCACTGAGGGGACTCTCAGGATTAACAGACTCTCTACCCTCTCTCTGTGAATCATACTGGCTGATTCCCACAGCAAAATGACCCTCAGCACTGCCATACTAGCCCCATTCTATCCTTGTACCTGTGCTCCCATCAGCTGAGTTGTATGCTTCCCTAGACTCAATTGTGTTTGATTTGAAACCTTGTCATTGTAATACTATAACAACTACATGTTAATACAACTTGACAACTACATATTACCCAAGATGACAGGTTGTAAAAGAAAAATGTTGCTGCTGTGAAAACTAAATTAAATACTTCAGAAAGCAAACTGCTTTTTAAAATGAGATCAAATCAAATAATTATAAAGAATTAGGGGGAAAAACCCTTTTAAGGCCTAGAAAAATTTTGCTGTTAGCTTTAAGATCTTTTTATCACTTGAAACACACTAGGAAATGTAGATGAATTAAGCGTATAGTTTTGTGAAAAAGACTATCTGGAACTCCAGTCACCAGATTCTTATTAAAAAAAAAAAAAAAAAAAAGCTTTGGGTCTACTACAAAAGGAAGGTAAGCAAATATGTATTTATATGTTTGATGTAAAATTCAAAGTTCCAATTTAATATGTATCTCTTTTATGACTGTCTAATATGACTGATATTTCTTGATTAACCAATTGTGATGGTTAATTTTTTTAAATTTATTTATATTCAGCATAACAGTACTCATTGTTTTTGCACCACACCCAGTGCTCCATGCAATATGTGCCCTCTCTATTACCCTCCACCTGGTTCCCCAACCTCCCACTCCCCGCCCCTTCAAAACTTTCAGGTTGTATTTCAGAGTCCATAGTCTCTCATGGTTCATCTCCCCTTCCAATTTCCCTCAACTCCTTTCCCCTCTCCATCTCCCCATGTCCTCCATGTTCTTTGTTATGCTCCATAAATAAGTGAAACAATATGATACTTGACTCTCTCTGCTTGACTTATTTTGCTCAGCATAATCTCTTCCAGTCCCGTCCATGTTGCTACAAAAGTTGCTATTCATCCTTTCTGATGGAGGCATAATACTCCATTGTGTTATATGTACCACATCTTCCTTATCCATTCATCCATTGAAGGGCATCTTGGTTCTTTCCATAGTTTGGCGACCGTGGTCATTGCTGCTATTAACACTGGGGTATAGATGACTCTTCTTTTCACTACATCTGTATCTTTGGGGTAAATACCCAGCAGTGCAATTGCAGGGTCATAGGGAAGCTCTATTTTTAATTTCTTGAGGAATCTCCACACTGTTCTCCAGAGTGGCTGCACCAACTTGCATTCCCACCAACAGTGTAAGAGGGTTTCCCTTTCTCCACAACCTCTCCAACACAAGTTGTTTCCTGTCTTGCTAATTTGGGCCATTCTAACTGGGATAAGGTGATATCTCAATGTGGTTTTCATTTGAATCTCCCTGATGGCTAGTGATGATGAGCATTTTTTCATGTGTCTGATAGCCATTTGTATGTCTTCATTGGAGAAGTGTCTGTTCATATCTTCTCCCCATTTTTTGATATGATTATCTGTTTTGTGTGTGTTGTTTTATAGATCCTGGATATCAACCTTTTGTCTGTACTGTCATTTGCAAATATCTTCCCCCATTCCGTGGGTTGCCTTTCTGTTTTGTTGACTGTTTCCTTTGCTGTGCAGAAGCTTTTGATCTGGATGAAGTCCCAAAAGTTCATTTTCGCTTTTGTTTCCTTGCCCTTTGGAGACATATCTTGAAAGAAGTTGCTGTGGCTGATATCGAAGAGATTACTGCCTATGTTCTCCTCTAGGATTCTGATGGATTCCTGTCTCACGTTCTTTTTTTAAGATTTTTATTTATTTATTTGACAGAGAGAGATCACAAGTAGGCAGAGAGGTAGGCAGAGAGAGAGAGAGGGAAGCAGGCTCCCTGCTGAGCAGAGAGCCCTATGTGGGGCTCGATCCCAGGACCCTGAGATCATGACCTGAGCCAAAAGCAGTGGCTTAACTCACTGAGCCACCCAGGCACACCGCACGTTGAGGTCTTTTAACCATTTCGAGTTCATCTTTGTGTACGGTAAGAGAATGGTTGAGTTCCTTTCCTCTACATATAGCTGTCCAGTTTTCCCACCACCATTTATTGAAGAGACTGTCTTTTTTCCATTGTATATTTTTTTCCTGTTTTGTGGAAGATTATTTGACCATAGAGTTGAGGGTCCATATCTGTGCTCTCCACTCTGTTCCACTGGTCAATGTGTCTGTTTTTATGCCAGTACCACACTGTCTTGGTGATCACAGCTTTGTAGTAAAGCTTGAATGTGATGGTTAATTTTACATGTCAATTTGACTAGGCATTGACGTGCTCAGATATCTGGTCAAACACTATTCTGACTTTGTGAGGGTGTTTTGGATGAGATTAACATCTGATTAGGTAGACTGAGTAAAGAGACTGCCCTTCTTAATATGGGTGGACCTTATCAAATTAGTTGAAGGCCTAAACAGAACAAGAAGGCTGACTCTCCCATGAGTAAGAGGAAATTCCTCCTGCCTACTTGAGCTGGAATATCAGTCTTTTCCAACGTTTGCACTCAAACTAAAACATCAAACTTCATTTTGTCTCAAGACTATCACCTTTCAGACTAGAAGTTACACCATCAGCTCTTCTGGACTCACATTGGAACTGTACCATAGATTCTTCTGGGTCTCCATCTTGTTGACTACTGATCTGGTGACTTGTACTTGAACATTTAAAGGTGATGGCAAAAAGAGGAAGAGCAGACAAGAAAGACTGAGGACCAGATGATGAAGTAAAAGAAAACCAGGAGAATGTGGGATCATTCAACCCCTAAAAGGAGAATTTCAATTAGCAACCAGTTGTATTAAATGCCAAAATATCAAGGAATATGAGGTCAAGGCAATCCCCAATGTATATAGCAATATAGTATAGTTTGTTGTGACCTTTATGGAAGTAATTTCACTGAAATGATAAGAATGAAGTCAGATTATAAGAACTGAAGAGAAAATTATATCTCTAGTTAATGAGGTCTATCAGACACAAGTGGTTACTTCTGTCCATTTTATAACACCATTGAAAAGATAGCAAAAGAAGATTTTTCTAAAAAGTGATAAACCCAGAAAAATAATGATGAAATTCTAACAAGCTTTTGAAAGATGAGAAATGAATGAACTGTGGTTGTTGACTTAGCAATCTAGAAAAGGCAAACTGAAAGTGTGAGGGGCAAGCAGACAAAGAACAAGATGATTCATGTCTCAGAACCCTGGAAGAACTTGGTAACTTTAAGTCTTAGGGATCTCTGAAAAATCAGTTGGAAATTCGTTTATGAAACAGCTTTTCACATCTTCTCCAGTCTTTAGCCAATCGGTACCCTGTCCTAATACTACAGAAGACTGGAAATTCCCTATCTAGGCATGTTGAAATCTTTCCCCAAACAATATGAAAATTCTCCCAGCCATAATCAGGTGGGAGAATAGAGAATCACTGTCAGGGAAAAATCTGCCAGTGGTAAAAAAAAAAAAAACAAAAAACTGGAGAAATACTGATATTTGTGTGCCCTTCAATGAAAAAGCCAGCTTATTGTTAAGTGATGTCCACCAGAGACTTATTCTGCTCATGCAAATTGAACTCTGAACACGAAATACAACAAGAAAATTAAAAAAAAAAAAAAAAGCAAACAAACTATTTTAAAAAACAACAACAGAAAATGTAGGGGTACATGGGTGGCTCAGTTGATTCTCTCTTTGGCTCAGGTCATGATCCCAGGGTCCTGTGATCAAGAGCCCTCTGCTGCTTCCCATGCTTGTGCTCTCTCTCTGTCAAATAAATAAATAAAATCTTTAAAATAAAATAGAAAATTCCAGGAGGATCAAGAAACTTCAAAAGATATTTTAATAGGATCTTCACAGAGGTGCAAGATGATATTGCATCCACAAACAAAAATGGAATGTTATTTAAAAAATTACCAAGCCTAAGAATGGGCTTTTGGACACCAAAAATACATGAGAAGTAGGAGGGGTGAAAGGTTAAGTCAGGAAAATCTTTCTGAAAATGGATAAAAAGGAAATGGACAATAGATGAAATTTAAATGGACAATAGATGAAAATTAAAACAAATTTAAAGATCTGTGTAGGAGGTCCAATATTTGAATGATATGAGTTCCAGAAAGAAATACAGAGGAAAGTATGAAAATGCCTTAAACCAAAAAAATTCCTAGAACTGAGGAACACAGGTTTCCAGATTAAAATGACTCACTGGGGGTGCCTAGGTGACTCAGTCAGTTACACACCTGACTCCTGATTTCAGCACAAGTCATGATCTCAGGGTTGTGAGATTGAGCCCACATCAGGCTCTGTGCTGGCCATCGAGTCTGCTTGAGATTCTCTCTCTTCCTGTCCCTCTGGCCCTCCCTTTCTCCCCCCCCCAAAAAAAAAGAAAAGGAAAGGGGAAAAAAAGACCCATTGAATGTGCAGCCATACGAATAAAGAAAGGCAAATAAGGACAAAAAAAATCTTAAAAATTTGAGAAAGAAAAAAAATCAGGTACTATACAAAAGATAGATTCCACATGTCATTCATAGGAATTCTGAGCAGCATTGAGAAGCCCTGTGATTTAAGGAAGAGCACATCCAATATAGAATTTCTAGATGACAGGGAAATCCGTTCATGGAGGCCATATAGTAAGGAAAGAAAGGACGTGAAATGTGTCAGGAGTCTTGATTGCTGTGATACCTGAGGTAAACAGGATTAAAAGGCATGATGAACTCATGACTGGCAATAGAATGGGCAATCAGCCTGGTCCTGATATAGCCCTTTGTATGGCGGGGCCTTGGCCAGCTGTTGTTTGTTCCTGTATCTCTGCTGAGGCAGACAAAGGTGGATTCTGTGCTAATGAAACTAAGCTCCAGCTATCCAGTGGAAATTACCCCCACCGGGAAATATAGTCCACTCTCAAGTCTTATTTTTGAAAGCTTTCTAATATGTGATCGCCAATGCCACCAAGAATTTCCTAAGGTGGAAAAATTCCCTCATAGGAACTACCTATTCCACAACTGCCTTTAGTCTCCATAATTACAGGTTACATGGAATATTATACGTTATATGACATGGGATTTTCAAGCAATTGGTTGTTTTCCTTTGTGACAAAGGCACACATTCGAAGTCCTAATGGAATTTATGTATTGGGCTTATTTTCTTAACAACCGGCCCCAGAGAGAGGAGTCAAGATGGTAGAGAAGTAGCAGGCTGAGACTACATCAGGTAGCAGGAGATCAGCTAGATAACTTAATCTAAACATTGCAAACACCTACAAATCCAACGGGAGATCAAAGAGAAGAAGAACAGCAATTCTAGAAACAGAAAATCAACCACTTTCTGAAAGGTAGGACTGGCGGAGAAGTGAATCCAAAACAACGGGAAGATAGACTGCGGGGGGAGAGGCCGGCTCCCGACAAGTGGCGGAGCAACGGAGCACAAAATCAGGACTTTTAAAAGTCTGTTCCACTGAGGGACATTGCTCCAGAGGCTAAACTGGGGTGAAGCCTGCGCAGGGTCAGCATGGCCCCAGGTCCCGCAGGGTCACAGAAGGATGGGGGGTGTTGGAGTGTCGCAGAGCTTGCAGGTATTACAACAGGGAAGCCAGCTACAGAGACAGAGCCGAGGAGTGAGCTCTCAGTTTGGGGTTACCTTGAACCCATCGCAGGTTGGGTGAGCTCAGAGCATGGCTGGAGGCCAGGGATATGGGAGTGATTGGGCGCTGTTCTCTGGGGGCGCACTCAAGAGTGGGGGCCATCCCACAGACTACACATGTCAACCTGACCTGGGGTGCAACTGTAGAGCACTTTCAAAGCAGCAGCCAAACATAAGAAGTGGAAATACACAGAACCTCCTAGGGCTTCACAGTTGTTAAAGTGAGAAAATCCTCTCTGGCAGCTATTTAGGGAATGTATGAATGAGATCCTGGAGGCAATGAGACACTCTTCAGGGATCCAGATGTTTGTCTTCCAAGGCAGGCCCACAGATCATTCTGGGTGGCAGGTATGGCAAGTGTCAGAACACAGAGTACTTCCTAAAATTCTGGCTCCTCCACTGGACATTGACTTTTCTCTCTTTTATAGATGATTTTGCAGTCAGAGCTGTTCTTGTCACCCCCAAAGCTACTGTGCTTCTAATGGCAGGGACACACAGTCTTTTCCAGATCACCTGTGAATTCTGTGCCTTTGCCACCAAGGTGGGGCCACATACTCTCCTCTTCTTCCCCGTTTGTCCTTTATTTCTGCCTCATGTCTTCTGTCTTTCCAACTTTACCTTTCGGTTAGACCTTCTCTATACCCTGTTCTCAGTTCAGTTTAGGTTGGAACACAGTCCAGCACTTTGGCAGTAGCTGCAGCTCACGCTGAAAGTCATGATTACTGAAGCTATGGAGTAGTATCATAATGTTGGCAGCAATGGCTTGAAGTAATGGCAGCAGCGATTAGGTAGACTCAAAGGTGACAATTCTAATAGTTGCAAGTTGGCAAAGGTGCCAGCAGTTTCCATAGTGATAATGTTGGGTTCAAGAGAAGCAACAATGGATAATGGTCATGAACAGAAACTTTTCCAAGGTGAGTTACTAGCCTCCTCCCACCTGTCCTAGACATTGTAATTGCCTCTGTAGCATCCCCTTTACTCCTACTCCACTGGTTTCCATGAGATTGAACCCACCCTCAGTGCTAGGGATGACCTGGTTTGACCTAAGCCACTCATGACAACTTCTTGCTACACTAACTAGTTCAAGGAAAAGCAAAGATTCAGACCTAAGCCAATGAGTATACATAATTCCTTCAGTCACATTGATTGTTGAAGGAATGAATCTGTACCATTAAAATGGTCCAATAAGAGGGTCACCTTGGTAGCTCAGTTGGTGACGCATTGAACTCTTGATTTTGGCTCACGTCATTTTCTCAGGGTTGTAAAACAGAGCCCCATGTCATGCTGGGCGTGAGCCTGCTTAAGATTCTTTCTCTCCCTTTCCCTCTGCCCCTCCCCAACCCCTAAAAAATGTTCAATTAGACACAAAGTTCAGAACTTCTGTTAGAGGTTGTTTTTAAAAATCCATTGCTCAGGGCGTGTGGGTGGCTCAGTGGGTTAAAGCCTCTGTCTTTGGCTCAGGTCATGATCTCAGGGTTGTGGGATCAAGTCCCACATTGGGCTCTCTGCTCATTGGGGAGCCTGCTTCCTCCTCTCTCTCTGCCTGCTTCTCTGCCTACTTGTGATCTCTGTCTGTCAAATAAATAAATACAATCTTTTAAAAAAAATCCATTGCTCAAGAAAAAAAAATACATTCCAAAACTTAGTGACTTAAAACATCAAAATTTATTATTTTTCTTAATTTTGTGAGTAGACCACGTGTTTCTTCTTCTTGTCTTGCCTGAGCTCTTTCATATGGTTGCAGTCATGTGACAGCTCACTTGGAACTAGAGTCCCAGATGTTATCACTCTCATGTCTGACAACTGATGATGACTGTTGGTTAAGGTACTTTGGCTCTTCTCCACGTGGCTTCCAATCCTACAGTAGGTTACTCTGGGCTTTTGTCTAGATGATGATCTCAGGTTTTCAAGAGGGCAAAAATGGAAGTTACAAGTTTTTCTAAGGGCTGAATCTCTGGAACTTATAGATCATCACTTCTATCACATTCTTTTGGAAAAGGCAATTCACAAGGTCAGTTAAGACTTAAGTAAGTGGGAAAAACGACTCTATGCCTTAGTGGGAGCAACCAAATTGTGAAATTATTAAATGATGTGGATATAGGGAATTCATCAAGGGGCATTATTTACCTACAATCATTGAATGAGATCAGTTATGCTGTAAAATACCACATGTTGTGTAACCCACTATCTAGTATTATCTTTAAAAACTTATGTAGGGGCGCCTGGGTGTCTCAGTGAGTTAATGCCGCTGCCCTTGGCTCAGGTCATGATCTTAGGGTCCTTGGATTGAGCCCTACATTGGGCTTTCTGCTCAGCAGGGAGCCTGTTTCCCCCTTTCTCTCTGCCTGCCTCTCTGCCTACTTGTGATGTCTCTCTCTGTCAAACAAATAAACAAAATCTTTAAAAAAAAAGAGCCATTTATTATTTTTTAAAAATTATGTAAACTCTTCCATCTAGTGTATTTCAGTTCCATAACTTTCCTCGTAGAACTGGCTATTTGTTCTACCACATCTTGTGTGTGTACACTTATTTAAGTGTATGTATACATGTCGTTAATCAAGATATGAAGTCACCACTAGTTTTCTCTTTTTGGTAATACAGACTTTTTTATTTAAATGTTCCACTGGCATCAGTGTTACACAGAATTTGAAATTTGTATTTATAGATGGTACAAGATAACGGGCAGAGGGTATGTGTTTTTCCTTAATCCCTTCAAACCCCCTGCCAACGTTAGGTAAGAGTAAAAGAAAACACCCATTTCTGCAAAGGGAATGAAATAGAAACTTGAGCAGGGGAGAGATTTCCACACATTTATGAAAGATAAAAAGAGGATGGAAGATTTTCAACAAGGAAAAGAGAGTGAGGCAGGTGTAGAGCAGAAAACGGGAGAAGGTCGACCTAGAGGAAAGTTGAAAGGTGTAAAGCCAACAAGAGTGAGAAGAGTGGCATATCTGAGAAGGCTATTTGCACAGCAGCCTAATGTTTTCTTCCTGACATGCTCATTTCTTTGCTTTCCTTCTCTGTGTTTTCTGATGCTTAGTGTAAAAATCAAGCATCAGTCTCAGACTAAAAACACCTAAGGATTCTTCTCTAATAAGATGGAAGCATCGATATAGGCAGAATTGGAACTTTTGGTGCCAGCACCCCAGAGTAAAGTTCTCCCATTTTGGCAGTTGGAACCTCCACAGCTAAAGACTTGTTACCTGCCTGTACCCATTAAATAATTCATTTCATTTAGACAAGTCCTAGACACCTACATAAAGGTCTCAGTAAATGTCTATTAATGAGAGAAACCAAGTAGAAAAACAAACCCACATAAATAGAGGGAACACATCCCTGCTACAGAGAGAAACAATCCCATCCCCTTTTCTTAATTGGAATGAATATACTGTCAACATCACAAAAGGACTGGATAAAAGAAAGACAAGACAAAAGAAAAAAAAAGAAGAAAAAGAAAAAACCCAAAAAACCAACAACAACAGAAAAATTGTTGCTAGAAGAAACAAAGAAATTTCAGAGAAAGATTTGAGAAGGTAGTACCCCCGAGTACAAGAGCAGAATGCTACAAGAAAGAACAGTCAAGGTACAAATTAGAACATTTATTATATATTTAATTATATGCCAAATGAAATATTTAAAGAAGGGTTAGAATATAATGTGAGTAGTTCTCGCACAACATAAAGAAAAAAACAAAGAGATTGAATGAGACAGAGGCAACAACAACAAAACGAGGAGATTGAACACTTGAAATAGATAAGATATTCAGAGTATAATTCTAAGAGATCCAACTCAACTAACAGGATTTCCAGAAAAATGGGCATACATTAACAAAGTTAAAGAAATTTTAATTTTAATTTTAAATTTTAATTAAAAAATTTTCTATGCCTAGCATGGAGTTCAATGGGCTTGAACTCACAACCCTGAGATCAAGATCTGAGTTGACATTAAGAGTCAGACATTTAACCAACTGAGCCACCCAGGTGCCCCACTAAGAGAAAGAAATTTTAAAGAAATACTACAAAAAAACTTTCTCAGAGGTCAGAAAACACTATTCTGTTTGAGTCTATCAAGTTCCTAGTAAATTAAGAGAAAATTCACATGTAAACATATGCCTGAAATCTTTCTGTCAGAACACAAAAGAAAGAGAATTCCAAAAAACTTTCACTTAGATAAAACAGGTCACTTACAAAGGATAGAGAGTCAAAGTCGCACTGGACTTCTAATCACCAACACAACTGGTAAGAGAAAAATGAGCAATGGTATTTCCAGTTCTAATGGATAATAATTCTGAAGCAAATGCATCATGGCAAAATAACTACATTTTAGAGATCCCAGGACTCGGAAAATTTATATCTCATGCACTCTTCTAAAGGAAGTCATTTGAGATATAATCCAGTAAAATGGGTGTAGATATCAAGTGTTGTCAGTTGAATTGTATGCCCCCAAAAGATTTTGTCATTCTAGTCCCCAGTACCTATGAATGTGACCTTCTTTGAACCAAAGTTTTTCAGATCAATTTAAGATGAGGTCATTAGAAGAGACCATAATCCAATATGACTGTGTCCTTCTAAAAAGGGAACACAGACATGCACAGAAGAAAAACAATGTGAAGACATGGGGAGAACACATCTACAAGCTAAGGAATATCTGAGGATATCCAACAATAGGAGAGAGGGATGACCAGATTCTCCCTCACTGACCTTAGAAAAAATCAACCTTTTTAACCTCTTGATCTTATACTTTCAGCTTCCAGTACTGTGAGATGTTAAAACTTAGTTATGGCAGCCCTAGAAAATGAGTATACCAAGAGAAAAGACTCTAAAAAGAGAGATGGTGGAATTCACCTGCAGGCTTTGGAAAAACAATCCCAGGATGACAGTTTTTTTTTTTTTAAGATTTTTTATTTATTTATTTGAGAGAGAGAGAGAGATCACAAGTAGGCAGAGAGGCAGGCAGAGAGAGAGAGGGGGAAGCAGGCTCCCTGCTGAGCAGAGAGCCCGATGTGGGACTCGATCCCAGGACCCTGAGATCATGACCCGAGCCGAAGGCAGCGGCCTAACCCACTGAGCCACCCAGGTGCCCCAGGATGACAGTTTTTGATCAGGTACTTAATCAATCAGTCCAGTGTGGGAATGCAATCAAGGGCTCCAAGAAGAATGAACAGAATAAAGACAAAACAGAGCAACAGAGAGTACCTAAGGGGCTGGAGAATATTAGTGATTTTCCAAAGAAAGGATATAGTTCTTCTTTTCACAGAAAATTAGAATCTCTACCAAAAGTAGAAAATAAAACCAGAACCTAAGAGACTGTGTAATAAAGTCATGGTTCAGATATGAAAGAAACCCAATGTCATGCAGGTCTTTCAGCAATTGATGGTGTGTTATGAAACAGAACCCATTTAACCTAGAAGAGGTCCCTGAGTGTCCTGAGTGTTATGAATTTGGACCTAAGGAGAAGGAAGTACAATTTTATTGTACTACTTATTTATGCAATGAGCATTATTTAAGTAGTCATATCATAAATACATTGTTAATTGATTTTAAACTTTTAAAAAGAAACGTGGATGTCTCAAATGTAGTTACAGAATACAAGATAAATATTATCAATCCTGACAGTACAGAACTAAAGATACCAATTAAAAGGTAAAGGTGGAAGGTGGTGAGTCAGAGAAAGAAAGGCAGAATTGTTAATAGTCTCATGTAATAATACAGTAGGTAGTCAGGAGACATTGCATAACTTTTCTGTAACAGGAAGGAGTATTTTAAATGTGCTGCTTATTTACAGATGTCGCCAATATAAGAATTAAAACAACTATCAAAAATGGGCATACCTGGGCGCCTGGGTGGCTCAGTTGGTAAAGCAACTGCCTTCGGCTCAGGTCATAGTCTCAGAGTCCCGGGATCAAGTCCCACATCGGGCTCCCAGCTCTATGAGGAGTCTGCTTCTCCCTCTGACCTACCCTCTCATGCTCTCTCTCACTCTGTCTCTTTCTCTCTCTCAAAATAAGTAAATAAAAATCTTTAAAAATAAAAAAGGGCATACCCTCTCTCAACTTGATAAAGAACATCCTTGAAAACCTACAGCTAATATCATACTTAATGGTAGCAACTAGATGCTTTCCCACTAAGATCAAGAATAAGGCAAAGATATGTGCTCTCACCACTTCTATTTTATATTGTATTAAATCCTAGCTAATGCAATAAAATAAGAAAAGGAAATAAAAAGTATACAGATAAGGAAGGAAGGAATAAAACTGTCCTTGCTGTAGGATGACATGATTGTCTATGTGGAAATCCAAAACAATAACAATAAAAACCTCCTGTACTAGTAAGTGATTAAAACAAGCTAGAAGGATACGAGGCAAATATAAAAAGCCAATTGCTTTCTTCTATACTAGAAATGAATAATTAAAATTTGAAATAAAAAACACAAGACCATTTACTTGGTAAACCTCATGTCCACACAAAAACCTGCACACTAAAGTTTATAGCAGCTTCATTCTTATTTTTAGTACCAAAAATTATACTTAGGTATATTGTTAACAATGTATATGTAATAGCTATATGAGAAACATAATGAAACTCTGATGAAAGAAATCAATGAAGATCCAAATAAATGAAGAGATATTCTATGTTCATGGATAGAAATATTTCATATTGTAAGTACGTCAGTTCTTTCTAACTTGATATATAGATTCAACATAATTCCAAACAAAATTTCAGCAAGCTAACTTGCGAATATTGAAAAAACTATTCTAAAGTTGATATGGAGAGGCCAAAGACCCAGAAAAGCCAATCCGATATGGTGAAGAACAAAGTCAGAGGAGTAACTTTAAGACATGGTATAAATCTAGAGTAATCAATACAGTGCGGTACTGGGGAAAGAATAGACAAATAGATCAAGGAAAGAGAATAAAGAGTCCAGAAAAAGACCCACACTAACATAATCAATTGATCTTTGAAAAAGGAGCAAAGGCAATTTAATGGAGAAAGGATAATCTTTTCATCAAATCATGCAGGAACAACTGGACAACCCATGCAAAAAACAAACCAAAAAACCCCCACAAATCTAGGCAAAGACCTTACACTTCTCAAAAATATTAACTCATGGATCATGGGCCTGAATGTAAAATGCAAAGCTAAACATCTGAGAAGACAACCTAAGAGAAAATATGGGTGACTTTGGGTGTGACAATGATAAAGCCAAACATTTTTTGGATAGAGTGCCAAAAATGTGATCTATGAAAGAAAATCTTGATAAGTTGGACTTCATTAAAATCAAGATCTTCTCTGCCAAAAGACAACGTCAAAAGAATAAAAAGACGAGCCACAGACTGGGAGAAAATATTTTCAAAAGACACACCTGATAAAAGGACCATTGTACAAGATATACAAATAGCTCTTATAGCTCAGTAATAATAAAAAAAAACCTAATTAAAAATGGACCAAAGACCTTAACAGACAGATTATGAAAGAGGATATACAGATGACAAGTATGCATATGAAAAGATATTCAGTCTTGTATGGCACTAGGGAATTATAAAATAAAACAACAATAGGATGCAACTACATACCAATTAGAATGGCCGAAATCCAAAATCCTGATACTGCCAAAGGCTGGTGAGGATGTGGAACAACAAGAATGTTCATTCACTGCTGATGGGAATGAAAAATGATACAGTCTCTTCAGAACAGTTTGGCAGAAATACACTCTCATCTTGTGATCCAGCAGTCATACTCCTTGGTATTTACTCGAAGGAGCTGAAATGTTCTATCTGTATAAAACCTGCCCAATAATGTTCATAGTAGCTTTCTTCCCAATTGCCCAAACTTGGAAACATTCAAGATGTCCTTCAACAGGTAAGTTGATAAGCTGGTACATCCTGATAATGGAATTTTATTCAGTGATAAAAAGAAATGAGCTATCAAGCCATGAAAAGACATGGAGGAAACTTAAATGCAGATTTCTAAGTGGAAGAAGCCTGTCTGAAAATGTACATAATGTATTATTCCAATTATATGTCACTCTTTAAAAGACAAAACTACAGAGACAGTAAAAAGATCAGTAATTGCCAGGATGGGGAATGGAGAGAGGAATAAATACATAGAGAGCAGGGCACTTTTAGAAATTATTTTCTGACCTGTAATGGTGGATATATGTCATCCATTTTTAAAAAGATTTACTTATTTATTGAAGAGAAAGAGAGCAAAAGAGCAAGGTGGAAGGGGCAGAGAGAGAGAGAGAGGCAGAGAAGCAGACTCTCCTATTAGCACAGAGCCTGATGCAGGGCTCAATCTCTGCACCCTGAGATCATGACCTGAGCCAAAATCAAGAGTTCGACATTTAAAAGACTAAGCCACCCAGGCACCCATATATCATACATCTGTTAAAACACAAAGAATGTGCAACACAAGGAGTGGATTCTAATGTAAACTATAGATTTTCATTAAAAATAATTTATACACATTGGCTGATTAATTGTAACAAGTGTGCCACACTAATGCAAGATGTTCACAATAAGAAAATCTATGTTGGGAAGGTGGAATATAAGGGGGTTTATAGGAACTCTCTAGCCTAATACATTATATATCTGTTTTCAGTAAACTTGCTTTTCTGCTTTGGTAATGTGATTTTTTCCCCCTGGATTTATTATCATGTATTTCGTTCAGTTTTCCATGATTGGTTTAGGAATATGTATATGGATTTTAATTATGTGATTGCCACATTTCAGGTGAGATGAATGGTACTTCTTTGAGAATATAAGAAATGTAATATTTGTAGTTTCTTCTGGTCCCCTAAACAGGCTCATAATTCACAGACACAGTCATTTACATATACACCATTTTTCTCTGAGAAAATAAAAGAGTATCTATCTTGCCTTCCCCTGAAGAAATGATAGAGGAGAAGCAAAAGGCCACCTCTAAACAAAGACCATTTTTGTTTAGAGATAGAATGATTAAAGAGTTCCAGTGCAATTCATTCATTCATTTGATCAATAAATATATATTTAACAAGACTGTATGCCAGATTCTGGAGAAGCTGTGGTGACACTGTCTTTTCCTTCAAGATACTGTGGTCCTGTAAAGAATTCCATCAATTGATCTGGCAATTACAATGAACATAACGGATGCTATGATAAGGAAGAAGGACTGTGCTATGGATCTTGGCACTTAAGAATTCTGAAAGTACTCCTGCATGGCTGGGGTTCGTTTGCCAAGGTGGGAGTGGCATGAAATAAACCCCGAGAGGCTAGGTCATAAATGACATTTGCCTTTATCCTGAGGGATTTGAAGTAGATTCAAACCCTTCTTGTATTCCAGGAAAAACTCTCTTGACCTCTTCTCTTACTCTTGATGACCATGGATGCAGTTCCTCAAATGCCCTCACCAACTTCATACAGGAACAATCTAAGAGTGCCTCACCCTTCTTGCTTCCTGACTCCACTTTTATCTGTGCAAACCTCTAAGCATTCATGCAAGGGCACCATGCAAGTACAAGGTCCTATGAATGCCTTATGGAGCAATCCTTGACCATCTGGGGATAGGAAATAATGATTAAATGCTTCCCTCTTTCTTCCCCCAGGATAGTTCTGAGCTGTATTTCAAAAGACTACTCAGAAGGTCCTGTAGAAGAGAGCATCTAGTTTCCCACTGGAATGGTCAACTCTATTTTGTATTCTTGTATTGGTTTTCCCTTTTTCTCTGTTTCACTCTTTCTTCCCTCACTCTGCCCCCCCCCCAGGATCACATTACCTATATATTATCTTCACGTTAGCTATTGTCTCCTCTCTGCTTTCTAAGGAATCCAGGATAAGACACACAGGCAATGACATGAAAGACATATAATTTTTATAAATTACATATATTATATATAGATATTGATAATAATAAGATACTATTATATATATTATATATCTCATGTACATTTATATATATTAGAATGAAAACCTTGGAGGACACAAGAGAGGGTGTTAATAGAGGCAACAAGACAACCGGGTAGAAGTTTTTACGGGGAGGAGAGAAATAAGGTATAGCTTGAGGTTTATGAGGTTGGAGAGGATTTTTAAAGGGAGCTAAGCAGGCAGATGGTATGATGTAAGAATGATATTCTCCTGAGATTAACCATAGACAAAAACTGGCTGCTTATTTTGCAGGCATGGCTGTGTAAGGGCATATTTAGCCAGAGTGGCTCCACTTTGGTTGAACAGCCATTTTGTTGTTTATGCAGTAAAACTTAAACTGACCCTGCCCCCGCCCCCTACCCCCCCCCCCCCACGGGAACTTACTTAAAAGCAAGTCTGGGAAACCAGTAAAATATGATTGACCAGTTCCTGCTAACAGAGCCCAAATACAAGGGTGGGTCAGATCAGGTGGCAATAACAGAGCCCGAATTTAGGGATGAGTCGGGTCAAGTGGAGACATCCAATCAGTGGAGTATGCATATTGTCTCCCTAGCTACCAAGGAGTGTGGGCCCTGCCTTTTGGGCAACTTTTGGGCGCCAATTCTGACTAAGGAGATAGACTAGTTCAAATAGCTACTATGGGGTGAACTGTAATTCAATTGGCCACCCATGTGTGACCTACCATGACTGCAGCTTTCTCTGTGTGTTGCAATCTCATTGGCCACCTGTGTGTGGCCATGCTCAACCACATGGCCTTTGCTTTATAAAAGTTAGTCTGTGAGGCTGGGGGGTGGCCGCCCTCTCTGTAAGAGGTGGCCCTGAACGGTTGGTTTGATTCTCGATGCTTGGCGCGAAATAAAGCTTTGCTTGACTTTCGCTTTGTATCAGTCTCGCTCCTTTGATTACGGACCTAACAGCTGTAGGTCAAGTTTCCATAATGAGGAAAGTGATTATCCATTACATGTTAGATTATGGCTGTGAGGATGATTTGGGTTTGATCAAGCTAGTGTAGAAAGGACCACACTTTTAAGAACTTGAGAGTCTTCCCAAAGGAATCCTATTCAAACATTTATTTAGTTTGCTATGCCATGAACATTGTATCTAAAATTAAAATATGGCTGTGAAACTAAATTTTGTCCTTTCAGGTAATACACATTCTAAAATCCTAAAGTAATAAGTATTTTTAGAATTATTTCTTGTCCAAGACTCCTAATTATGCTTTATACAGCTCCAACATACCTATATCTTTATACTAGTATAGTCTAGAATCATCTATTATAGGCTAGAGTAGTAAAGGAAATGCCAGAATCGATTTTACTTATAAATAAAAAAGTCTGACTCCTAGAATTCTCTGTTTAACAAGATGGCCATGCAATGAAGTGATCTTTCTTTTTTTTAGCCAGTGCTATTGTCTTTTGATGACTTCCACATCAAATCTGATTTATTACTTCACCTGGGCAAACACTAGTACCGGAATGGCAGGCAAGCTAAAATGATCTCTATCAGAAATACAAGCTGGGAACTCTTTTTTTTTTAGAGAGACCATCTTGGGTTCTTCTGTCCAGGAGTTGTTCTTCTCTAATTCTGACCAAAGAAAACCTACTGTGCATTGTACTTTGGCTCTTTGAACTGTATAATAATAGATTCTAACCCGAACAAGTTCATGCATATGAAATAAACTTAATGGCTGGGCTAGTTTACCACTTAGCCTTTTCTCACTATCTTCTTTTTTCCCATCCCCTTTTTATTGGATGCTTCAACCTCATTACTATTTCAGGAAAACCTGGGTCTTGTCCATCATTTTTGTTGTCGCTTTCTTTTTCCTGGCAGACAGAGCTTAAAGTTTCAATAGAGGAAGTGGGGAGGGATACAACACGTTCAGAGTTTATGAAAGACCTTATTTACCATCAAAGTGAAGGTTTCCAGATATGAGGGCCCTGTTTTCTTATGCTCTCAAGTCTCTGATAAGGAATTAAGAACTCCTGCCAGGGCTACAGAAGACACTGAGAGGTGCCTGGCAGAAGGCACTACATGGTGTTCTGAAGCTGTTTATTAATTACAAATGGTATTGAGGAATAATACACCGAGGAACAGAAGAATGGGGAGAAACTGTTACTATCATAATAATTTCTATGGGCACTTTTGAGAGACAATTGGATGTGCACACTTGAATATTTTTCTGTTAACGTCCTTGCACTTTTTTATTTTTTCAAAGCATGCCTTGCAGCTTCCTTTTAACAGAATTACTTATATTTATAACACTCTCCTACTCAATTATAATTCCTTAGAATGGTGGCTCTCAAATATTAGCAGGGCTAAGAATAATATGAAAACCCGTCAAAAGAGTTTAGGGCTTGCATCTCTGAGATTCTCATTCAATACATCTAGGATGAGGCCCAGAAATGTTTAACAAGACCTCCGTGTAATGGTCTGTGAAATACCTTCAGAAATATTTGCCTAGAGATCAAGTCTCTGTGGTCCTCAGGCCATAGGTCCATGCAATGCACATAGAGTTACTCAATACACACGTTTGTAGATTCAAGGCAAATGGTTTGGGTAGGTAAAACCCCACTGGAGATTCAAGCTCAATATATTACTCTCAGAGATAAGGCTGAAGCTCTAGTGGGTTGTATATAAACTAATTATTTTTGATAGAAGGATAATGGCATAAACAGCTCTCAAACTTGGGGGGGGACAATTGGTTAGAAATATATATAGATATGTATATATTTATCTATAAGAGTCCCTGAATGGAAAGCGTGATTTATTTACTCACTTTTTACATTGGAGAAGGGTGGATGTAAGGAGGAAATGCATTCATTCCTTGTGGTACATTGCGTAAAGGCTAAACCATGTTTGATTTTCCCATTCATTGCTGGATGTGTGTTTCCTTTGTCCTCCCTTGTTTCTTTTGTTTATTGTTTACTAGGGGTTATGAGATCTGCTCTTTAATGCCCCTCCTCCTTTGTTCTTCTGCCACAGGTGTGACGCCATTTGCTTATTTGTCCTTTGCTCAGAGCTACCTATAGATAGGCATGCACAAAACAAAGGAAAATCATATCTTGTCCATCAGCTCCTCACACATTCAAAAGCTGTGCCCTTAATAAAAGAAGAATATTTCACTCCCTCTTTGCTCTTTGAGGGATGTAGGGATTCATCATGCTCTGAAAAGATATCTCTGATAATTATTTTAATGTAAGTAATGTGGAAAATATCTTTTATTTTTAGAGTTTTGCTAATGCTTTCAACTATTGGAAAAAATTAACATGCTACTTTCTTTCATCAAAACCATTCACTCTTCAGTATATTTAAATGTCATTAGTGTGGAGTGCTTCAAGTTCTAAGTAGGAATAAAATGACACTGAAAAATCAATGTGGATAATATAAAGACAAAAATATATATGGATTATTCTGCTTGGAATTGTAAATGTTCAGTGCTCATTAGCTTCTGATTCTGTTTCCAAGTGAGAAAAGGCAATAAACATACACATTACAATCAGGACATGCTCTGTGTTTCTCTCCTTTTTCAAATCCTAAGAATATATCTGTATCTCTATACCTTTACGTATCTACATATCTTTTGATAACCACTCAATAACAGCTTTACACAAAGCTGCTCATTTAGTGACACTGTGTTAAATCATAGCACCTCTTAGAAACAAAATTGGCACGAGTATTTTTGCCTGTGATTAAATTCACATACTATCTTGCTATTGAAAAAAAGTCATAGGCATGCAAAGCACCCCTCCAAAACAGCACAGTGCAAAGGGGGATGCTTATTCTATCTGGAGTCTGTTTGTTTGGGCCAGGGCTGTCATTTTCCCATAGTGTCTTCATTTATTATGCTAACTGACTTTCCAAGGGCAGGCAGAAGGGTATCTGCTCTGTGAATTATTCTCGGTTGGGGGGCTTTTAAAAGCAAACCTATTTTGTGCCCAAACAAAACCAAAAATCAATGTGTTTCTTTTCAAAGATGGGAGGGTTAATACCATGGTTGTTTTGTTCCCATCCAGTTATGTAACCTTGGGAACTTGTTTCTTTGCTTTCAGGATTTGTACAAAACACATTAAAGCTAAACAATAGGCGGGAGTCATAGAAGCAACCCTGGAGCTGTGTCTTGGAGTTCGTCCTCCTGGGTTTGGGAATCTCCAATTAGTTCTATCTCAAGTGCTGACTCCCTGTGTGTGTGTGTGTGTGTGTGTGTGTGTGTGTGCTTAGTTAGCTGGCATGCAACACACTTCCCCAGGGTTGTTTCCTTTTTCCTGAGATATGGCGAAGGGTAAAGTGTCGGCGTCACATGGATACAAAGCATTTGATTAATGTCCAAGTCACCGCTGTGGCTGTCGGAGCTGCCTCTCCTCCAGCCCCGGCCGCGTGAGGCCAGAGCCATGGGGCTCAGCCTACAGGTCCCGGGCAGGGGCCATCTCCTTGTCTGCTCAGAGCCTCGCGCCTCCCGCGCTGGAGTTCCAGCTAGCGCACTCTACTCTCACAACACCCCAGCCTCTCCCCGGCATGTAAAGTCGCCCATACCCCCTCCGACTTCTCAGAGGCAGCAACTTTCCCCTCTGGCCGGTGCGGGGCGGGGCACCAGTCGGCACGCGGCATAGCGCGCAGGACCGCAGCCCTGCGTCCCGCCGCCCACCGTGACCAATGAGAGCCGCGGGGATGCCAGCGCCGAGAGCGCCCAGGACCTGGAGAAACAGCTTCGCCTGCGCCTGTTGCATGCTCAGCGAGCTCCAGAAGACCGAGCGGGACTATGTGGGCACGCTGGAGTTCCTGGTGTTGGTGAGTGTGTCCCCGCGCGGCGAGGCAGGGAGTGGCGGGCGGCGCGAGGCGCGGATCCCGGAGAGGCCGCTGGAAGCGCGCGTGGCATTGTCTACTGGGGGACGGGGTACCGCTCCCAGCGTCGCGGGACCATGAACCCGCGCACGGACACTATGCTCGCCCGCGCGTGGACCCCGGGCGGGGCTGTTTCACGCCTGGACACGCAGTGAGTTTGCCAGGGCCTTGGAGATAGGCGGGCTTGAAAAGTTAGCTCCAATGGGAGAAGGCTCTTGTCCCCGGAATCCCTGCTTACCCCATCTTTCCTCACTCTTTACCCCGTCCCCGGCTGCCTTATGTAATTTTTTTACCCTCTTCTCTTCCTCCCCTGGGATTTTAAGACTTTGGCTTGGTGATTAAAGTCAGTTTACCACATTCAGGCACATTTAGTTAAAAGAAAAAAAAAAATCCTTGATTGCTTTAGAGCTTGAGTTCATTATTCAGATTAGATGGCAGCGAAGTCCCTTAGTTATAATAATCTTTGAAACATAGGATTCTGGCGGGGGCTAGAGAAGGAGCAGCGGGGTTATGATCTCTGGCGGCTGTTGGCTATTAAAGCCACCTGTGGTGCTTACCCTGTTCTAGCTCTGCAGTCTCCTACCCCCATCCTCCATCCCGGGTTTAAATTTGCTCCCCGCTCAGCTTCTGGATTCTCTGTTCACACTGAGCCCAGGAGAGTAGTATAATAAAACTAGTGTCAAAAAACTTCAAGATTTCATAGAAAGAACTGGCAGGAACTTTGTTTCAAAGTTTCAGCTTGACGTATTGGAAGGCTGCTCTGGAAACGTTTCATTCATTTTAGAGCCAGAAGGGGCAAAACTGAGTGAAAGAAACTTCTGAGACATCACTCAGAAATTGAATTTTTTCTATTCATTGTTGCAAAGACAAAAGAGCATTGGCTCCTTTCCACCCAGATGCCTGGGCGAGCATAGGACTGAGGAGCTCTTAGCCTTTGCAATCTAACTCACATCTTCAAACCTACTGCTCCTTCCACCTCCGTGTTGCATGCCCTCGTGGTCCAAAGGGAAATGTTTCAAAGGCCAAAACTTTCCGCTCAGTGTTCTGTAAGATGTAAACTTTCTGCTTATAATTATGGTAGAGGAATTCACTTCTTTGCTATGTCAAGAAGGAGAGAACAATGTTTCAACACAGGTTGACTTCTGGTTGACTTCTCAAATTAAAATCAGTATACCTGAGCCCCTGGGGCCACATTCTTTGGAAATATTTAGATATTTGAGAATATATGGGTAATTGGTGATAAATTGGATTGTTGTACACTTCCATGCAGCAATGTTCTAAAAAGCATGTTTTTAAGATTTGACTTTTTTTTACAAAGTTATTACAATATTATTGACTATATTCCCTATGTTGTATGTTTCTATGACATTTTATAATCAGAAGTGTGTACTTCTTAATCCTCTTCATCTATTTCACTTATCCTCCCACTCCCCTCCCTGCTGGCAACTGCTTGTTTTTTCTCTGTATTTATGAATCTGTTTTTCTTTGTTGTTGTTTGCTTGTTTTGTTTTTTAGATTCCACTGTAAATTAAATTATATGGTGTCTTTCTGTCTGACTTACTTCACTTGGCATACTACTATCTGTGTTGTCACAAATGGCCAGATTTAATGCTTTTTAATGGCTGAGTAATATTCCATTGTGAATTTCATATTCTATTCCATACCACATCTTCTAGATCAATTCATCTATAGATGGATGCATAAGTTGCTTACATACTGTAAATAATGCTGCAACAAACATAGGTGTACATATATCTTTTTGAGTTGGTGTTTTCATTTTCCTCAGGCAAACGCCCAGAACTGGAGTTATGAATCATATGATACTTCTATTTTTAATTACTTGAGGAACTTCCATACTGTTTTCCAAAAGGGCCCCACAAATTTACATTACCACCAACAGTGCATGAGGGTTTCCTTTCCTCCATGTCTTTACCAACACTTGTTATTTCTTGTTTTTTTGATACTAGCCATTCTGACTGATGTGAGGTGGAGATTTGACTTTTAATAGCTTCAGATTTGCCTTTCATGAAACTTCACTGGTGACAAAGTCCTTTGACTTTTGAAAAATCTGAGCCACTTCTTAAACTGTATTAGTTACTTCTTTCTAGAGGTATATGAAAAAAGTACTGTGTAGAGTCCTGAATTGTAGAAATAGAGATCTAACCTAATCTACATCAAAAACTAATTTGTTGATCTTTATTTAATATATGCGTTTTTCCTCTAACCTTAGCACTTGATTATTAAAATTGAAAACTTATTGCTAGATAGAGTTGGGTAAGAAATTGTGGGAGGGGACACATGGGTGGCTCAGTTGGTTAAGCATCTGCCTTTGGCTCTGGTCATGATCCCAGGGTTCTGGGATTGAGCCCCACATTGGAGTCTTTGCTCAGCAGGGAGCCTGCTTCTCTCTCTGCCTGCTGCTTCCCCTGCTTATGATCTCTCTCTGACAAATAAATAAATAAAATCTTAAAAAAAAAGGAAAAAAAAAGAAATTGTGGGAGGTATAAAGTAAATTAATTATATGTCCCTATTTACAAGTAGTTCATTTAATGATTTCATTCTTCTTATTTCATTCAGAAATTATGGACTCTTCCACTTTTATTTTTCTTTGTCCATTATTTTGTGCACGTACATCCAGTACTTATGCACAGACATGTTCACACACACACAAACACACTAATTGGCCTGTCATCCTAAACAAAAGTTTACCCTGACTTCTTTTTAATCATAATCATTGAAAGCCTCAGATCTACTTGTAATACACTTTTAGATTTTCTTTTCTGAGTATTTATTTTTTCATTATTATTTATAGTAACACTGAATATGCATGTATTATTACTTGTTCACCTTCTGTTGATGTAGTCAATCTAGTTCTAACTTTAACGTAAGCTAATAATATACCAAGCTTTAAAAATATTCAAACTCTTTGGCCCGGCAATTCTTTTTCTAGGAGTCCATCTTGAAGGACTGATCAGAAATGTAGACAAACCATAAAAGTGATTTTTAAAAAAAGTTAGCACTAGTATTAAATAAGGGGTACATTTGTTGTAAAAAATCTGGTAGTGCATTTCTAAGTCAAATGTAAATATTTGTTAGATTAGTCATTGTTTTAGATTTCTGTCATTGTTTCAGCCATTAACATGCAGTAAGGGTAACTCTTATTTTTATTATGAAGAGATAGAAAATGTATTTTTAGTTTTATCAAGAACATATTTTTGACTTACAAGCCCATAAATAATCAAACAAAATTGTATTTTTTCTCTTGATGAAATGATCATATGACCTGAAGGGGAAAACTTTTCATACTAAGATCTTTTTTTTTTTTTTTTTTTTTTTTAAAAGATTTTATTTATTTATTTGACAGAGAGAGAGATCACAAGTAGGCAGAGAGGCAGGCAGAGAGAGAGGAGGAAGCAGGCTCCCTGCTGAGCAGAGAGCCCGACGCGGGGTTCGATCCCAGGACCCTGAGATCATGACCTGAGCCGAAGGCAGCGGCTTAATCCACTGAGCCACCCAGGCGCCCCCATACTAAGATCTTTTATACTTCTTTTTCTTTTAAAGATTTTTAAAAATTTTATTTGAGAAAGAAAAAGAGCATGTGATCATGAACCAGGGGAGAGGCAGAGGGAGAAGGAAAAGGAGAAGCAGAGTCCCTGCTAAGGGGAGCCTGACTGGGGTTCTATTCTAGGACTCTGGGATTAAGACCTGAGCATTTAACTTCACAGTTAAATCAGTTAACCTGAGCTTAACTGACAGAGTCACCCAGGTACCCCTAAGATCTTTTATACTTCTAATTCCTTTCTGTTCTCATTTCCAACCCTTTCATTTTTTAAAGTGAGAACAACTTTCCCACCCCACAGATAGCTGGTATATAGAGTGATTCTCGCTTCCCATGGGATCTCTGGCTTCTTTTATTTCTTACTAGCCCTTCTATCCTTTTGTATTCCCACTGGGCTTTCAGGGCTCCATTCCTTGAGGAAACTTCATAATCCTGTCCTCTCTGCTGTCCCCCCTACCCCATCCCAGGCTACAGTGCTCACTGCTTTGTAGTTTCTTCTTCCCTGCACCAAAGGAGACTTATACATGTATGTGTTTACTTTGGTCTCATTCTATTAGAATGTAAGCTTCTTGAGGACAGGCCCATATTTTACTTGTGTGTTTTTCCACAGAATTTTGTGCAGTGCTTGTGAAATCATAGGCCATACCAAGATCAGGATGTCTTCCCAGACCCATCTGAGTGAACAGAAGAAGGGCAGAGCAGGGCCAGCTTCATGGGTGTGCATGCTGTGCGCTTTGCTCTGGGCTTCGTACTCAGAAGGACCTGGAACTTGGTTTAGAACTCTGCTAACACTGTCTTGAAATTTGTGCTAGTTTTATCTTTGAACTTGTGTTTTACAAGTGAAG
The DNA here is from genome assembly GCF_922984935.1 of Meles meles. Classification (NCBI taxonomy): domain Eukaryota; kingdom Metazoa; phylum Chordata; class Mammalia; order Carnivora; family Mustelidae; genus Meles; species Meles meles. Next base: position 70,151,380 of record NC_060066.1, read on the forward strand.
TCCACTGGGATAGTAGATTGTGAGTAGAGCTAATATATGAAAGAAAGAGAAAAGCTTTATATTTTAATACCTCTTTTTTTTAAAGACTTTATTTGACAGAGAGAGAGAATGAGAGAGGGAACACAAGCACGGGGAGAGGGAGAGGGAGAAGCAGGCTTCCTGCTGAGCAGGGAGCCCAATGCAGGGCTCAATCCCCTGACCCTGGGATCATGACCTGAGCTGAAGGCAGAGGCTTAACCAACTGAACCACCCAGGTGCCCCTATTTCAGTATCTTTAATAACACATTTCCCCTTGCTTTTTGAGCAAAAGGCCTCACACTTTTATTTTGCACTGGGCCTGGAAAATCTTGTCGACACATTTCACTCTGGCATTGTGGCCGGATGGCTGTGAACACTTTTGTCTAAAATGGGACACTTCTGAGGGTGAAAGGGAGTGTTATTAATAATTACACTGGGAAACAGATGTAACCCTGGAGTGTTCCTGGCAAATCAGAATGTGCTGTTCTTCCACATTGCGGGCACATGAGTTACATGTCTTGTCATAAACAAAAGATTTTGAAGTTTGTTACCTGTCTAGACGCTGACCTCAGATAGCCCAGAATCTGGGTCCTGTCTCTAATTTACTAGTTAAATTAGGAATGGACACATTCCTAAACTTTTCAAGCCCCATTTTCTTCATCTCTAAAACGGGGAACCAATAGCATTTCTCAAGGTTGCTGTAAGGATGAGATGATGGATGCTTTGGGCTCTGCCCAGTCCCTGACTTACGGGAGTGCCCTATATATGGTTACTGTTATTTCTTCTGATGCTACAGTTGCTACACAGAGGTACCCATACTGGTCAGCCTTAGTGTCTAATTTTTGCATGGGTGATATTCCTCTTTATACTTTCTGTCTCTGAGTCTCTTCTTTACTTCTTCCCCCAGTGTTTCCCCTTCTTTGCATGTAGTCCTTCTTCCCATGATATTCTTATTTTTTAAAAGATTTTATTTATTTACTTGTCAGAGAGAGAGAGAGCGAGCGAGTGCACACACAAGCAGGGGGAGTGGTAGGAAGAAGGAGAAGCAGACTCCCTGCCGAGCAGGGAGCCCAGTGTGGGACTTGAACCCTGGAATCATGACCTGAGCCAAAGGCAGACACTTAACCAACTGAGCCACCCAGGTGTGCCCCATGATATTCTTATACATACTCTGTTGACTTAAAACTGTAAGAACACTTTGCAGTCTATAAAACAACAACCATAGTTAGTATGCCATTTTACAGTTTATAGTAAATAGTTGCATATTTATTATCTGATTTGGGTTAATATATATGCCTCTTACTCTTTCAAATGGTGCTCCCTAGAGTTCCAGGGTTCTGTGGTTTGGCTTCAGGGTTCTGTGGTTTGGCTGTCATAGAGGGTGAGCAGGAACTGAGTTGGATGGTTTCAGGCTTTCCACTCAGCCTCTCCTAGCACAGCCCCACCTTCTTCTGATTTGTGCCTTTGCTAAAGCAGTTAGAAAAGCCTCTTACCTAGATAGTAAACTCCAAGAGAACAGGAGTGGTGCATTTTTCTCTTAGGTACAGTTTTCTTGGCCTAAATATAGTGGTGTGTAAATAGGTACACAGGGAAACAAACAAATCAAACAAAAGCAAACACACAGTTTGAATGAGTCCAAAAACAACTTCCTTCAGTCACGGTCTAACTTTTTTCAGGCAAGGATAAATGAATTCAACACATTACCTTTAGGTTTGTGCTATCCCGGCTGAATTGTGTGATCGTCAAATTCATATGCTGCCATCCTAACCCTCAGTATACAAATAATTACAATGCCATGTGGGCGAGGCAATGATAGAGTAATAAGCAAAGTTGCATGGAGGCATTAAGGGGCCCCTTCAGTCCGGGGTCAAGGGAAGTTTTGGGAAAGAGGTGACGGATAGCTTCTGAGGGATGAGGAGAATATGCCAGACTGGGAAGACAGCTAACTATCCATCCGGAAAGAGCAGCGTGTTCCGTGTGACCTTCATATGACATTTTGGGGCTGCTGGCATGACGGTGCATAGGCGATGCTGACAACTCTTTGTTGACGGAGACTGATAAGTTCTACATGCTTTTTGGATACTTTTGGGTATTGGTAGGAGGTGAAGTAAGTTCAGTCCAGTTTGAGAAGGATTGTGTGTTTAAGAATTCTTTCTCCCAAGACAACTATCATATGATCTCCCTGATATGAGGACATGGAGAAGCAACATGGGGGGGTAGGGGGATAGGAGAAGAATAAATGAAACAAGATGGGATTGGGAGGGAGACAAACCATAAATGACTCTTAATCTCACAAAACAAACTGGGGGTTGCTGGGGGGGAGGTGGGATTGGGAGAGGGGGAGCGGGCTATGGACATTGGGGAGGGGAGGCGAACCATAAGAGACTATGGACTCTGAAAAACAACCTGAGGGTTTTGAAGGGTCAGGGGTGGGAGGTTGGGGGAACAGGTGGTGGGTAATGGGGAGGGCACGTTTTGCATGGAGCACTGGGTGTTGTGCAAAAAGAATGAATACTGTTACGCTGAAAAAATAAATAAAATGGAAAAAAAAAAAGAAAAAAAAGAATTCTTTCTCCCTTTCTTTCTTTCTCTCTATTTTTATTATTTATTTGAGAGAGAGAATGAGAGAGGAAGAGAGAGAGAGAGTATGAGGAGGGGAGAAGCAGACTCCCTGTTGAGCAGGAAGCCTGATGCTGGACTCGATCCTGGGACTCCATGATCATGACCTGAGCTGAGGACAGTCTCTTAACAAGCTGAGCCACCCAGATGCCCCAAGAATTCTTTTTTTATTTTTATTTTTTAAGATTTTATTAATCTATGTAAAAGAGAGAGTGGGGGAGAGAACATGAGCAGGGGGAGGGACAGAGGGAGAAACAGACTTTCCACTGAGCATGACCTGAGCCAAAAGCACACACAACTGAGTCACCCAGGCACCCTTATTTGAAGAATCCTGACTTTAACTAAAAGTAGTAGGAAATCAATTGTGAGGGGACACCTACTGTCCTGTTAGTAATAAACAAATTTGAGAGCTCCAAAGTTGGCACCGGAAAAGGATGTCTTGTGGGATAAAGTTACTAGGCCAAGATTTCCTGAATCACTGTATCTGAATTTCACCTTGGGATTCCTTCTCTCTGTTCCCTATGTCTACGACCTCTCTGGTCCTCAGCAATCCACTTAAGCATACAGAGAAGACCTTTCCTTGCTTCTCTTAATCTGGGACATGTTATAATCTTCAAAACATTATTCTTGAGTAGGGAAGAACAGAGGCCAGTAATCCTAGAAACAACATGAAACACAAACATAGTCCAACTTGTATAATAGAGATTCCTGCTCCTAACAAGGTGATCTTTCAGGGCCGGAGACTCGGAACTATTTTTATCTTAAGCCCCAAGGTAGTTCCTAACTGACCCCCTGGCTGGGCACTACTCCTGGGCTGACTTGGGGGAGTGCTTTGTTTTCTAAACATTAACTTGAACATGTATGTATGAGGATGGCCTCAGGACACTGCCCTTAGGATGTCTTGAGTCTCGTAGTGAATACACCTTCATCCATAATTCAGATATTTGGAATATTAATCATTATGGCCAGAGCCTACTCCCTATACAAAGGAATGTATTTTTAGTCTTATGGTTTCATCTGCATAGTTGTACCTTATTATAATGCCATTAATATAAGAATAGTATCTACTGAGATTAGCTTTGTTTCCCAGCAAGAGAATTCTGTCAGTAGGATTGAGGAATGAAGACTGGAGTCTGGTTCCCATTGGGAGCTTCTGCCATTGTATTGGTCCAGGTAAGAAATGTGGAATGTCTGATTTAAGACGGAAGCAATGAAGAAGATAAAAAAAACAAAACAGAATAAAAACCAAATAAACCACAAACAGGAAAACAAGCACCCACCAACTAGGAGACATCCTTGGTTGGAACTTTTGGTAGGTGTGTTCATTCAGAAGTGGAGGTTTCTGTAGAAGGGAGAACATTGTGTGGAACTTCAGCCTGTAGTTTGAAAACAAGATGAATACAAGGGACAGAAGAGCATTGGGAGGTGGAAAAAGGTGAATTTGGTTTTGGACTCGCTGGGCTGCAAATTCTGCTGTTTTTGAAGATATGAATATGAAAGTTAAGAAAGAATTTGGGGGGCGCCTGGGTGGCTCAGTGGTTTAAGCGTCTGCCTTCGGCTCAGGTCATGATCCCAGGGTCCTGGGATTGAGCCCCACGTTGGGCTCTCTGCCCAGCAGGGAGCCTGCTTCCTTTCCTCTCTCTCTGCCTGCCTCTCTGTGTACTTGTGATCTCTATCTGTCAAATAAATAAATAAAATCTTAAAAAAAAAAAAAGAAAAAAAGAGAAAGAATTTGGGGCAAAAATTAGAGTTCTAGAAATTAACTTATCATATTTTTTTGAAGTCATCAGGTGGATGAGATGCCCTAAGGGGATGAACTTGAGGAAAAAAGCCATAGAGACACAGGGTAGGTTGTTGGAAAGCCAGCATTTGAAGGATGGAGGAAGAAGTAGATTGCATTGGTGACCCAGACTGAGCCATCAAAGGTTGAAACAAAGAACCGGGAAAGAGTGATCTCTTGAAATCCAAGGAAGGACTTAGTAGTACCCAGGAGAAAGTCTTCCTAGAACTTTTGAGAAGTAGGTGGTGGGAAGACTGAAAAGGCCCCTGGATTTGGCAATTAAATGCCTGTCATTGGGCTTTAGTTCAGGAGTGTGTGAGCAGTAGACTGACAGACAATGAGCTGAGACCCCAGTGGAAGCTGAGGGATGAAGACCAGTGGAGAAAAAACTATACTGAGACTTTGTCAGTAAATGTAAGGGGAGAAGTAGGTTAGTAACAGAAGCAGGTGATTTTGTCGAGGGATGTTTGAGGAACTGCCATGTCACTAGGAGATAAAGAGGATCCTTGGCAAGATTCACTGCCACGAAACACCCACAACAACACATCGTTGCAGACTGTAATGCCAAGAGTGGGCCGGCTGTCTTGGATACTTTTAAATTTCTGCTGCTTCTCTAGTGTAGCATGTGAGGAACTGCTGGGATGGCCTTTGTGCCTCCTTTTGCACACTCACCAGCATCCTGCTGGGACAGTAGGGTGTGGTGCATGGTACAGAGCATGGGTTTAGGGAATCTGATGACCTGGGTTAAAGTCCTGGCACTGAAACTTACAAACTGTGTGTAACTTTGGGCAAATTACATAGCCTCTTTATGCTTGGTTTCATATTTGGAAAATACATTTAATAATATCTCACAGGCTGGCCTCAAGTTCAAATCAGCTTCTGTAGGTATAGTGCTGATAGGTAGTAAGGCTTTCCTCTTTTTCCTTTCTCGTCCTGCCTCACAGACAGAGTCTGGTGGTTGTTGAGGCTACCTAGCCTGCTTCTGGGCCCTTTCTCTTCCAGCCTGGAAGCATACTGGAGGTTTTAATAGATAAGTTTTAATAGAAAAGTCCTGAGGAGGCTGGAGAGGCCTTCAGGATTGCTGGTGAGGTGTGGTCTTCCAGGAGGAGAGGGAGTGGTAAGGGTGTGGGAGATGCGGGTTGGGAGTGTGTGGAAGGTGCAGAGTAGTTTGCCTCTGGGAGGAACAAAGGAGGCAATGCCTAGAGTTATTTTAGAGGAGAGGGGAGTTGGAGGTTTCTGCCTGGTGACCTTTACTTTTCTATGAAATTGAACTATTGTTTTCTTTGTGTTCTGTTTTGTTTGTTTTTGCTGAGAGTAAGGCCTATGAAGACAGTGGTAAAGATTTGAAACATACACTTTCAAGAACAGTAAGGGGAACTGAACTCAGGTATCTGAGGTTGGATGTCTGACTGTCTTTGTGTAATCATTCTTTTATTTATTTATTTATTTTAAAGATTTTATTTATTTGACAGAGAGAGATCACAAGTAGGCAGAGAGACAGGCAGAGAGAGAGAGATAGAGAGGAAACAGGCTCCCTGCTGAGCAGAGAGCCCAATGTGGGACTCGATCCCAGGACCCTGAGATCATGACCTGAGCCGAAGGCAGCGGCTTAACCCACTGAGCCACCCAGGCACCCTCTTTTATTTATTTTTGCTATGATTTTTAACAATTTTATTTATTTATTTGAAAGTGGGGGGGAGAGAGAGCATGAGCGGTGGGGGGAGAGATAGAGGGAGAGGGAGAAGTAGATTCTTCTGCTAAGCAGGGAGCTCAACGAGGGTAGAGGGGGGAATGACTCAATCCTAGGACCCTAGGATCATGGGATCATGACTGAGCCAGAGCCAAAGGCAGAAGCTGTTTAACTGAATGAACCACCCAAGCACCCCATGCGTATTCTTTTAAAAGTGACTTTCTTAATGCAACATATAAATTTAGAAGTCAAAATAGAGAAGTAGCTTCACCTGATTTCTTATATTATGACTAGGTTCAAATCTTGGAAATAATGACATAATCATTTTTTTAAACCATGACACAAATTGTGTAGAACTTCTGTATTATTACATTTAATGCACACAGCAATTACTATGCACATTCTTTTGAAAAGGAACATTGATTTATCTGGCAACATTTTGATAACATTACATTTTTTTCTCAGTACTGTCTTTTAGCATTGTTCTGTTGAGTGTTCTCTTATTATATACCTGGTTTATACTTTAATTCCAAATAAAATTGTTATATTTGAGTTTTGAGTACAATTAGTTTAACCTAAAAATAGTTGTTTCTGTTTACATGAATTCTTTAAAATTATTATCTATAATATTTACTTTTCATAATAGATGAATTTTTATTCTCAGTGTATTGTAATTGCATTAGCTATATTAAAATCAAGATTTCTTTGACTTATTATATTATTGCCTCAAACAATAACAAATTCAAAATCACCCCTTAATAAATGTTTCTTTGCTTAAAACTATTGTTGGGCCAATTTTCAAATGGTGTTCAGTATATTCATTCAAATCCTGAGACATCTTATAAAAACTTTTTTTTCAATTTTTTCCCATTCTCTGAACAATCATTGAATTTTATCCAAGAATTCAATGATTGTAATTTTAAGAAAATTGATATGTTAAGTTGAGGTTATGGTTTTTAAACATCTCTAGTTAGTATAGATAACTTCAGACTTTGATTCCATGCATAAATTTGTAGTATTCTAGCCTTACCATATAGCTAAGCATACTGTACAAAAAAGGACCTGTGTTGTTGGAGAGTAGCTAAGCCAAGGACATTATGTTCTGTCATCAATGTGAAATGAGTATTTTCCATTAAAAGACAACCCCTTCACTTGGAAAGGTTAAATGGTATAATACTTAAGAAATGACGGCATCGGGTTAAATTTAGAATACTGACATAAAAATATTCTCTGGGTTAATAGCAAAAATACAGTAATATAGAATATGAATGAGTAAACATTTTTATTTATTTTAAAACTTTGTTTCTCTGGGAGAGTCGCCTAAGAGTTGATGTCTGTGTTTGACTTTGCTTTGCTACTTTTGTTATTTTAATTATCTATTGAAGTTGTCTTCTTGACAGTAGAAGAGGCTTTATAGATGGTGACACATTTTCAGTGATTGTGCAAGAAATGTGGATGTTTTCCTTTGCTGCCTGGTAATGCTTCACCTTGGCCTCGCTTTCATGCTCCTTTGGTTTCTAGTTTTTTTCTTGTTTGAGACTATTGCCCCAAAGAAACAAATCTTAGGATTCCAGAAATAACATCTCCCATTCCAAAGTTTTTTTTTTTTTTTCTGTCAGTAGCACTTGGGGGAGAGCTATGGAAAGACATTTTATCATCTAGATGTTAGTCCCATACTTGCATATTCCAAGATTGCTTTAATAGTTCATTATTTCCCCAGAACTAAAATTATGGAAGGAAAGGGAATTTTCATTTTCTACACTGTGTGTCTGTGTGTTGGCTTTTGTGTGACTTTAATATATTTTTATATGTTATGTAGGAATATTTTTGTATTCATTTATTTATTCTACTAAAAATTTTTGAATATTTTAAACACTTTATGCCGGGGTTTCTAGTATCTCTTGAATAATGAGATGTCTGGCAGAGATTTCTAATCGCTCCCAATGTCCAATATTCTTTTCTTCCATAGTGATAAAAGTTTTAGCTCAGGCCATGATTATCTAACCTAAGATTGCATGTCTCAGCCTCCCTTGCTGTTAAGTGTGAGCCTATGAATAGGGTCTGGGTAGTGGGTTGTGAGCAGAAGTGGCATGGGTAACTTCCAAGGTGTACCTTGATAATGGAGGAGTATGCACTCTCTCCCTTCTCCCTGGGTGGTGTGAGGATGTGATGGTAGGAAATGAGGCAGCCATTTTCGACAATGATTTCATTGAAATGGAGTCACATGTTGAGGATAACAGAACAACAAAACAGAAAGAGTCCATTTCTTTACTAAAACAGTCTAACTGGTATCCTGTCAAAAATGGGTCTGTAAAAATAAGTCAGTATTTACTTAACTCTGCCCTAACATCATCTTTTTTGACATTTTTACATTGTGCTTCCAATTTTTCACTGATTTATGCAAATTATTAATGAATTGGCAAACTTTAATCGATTTTTCTGCCTTTGTCTTCACTGAGTAATCCTAACGTTTTAAATTTATTTCTAGCTTTTCTTTAATGAAAGTTCACCAGTGATTTCCCTGGAATACACTAAAACTACACTCTCTTTTGCTCTTGGTAAACTTTCTTTTTTTGTTGTTAGAAAAAGAACAGTATATTTATTTATTTATTTTAAAGATTTTATTTATTTATTTGACAGGTGGAGATCACAAGTAGGCAGAGAGGCAGAGAGAGAGGAGGAAGCAGGCTCCCCGCTGAGCAGAGAGCCCGATGCGGGGCTCGATCCCAGGACCCTGATATCATGACCTGAGCCCAAGGCAGAGGCCTAACCCACTGAGCCACCCAGGCGCCCCAAGAACAGTATAATTTTTAACCTATGCTTCTATATTTTTTTTTCCTGAAGGCCAGGTTTTGTGTGTTTGTTGTGTATATTTGTAAGAACATTTGTTCAGCTGCTTTGACTGAGGTTAAACAACAGTGGTTTAAACAACACGGATTGTTTGTGACTATGAAAGCCGTATGTAATCAACATGGCTTTTTGTGTGTGCGTTCTGTCTTGGAGCTCTGCTTATTTAATTTTTCAATTCGATTGCCTAACAGTATTTCAGAGGAGTAAGCAGCTTGGCTCTATCAGGTCATTGAGTATCCCATTCCTTCTATCTTATTGCTCCACCATCCCCTAGGACCCATTAAATCAAAGTCTATAGGAGAGAGAGCCAGGCATCAGTATTTTATATAGTTTCTCCAGGTGGTTCCAATGTGCAGAAGGTTGGAGAACCAATACACGAGGGTCTTCTTGTCCATATGGTCGAAGCTGGCTTACAGACCCCTTTCTCATTTCAGCTCTAAGGGGACAGAGGCAAATTCCACACATCACTTTCAATCTCATCCCCTTGGCCAGAACGTCATTACATGGCTGAACCAGCTGCAGGGGAGACTGGAATAGTGCTATCTAGTTGGGTAGCCATGTATACGGCTGAAATTTGGGAAGTTCTGCACTAATATGAAGAAGTAGAAAATAAATATTGAGGAGCAAGGTGTAAAACTTAGGCTCCAGTGAAACATTAGGATTGGTTCTTTTTTTTTTTAAGACTTTATTTATTTATTTGACAGAGACACAGGGAGAGAGGGAACACAAGCAGGAGGGACGGGAGAGGGAGAAGCAGGCTTCCAGCTGAGCAGGGAGCCCGATGTGGGGCTCAATCCTAGGACCCTGGGATCATGACCTGAGCTGAAGGCAGATGCTTAATGACTGAGCCACCCAGGTACCCCTAGGCTTGGATCTCAGAAAATCATATATATTAATTCTTGGGTTCCTTTACTATAAGAATCTGTTCTACTTAACATATAATTTGGATTATTTCCCCCTAAACTAATATATTCTTGTCCACATAGAAATCTATCTAATATTTTATCTGTCTCTTCACATATGTTTGTAAGAGCAATGTAAAGGGTTTTTTTGTTTGTTTGTTTTTGTTTGGTTTTCGTGGTTTTTATTTTTGTTTTTGTTGTTTTATTTTCCCATTGGTTTTCACTACAGGAAGAATGAAGAGAGGGTTTGGAAATTTTGTAATTTACATGTTTGTAATTAAACATGTTTTTTTTCCTGAAGTCTCAAACAAATGATAAAACTGTCCCAGGAAAATCTGGAGATCATTTAATATGTCTTTGTTGTATGTCAGGCCCTGGATATTCATGTATAACTCACAACTCCTTTCAAGGCTTGTATCATTTTAACAAATACCTAAGTATAGTCTGGTTGGTTCCTCAGTGAGAGAGGGGGGATTCTGAGCCAATCCATTGTGCAGCTATTCCAAGAGGTTCTGCTGGTATTTACTGGCCCAGGCATTTCTAGATTGTGGGAGCACTGTGATTAATCAGGACTCAGAGAACCAAGGCAGATGTTGGGATCAGGGCGCAGAACTTGTTGACTCCGGAAGTACACAGAAGCTAGAAGTCGGGAAGGGACAGTAGTTCATTTCAGGCAAAGGAACAAGAGCAAAGGAGCAACAAGAATCGCCTGGTCAATCCAAGACAGGGGTCAGAGCCAGGCAAGCACTCAGGAGCCAACAATTACCCAGAAGTCAAGAGTTTCCAGGACAGAAATGAGGAAATGCAATGAATCATTTAAAAATAGACAACCTTAGTTCTACTGTTGGATATCTGTTAGTGTATATCATTGCTAAGGGTGATTTCAGTGTGGATCATTTTGGATCTCCATGTGCTTAATTACTTACTACTTACTCTTGGTTTTATGTGTTGAAAGTGGCTCATGGGTGTCCTCTATATGATTAAATCATATGCTATTTGAAACAGGGATTAAGTACACACATGCACACGCACACCCAGACACACATCCTCACTCTTCAGAATGTATGTATTGTTCTGCATTCAGTGGATTTTGTATAATTGGCGTTGGTAGAAAGCATTAATGTAATTAAAACACAGAGAAAGTGAACTATAATTCAAATGGTTGTTGTTCCTGGAAGTGCTCTATTTGCCAGGACTACTTCTTTTGATGGGATAGATGAGGGAGAGGAACAGGCATTGTGGTAATCCCAGAATGACGTTTGATAAATAAGCCACGTTCTATAGGTGGGGCCATTTTTCTTAGCTTCTAGCAAGGACAGTTAGCACAGCTGTGTAATCTTAGAGTCCAGAAGGGAATCATGCTATGGATAGATGAATATAGCTTTCAAATAAAATATGAGAAGTTGATGTTTCTCATGTATATTTTGAAATAATAATTCTCACATATAAATTGTACCTTCTCTGTATGGTGAAATTTTCTGAGGATAGCAAATATTCTTTGGGCTTTAGGGCTGTTTTTTTTTTAAATTATTTTATATTTAAAATTGACTTAATTATAAGGAATTTAATGAGTTATATTATCAGAAAAATTTTTTTTTATTTGTTTATTTTCAGCGTAACAGTGTTCATTGTTTTTGCACCACACCCAGTGCTCCATGCAGAACGTGCCCTCCCTATTACCCACCACCTGGTTCCTCAACCTCTTACACCCCCGCCCCTTCAAAAGCCTCTGGTTGTTTTTCAGAGTCCATAGTCTTTCATGGTTCATCTCCCCTTCCAGTTTCCCTCAACTCCCTCTCCTCTCCATCTCCCCAAGTCCTCCGTGTTCATTGTTGTGCTCCACAAATAAGTGAGACCATATGATACTTGACTCTCTCTGCTTGACTTATTTCGTTCAGCATATCTCTTCCAGTCCCATCCATGTTGCTACAAAAGTTGGGTATTCATCCTTTCTGATGGAGGCATAATACTCCATTGTGTATAGGTACCGCATCTTCCTTATCCATTCATCCGTTGAAGGGCATCTTGGTTCTTTCCACAGTTTGGCGACCATGGCCATTGCTGCAATAAACATTGGGGTACAGATGGCTCTTCTTTTCACTACATCTGTATCTTTGGGGTAAATACCCAGCAGTGCAATTGCAGGGTCATAGGGAAGCTCTATTCTTAATTTATTGAGATTATCAGAAAATTTGAAAGTTTAGTTGATAACTTCAATAGATTCTTAATTTTAAACATTCACATTTCTATAGTTGAGTATTTGGTTCAGATTCAACTTTAATGGCATCAGAAAAATATATGCAAACCTAAATGAGAGGTCCAGGAAGTCAGCCAGGATATTTGAATAAAATCTTAAAAAAGAAAAAGTCTGCTAACTAGACTTAAAGAGAAAATTATAGCTTTACTATATTGTATTATATATTCTTTCTACAAACCATTTCTTTTCCAGCTTGTCAGTATTAAAGTTCCAATTATTCTGTGATATTCTAGAATTTTCTTTTCTAGAATTTAATTTTTGCCAAGTGAAATCTGTAGTAATTTTGTAATAAGTAAAGACAGAACTAAGCAATCAGTAAAAAAAAAAAAAAAAAAAAAAAAGTAATGGAATTGGAGTGATTTTTAAATTTATTTCAAAACCAACTTACATGTGAAAAACCTTTTAACAGTGCAATTTATGTCTCAGGTCAATTTAAAAAATACCTCTTTTAGGGGTGCCTGGGTGGCTCAGTGGGTTAAAGCCTCTGCCTTCAGCTCAGGTCATGATCCCAGGGTCCTGGGATCCAGCCTCGCATCAGGCTCTCTGCTCAGCAGGAAGCCTGCTTCCTTCTCTCTCTGCCTGCTTCTCTGCCTGCTTGTGATCTCTGTCTCTGTCAAAAAATAAATAAATAAATAATCTTTAAAAAAAAAACCTTTTTTATACTAGGCCTTATGATTTAGTCTCTTCAATAATTGTTTTAAAAGCATAAGATTCAGGTGTTTTGATTTTTTTTTTAAGATTTTATTTATTTATTTGACAGAGAGAGACACAGCAAGAGAGGGAAGAGAAGCCTGGGGAGTGGGAGAGGGAGAAGCAGGCTTCCCGCTGAGCAGGGAACCTGATGCGATGCGGGGCTTGATTCCAGGACCCTGGGATTATGACCTGAGCTGAAGGCAGATGCTTAACGACTGAGCCACCCAGGCACCCTTGATTCCTTTTTTAAAGACTTATTTATTTATTTGAGAGAGGGAAAGAGAATCTTAAGCAGACTCCCCACTGAGCACAGAGCCTGATTCCAGGATCAGTGGAGACCACCCCTGCCGAAATGAAGAGTCAGATGCCTAAGTGACAGAGCCACCCAGGCACCCCCAGATATATTTTTTTAAGATTTTATTTATCCATCTGAGAGCAAGAGAAAGCGAGAGAGGGAGAGAGCATGAGTGGGGTGAGGAGCAGAGAAAGCAGCAGATTCCTAGCTGAGCAGGTAGCCCCATGTGGGGCTTGATCCTGGGCCTCCAGAATCATGACCTGAGCCGAAGGCAGACACTTAACCAACTGAGCCACACAGGCCCACCAATTTTGATTCTTAATATTCCAGGGCATATTCATTAAGCACGTATTGCATGCCAATCACTGTTCTAGGCTGGGAGGAGGAGTTAAAAATCCCCTGTTTCATGGAGCTCCCTTTCTTTCTTTCTTTCTTTTTTTTTTTTTTTAAAGATTTTATTTATTTGATATATAGAGAGAGATCACAAGTAGATAGAGAGGCAGGTAGAGAGAGAGGGGGAAGCAGGCTCCCTGCTGAGCAGAGAGCCCGATGCGGGGCTCGATCCCAGGACCCTGAGATCATGACCTGAGCCGAAGGCAGAGGCTTAACCCACTGAGCCACCCAGGCGCCCCTGGAGCTCCCTTTCTAAAACAGTAGATACAAGATAAATGAGTGAACTATTTGGTATATTAGCTAGTTTAAATGGCAATGAGAATGAGTGAAGCAGATGGAGAATAAAAATTTGTGTATGTTTTTACATTTTATATAGGTTGGAAATTCAGAAAGTCACTCCTCTCTGCAAGGCTCTAAGAATATTTAAAAATAACTTTTTTATTTTTGTTTTTTGACACTCTTAACTCAGGCAGTACCTAAGAGGAAAGTGCTACTCAGGTCTCTTGTTCAGCTCTTCAGTATGATTATAATCTAATGATGAAATTAATTAAAAAAAAAATTTTTTTTAAAGATTTTACGTATTTATTTGACAGAGAGAGATCACAAGTAGGCAGAGAGGCAGGCAGAGAGAGTGAGAGGGAAGCATGCTCCCCGCTGAGCAGAGAGCCCGATGTGGGACTCGATCCCAGGACCCTGAGATCATGACCTGAGCCGAAGGCAGCGGCTTAAACCACTGAGCCACCCAGGCGCCCCTAATGATGAAATTAAACCCAGATATACATTGCTAATAAATTTAATGGAACAGATTAGCAATAGCTTAGTGAGTGTAAGACTTAAGGCTTTAACTAGTTAATTCTTTAGCTGTCATTTCTCGGTACACTGACTTTAATAGAGTAGGCACATGGTTTTTTGGAGGTTCAGCAAACTAACAATATATCTACCTCACCCTGTCACTGTTACATGTTTATGCCATTGAGAAGCTTATTTTGTAGAGTGTTTGTCAATACGGTTTCACATCCTGGCAGCTTTGTGTCTAGTGGGAATTGTAGCCCGGGTTAGAATCCATCACTGGTGGGAACCAGCCAGCTGAGCAGTGCACCACCTCGGGGAAGCTTCTGCTGGAAATGAAGTGTCCTTCAGCCGTGAGTGGACGAGGTGTGGAGGTGACAGGTTGGGGATCCTGAAGGTGCAGCAGGATCTCAAGCCAGTTTTATAACTGTTACCTTAGATAATCCCAGATGAGTTAAAGCTAAGGTATGGAATGCTTTTTTCCGTTTTATCCATTAAGGTCTTCCCCTGAGAGGAAAAAGGAAGGGTAAGGAGTGTACCTTGTAACCCCTCCCCATTCCTTGTTCGGATAGTATTAGCTCCCTTGTGGCCCTATAGAAGTGACTCCCTGGAGAAGTGTGGACAGCTGGAGGCAGCCCCTCTGTGGCCTATAAAGTGTCATTGGGAGCCACAGCCAGAGACTGTGGGGGAGGGAAAGGGTCACTTCAGGACTGTGGAAAACGCTCCCTTTCCCCTCAGCATCCTAAGGCCTTGTTTCTTGTGTTATTGTCAGTAGAGTCTGGGAGCTTGGATTCTGGTGCTGAAGTTTTTTTCCGGGTTAGTTCTATAAATGATATTTTTTAAGCAACCTTTTTGTGGAGTTTCATTCTTTAGTTCACTGAATTTGTAGCACAAAGGAACGGAAAGAGATTTATTGCTATCGTCATTACCAATTTCAGAATAGAAATTGGTGAGTATTATACTTACATTAGACTTTTAAAAAGTATAACTGAGGGAAAGGGATTCAGCTGGCTGTATTTTTTGATAAGGTTCTGTGCTTTCCTCTTCCGTTTCTCTTTAGAGACCGTTCTATGGCTAATACATCATAAATGTGAAAAGGAAGTGCAAACACAATTACCACAGAAAGTCAAAATCTCTTCCATTCACTTCTTTATGCTGTTTATGACTGTCTGCCTGATTGTTTCAAAGTAAGAAAAAGCTTGGGATTCTTATCTATCATTATCAGTGGCACTGGCTTTGAGTGTGTGGTGTGGTTCTGACAAAACTGGGACAAAATCAACCTTCATGCTAGCAGCCATTGTACCAAACTAATCACAAGAATGTGTGCAGAATATACACAGTGAGCTTTAAAGGCAAGTACATTTGTCTATGAGATAATGCAAGATACAATGCAAGGAGGGAGATCAGATATAGAATGAACATTCCGTTAACTCTGTAACAAAATATTCAGTGCCATCAGTAGCTCTTCCGTGGGGGCTTTGAGATTTTCTGCTCCACTCTGCTCAGTTTCTTAGTCCTCATCCAGTCCTGAAGCCCCCAGAGGAGGAGCTGAGAGCTGATGGGGCTCCTTAATCAAGAATACAGTGAATGTGGATGAAGTGATCCCTGGGAAACAAGGCTGGGTTTAGAATTTGGTCTAAGATAACATCTGGACATTTCAGAGGTCACAAAAGGAGTTGGGGTCAAGGATTAACACAGCTGAGGTCTGCAGTCTGTGACACAGAGCCAAGGAGCAGCTTTGGGGGATTTCTGCCATCTTTTACACTTGAGAAATATAGCTCCTACTCCTTAGCTCCTTCCCGTGCCCTCTGGTCTAGCCATACCCTCTCCCCTTTCACTTTCAGGTTCCTCTAGCAGACAGTTTTCCTGGACTGACCGGGTAGCTTTGAGTATGGGCTTCAGGCTTATGGTAACTTCTGAGGGGTGGATAATTCCATAATGATAAAGATTAGTATCAGTATTTGTAATCCAAGATGAGGTAGATTTTGACTGCTTTCATTAAACTTATTTCATTAGATGATTAGAATAATCATTTAAGCCATTTGGTTCATAGTTACTCCCTTAATGCATTTTTTTTCACCTAGAAAGGTTTACTAATGTTTTATGATTCTTGTATAATTTTGAAGAATATTTATCAGACTCAAAGAACTTCCCTGATAACTCGAGTCTGGTCTTAGCGACAAACTGTGCCATTTGGAAATGCTTGAAAACTTTCCTGACCACTTCTTTGAAGTTTGCTGTTTATTTTGATCAGCAGGTTCACTTGGCTACCCCTGTGGAAATGTTACAAGGGTCTTCTTTCAGTTCATTTCTGGTCCCAGGTTGACACAGATGAAGTGAGTTGCTCCAAACAGAAGCAACAGAGTTAGAGAATCTTCTGCCTATCATCTGAGTCAGCCTTGCTTAACATCTTACAATTCCAGTTTCTATGGCTTGATTTGTTCTAATTCCCAGGACCTGGACTATTTCTTCTCCTTTTTATTCATACCTTTGCTATAATTTGTTTAGAAATTCAGGAAGTATGGAAGAAAAGTTAAGAGAGAAATCAGTTATCTCCATTTTAGGAAACCAAAGAGCAAAGTGGTTTTGTTTATTAATTTGATGTTGTATGCTTGAGTAACAGTTGTTGAGAGGTTAAGGTCTTTTTCACAGAGTCATAATCTCTGAATTTCACATAAAACAGTATTAGGTACAGAGAGAACTTAGTTTTCAAACTGCCACCCCAAACTGAAGACAAAAATGAGTAAAAAAAAAACAAACCCAAACCCCAAAACCTCAATGAGAGCTATTCCTATTGACATGAAGAAATACTGTAATGATCATCAGCCTTTCAACAACATGGGATTAATTATCCCGGTAAAAAGAACAATACCCCTAATCTATTTTCACGCTTCTATGTCTCTGATGGAACCAATTTACAAATAAAGGCTGACATTTTACTTTGCAGTTCTCAGCCTTGCCAATCCCCTGCGGCAATTGCGTTGGCCTGCCAGTTGGGAAAATACACAAAAAATAACTCAGAGTTAAGAGTTCTCACACTAGTAGCTATAAACTCATGTTTTCTCGATCAGGAGGTAATCCTCTTTTGATTTCAGAGTAAGTAAGAAATGCAAAATGCATCAAGAGAAGACCATTCTCCTCTTCTAAGATTGTGATACAATTGATGTCCTACACAAGGATCCTCAGAACCTGCTAGACTAGAGCCTGGAGGGTCAGGACAGAGACCAATGGTTCAGGGCTCCCTTCCTCCACCTGTTGACCTAGCAGAGTTTCCACTGTCTGAAGGATTTATCAGTTACGCTCTTACACTAATTTACCTAATGCAAACAGATTCTCCTTCATCTGTCATGCTAGTGCCAAAGAGGAAAGGCCTATGGTTTTTGAGTAGATTATACTGGAAAGACTGTCTCATTCTTTTGTTTTTGTAGAACAGTGATTAAAGTGGTCTGACCAAAGGATTGGTGTAGGGGAGTCGTGGGTGGTCAAGGTAGCCTAGGGTCAGATGGTTGAGTAGCCTTGAATGCCAGATTAGTTTAGAACTAGTGGTAGACAGTGGAGAGGTGGGGAGTTTTTTGAGCAGAAGTTATAGAATTGAGCCTTGATTCAAGAAGGGTCATCTGGCAGAAAGTCTTTTAGCAATAGGTTGTAGGAATGGCTTCATTGGGCACAGGTAAGACTGGAAGAGACCAACCGATGAAGCCCAACGAACGTCAAAAGATTAAATGAGTGGAGAATATGATGAGGCTCCCACTCTAGACCACCTTAATTAGAACCTTGGGATGGGAGAGAGAGTGGAGAGTCAGGAATTAGTATTTTTAAAAGGCTTCATAGCTGATTTGAATATGTAGGTAAGGTCAAAAAATAAAAGAAAATGAATAAAATAGCATTAACATATGTATCAATCAGGGATTGAGATGAATAATGTTTTTTCCAATATGCTGCTAAAAAGTCGACAAGTGTGGTTTAAGTTGTGGGCATGCTTTCTTGAAAAGAGATAGAGCTCTGAGATGACAGAGGCAAGATGTTGAGTTGAGGACTGGTATGCATTATGGAGTAGTTTAAAAACCACCACCACCAGAAAGACATTATTGCATCAGCCAAAATGATCAGAAATGGGGCAGAATGATCACACTCATGACCCAGAACAAACTTTTTCTGCAGTTGTTTAGGAATTTTCTTTCTCCCTTTTCATGCTTTGATCTATTTCTCCAGATACATGAATCTCTGTGGGGAAAAAAGGAGTTTTTTGTTTGTTTGTTTTGAGTTTAAAGTACTATGTGCGATAGTTAAGTTGGCTACCTGGTATGGTGAAATCTGACTTCTGGCCCTTCCGCTACTTATTAGGAAAAGTGAGAAAGTAATTGATGTGTGCCAAATAATTCCCATACAGTGGGAATTTATATACATTATCATTAACCTGCCCAATAGTCCTGTGATGTAGGGATTAACCTCCCAGTTTTATAGGAAATAAAAGGAGGCTCTAGCTTTCAAGAGAGCACACACCTGCTCTTGCTCCCAAGCCTGTGCTATTTCTTATTACCTGTCCTGTCTCAGCAGACATGAGAAAGAGTGGAGATAAACCATGAGTGCAAAGGTTAGTATTATTATTGTCATTTTCAGGTATTATAGAGATAACCCAGATGAATGGCTCATTCAAGGTTATGTGAAAGTAAATGACAAAGGAGAGGGTGTGCAGAGGAAATCAGAGTTCATGAGCATACCCAAAGAACAGAAAGAAGGTTTAGGCTGAAGAGGCAAGTAAATTCACTTCACTCTCCTCACATTTTTTTTTTCTGACCCCAACCCTGTGGGCTTTTATTTCATCACTCCACCAAATATATATTTATCCAAGTCACCAGTGCTATCCACATTGCTAAATCCAGTGGCCATTGGCCAGTTTTTCAGTCCTCTTTTTGCTTGACCTAAAGGAATGTTGGTTTTCTAATTGAAACACTTCCTTCCAGGACAGTATATATTGACTTTGTTTCTGACTCCGTACTCCACTATCTCAGTGTCCTTTGCTGGTTTGTCATCTTCTCCATGATAAGTAGCTATTGGAGCCACATGGTATCTATCCTAGAGATACAGGATTCATTGCTCTGACCACTTTTCTTCTTTACGTACATTTATTCCTTTGGTAGTCACCCTGAACTTCAGTCTTGAATGTCTGTGTCTCTCCATGGATGTCTAATACATGTCTCAAACTTAACATGGCCAAAATGAAACTGCTTAACACCTCACCTCATTCTTTCTCCCAGCCAAACCTCATCTTTCTGAGATCCTACTCTTGTCAGTAAACAACAACTTAATCTTTTCTCATTGATCACATTTAATAATGGCAAATCCTTTTAGCTCTATTAAAAAAAAAAGAAAATCCAGACTTTACATACGTTCATGATAAAAACCCTCAACAAAGTAGGCTTAGAGGGAACATACCTCAACATATGTAAAAAACCCACAGCTAACATCATTCTCAATGGGGAAAAACTGAGAGCTTTTCCCCTAAGGTCAGAAAGAAGACAAGGATGTTCACTTTCACCACTTTTATTCAACATAGTATTGGAAGTCCTAGCCACAGCAATCAGACAACAAAAAGAAATAAAAGGCATCCAAATTGGTAAGGAAGAAGTATAACTTTCACTATTTGCAGATGGCACGATATTATATATAGAAAGCCCTATAGACTCCAACAAAAAACTGCTAGAATGAATAAGTGAATTCCGTAAATTTGCAAGATATAAATCAAAGTACGGAAATCTGTTGCATTTCTATACTGAAGCAACTGAAAGAGAAATCAAGAAAACAATTCCATTTACAACTGCACCACAAATTATAAGGTATCTAGTAATAACCCTATACTCTAGAAACTGTAAAACATTGATGAAAGAAATTGAAGATGAACAAAGATAGGGAAAGACAGTGCATCCTCATGGATTAGAACAAATACATTAAAATGTCTATGCTACCAAAGCAATCTACACATTTAATGTAATCTCTATCAAAATACTAACAACATTTTTCAAGGAAGTAGAACAAACGATTCTAAAATTTTTATGGAACCACAAGACTTTGAATAGCCCAAGCAATCATGAAAATGTGAAACAATGCTGGAGGTATCATAATTCCAGATTTCAACCTATTTAAAAAGCTTATGTCATCAAAACAGTATGGTACTGGCATAGAAAATGGACACATAGATCAATGAAACAGGACGGAAAGCCCAGAAATCCATCTATGAAAAAGGAGGCAACAATATGCAATAGGAAAAAGTCTCTACAACAAATGGTATTGGGAAAACTAGACAGCTACATGCAAAAGAATGAAAGTGGACCACTTTTTTTTTTAAAAGATTTTATTTATTTATTTAACAGAGAGAAACAGAGATCACAAGTAGGTGGAGAGGCAGGCAGAGAGGGAGGGGGAAGCATGCTCCCCGCCGAGCAGAGATTCTGACATGGGGCTTGACTCCAGGACCCTGAGATCATGACCTGAGCTGAAGGCAGAGGCTTAACCCGCTGAGCCACCCAGGTGCCCATGGACTACTTTTTTTATACCATACTCAAAAATCAACTAAAAGTTGAGGAAAGACCTTATTTGTGAGAGCCAAACCATAAAAATCCTAGAAGAGAACACAGACAATAATTTCTCTGACATTGGCCATAGCAACTTTTTTTCTATGTATGCCTTCTGAGGTAAGGGAAACAGAAGCAAAAATAAATTAGCGGGACTTACAAAAAATAGAATGCATCTGATTAAAGAGGGCATGTATTGCATGGAACACTGGGTGTGGTGCATAAACAATGAATCTTGGAACACTGAAAAAAAATTAAAAAATAAAATCCATGCACAGAAAAATAAAGGTCCATCACTGCTGTGGGTAATTTTTCAAAATGCAATGGAGAATATAAATGTAACTCCAAAGTAAAAAAAGATCCAACAGTGTGTTAAACTACTGTAAAATCACAAAAATAAGTGTAAAGTCTACTGTGAAAAGAATAATATTTTTAAGAATCTTTTAAAGAATAAAATGCATCTGCATAGCAAAGGAACAATAAAACTAGAAGACAACATACTGAATGGAAAGAGATATTTGCAAATGACATATCTGATAAAGGCTTAGTATCCAAAATGTATTAAGAACGATACAACTCAACACTAAAAGCCAAATAATCCAATTAGAAATGCGCAGAAGACAGGAACAGACATTTCTCTAAAGAAGATATCCAAATGGCCAACAGACATATGAAAAAATGTTCAACATCACTCATCATCAGGGAAGTGCAAATTGAAATCAGAATGGGATATCACCTCAGACCTTTCAGAATGGCTAAGACCAAAAACAAGAAACAGCAGGTGTTGGTGAGGATGTGGAGAAAAAGGAAACTTCTTGCACTGTTGGTAAGGATGTAAGTGCTGCAGGGACTGTGGAAAACTCTGTGGTTCCTCAGAAAGTTAAAAATAAAACTACCCTATGATTCAGCAATCACACTATTGAGTATTTACCCAAAGAATAGAAAAACACTAATTCAAAAGAGATACACGTACCCCTATGTTTATAGCAGCATTGTTTACCAATACCAGGATATGGAAGCAGCCCAAGTGTCTATTGGTTGAGGAACGGATAAAGAAAAAGTGGTATATGTACGCACACACACACACACACACACACACACACACACTGGAATATTTCTCAGCCATAAAAAAAATTAAATCTTGCCATTTGCAAGGACATGTATGGAGCTAGAGAGCATTAATGCTAAACAAAATAAGTCAGGGAAAGACAAATATTGTATGATTTCACTCATATGTGAAATTTAAGAAACAAAACAAATGAGCAGAAGGGCCTAAAAAAAGAGAGACAAACCAAGAAATAGACATAACTATGGAGAACAAACTGTTGGTTACCAGAGGGGAGGTGAGGGGGGCATCAATGAAACAGGTGATGGGGATTAAGGAGTACAATTGCTATGATGAACACTGGGCGGTGTAAGGAAGAGTTTATTTATTTTTTAAAGATTTTATTTATTTATATAACAGAGAGAGAGAGCATAAGCAGGGGCAGTGACAGAGGGAAAGGGAGAAGCAGCCCCCCACGCCCATCCCACAGAGCAGAGAGCCCAATGCGGGGCTCAATCCCAAGACCCTGGGATCATGACCTGAGCTGAAGGCAGAGGCTTAACCCGCTGAGCCACCCAGGTGCCCATGGACTACTTTTTTTATACCATACTCAAAAATCAACTAAAAGTTGAGGAAAGACCTTATTTGTGAGAGCCAAACCATAAAAATCCTAGAAGAGAACACAGACAATAATTTCTCTGACATTGGCCATAGCAACTTTTTTTCTATGTATGCCTTCTGAGGTAAGGGAAACAGAAGCAAAAATAAATTAGCGGGACTTACAAAAAATAGAATGCATCTGATTAAAGAGGGCATGTATTGCATGGAACACTGGGTGTGGTGCATAAACAATGAATCTTGGAACACTGAAAAAAAATTAAAAAATAAAATCCATGCACAGAAAAATAAAGGTCCATCACTGCTGTGGGTAATTTTTCAAAATGCAATGGAGAATATAAATGTAACTCCAAAGTAAAAAAAGATCCAACAGTGTGTTAAACTACTGTAAAATCACAAAAATAAGTGTAAAGTCTACTGTGAAAAGAATAATATTTTTAAGAATCTTTTAAAGAATAAAATGCATCTGCATAGCAAAGGAACAATAAAACTAGAAGACAACATACTGAATGGAAAGAGATATTTGCAAATGACATATCTGATAAAGGCTTAGTATCCAAAATGTATTAAGAACGATACAACTCAACACTAAAAGCCAAATAATCCAATTAGAAATGCGCAGAAGACAGGAACAGACATTTCTCTAAAGAAGATATCCAAATGGCCAACAGACATATGAAAAAATGTTCAACATCACTCATCATCAGGGAAGTGCAAATTGAAATCAGAATGGGATATCACCTCAGACCTTTCAGAATGGCTAAGACCAAAAACAAGAAACAGCAGGTGTTGGTGAGGATGTGGAGAAAAAGGAAACTTCTTGCACTGTTGGTAAGGATGTAAGTGCTGCAGGGACTGTGGAAAACTCTGTGGTTCCTCAGAAAGTTAAAAATAAAACTACCCTATGATTCAGCAATCACACTATTGAGTATTTACCCAAAGAATAGAAAAACACTAATTCAAAAGAGATACACGTACCCCTATGTTTATAGCAGCATTGTTTACCAATACCAGGATATGGAAGCAGCCCAAGTGTCTATTGGTTGAGGAACGGATAAAGAAAAAGTGGTATATGTACGCACACACACACACACACACACACACACACACACACACTGGAATATTTCTCAGCCATAAAAAAAATTAAATCTTGCCATTTGCAAGGACATGTATGGAGCTAGAGAGCATTAATGCTAAACAAAATAAGTCAGGGAAAGACAAATATTGTATGATTTCACTCATATGTGAAATTTAAGAAACAAAACAAATGAGCAGAAGGGCCTAAAAAAAGAAAGAGAGACAAACCAAGAAATAGACATAACTATGGAGAACAAACTGTTGGTTACCAGAGGGGAGGTGAGGGGGGCATCAATGAAACAGGTGATGGGGATTAAGGAGTACAATTGCTATGATGAACACTGGGCGGTGTAAGGAAGAGTTTATTTATTTTTTAAAGATTTTATTTATTTATATAACAGAGAGAGAGAGCATAAGCAGGGGCAGTGACAGAGGGAAAGGGAGAAGCAGCCCCCCACGCCCATCCCACAGAGCAGAGAGCCCAATGCGGGGCTCAATCCCAAGACCCTGGGATCATGACCTGAATTGAAGGCAGGTGCTTAACCAACTGAGTCACCCAGGCGCCCTGATATATGGAAGTGTTGAATCACTATAGTGGACACCTGAAACTAATATAACACTGTATGTTAACTAACTGGAATTAAAATAAAGACTTTAAAAAATTCGAAATTTAACCATTTTTCACTACCTCTGTCCACTGCTGTTATCCTGACACAGCAGCTTCCTGCTTGGTTTCCCTGGATCCCTATAACCAAGGTAGCTGGGGTAATTCTTTATGAGCATGTCAAATCATTTCACTCTTTTGGTTTAAGCCCTTCAAATACTTTTCATCTCGTTCAGAGTAAAAGCCATGTCCCTCTAATGGCCTGTGAGACCTTGTGATCTGTGGTCTTCTCTGTTACATCTCAATCTCATTTCCTGCTCTTTTTCCAACGTGCCTTTCTCTGATCACAGTCACCCCTTTGCTGATCCTCAAAATGCTGGGCATGCTCCTGTGTCAGGAACTTTGCACTATTGTTCCCTTGGCTTGGAATGCTCTCCCCCCAGGTACTCTCATGGCCAGGTCCTTTGCTTACTTCAGATCTTTGCTCAGATGCTGCTTCTCAGTGAGGCCCACCCTGACCACTGTATACCAAGTTGTATCTCTTCCCTTTCAACACAACACTCCTCACCCACCTTTACTGCTTTAATTTCTCTAAAGCACCTGCTGACCTACTAAATACCTCAGGTATCTTGTTTGTTCTTCTCCCACTAGGAAGCGAGTTCATTAGGAAATGAAGGAGATCCGTGACTGCTTGTTTATGGCTATTCGCACAACCTCTAAAACAATGCTTAGCACATAGTAGGTGTTCATAAATGGTTTTTTAATCGATTGATGTGACTCATACTCAATATCATATGACATATATATGTGTATATGTGTGTGTGTGTATGTGTGTATTTAAACCCTTTGTTAAGAAAACTTCTTAAAACATACACAATGCATTGGAAAGGTATTAGAAATCTAGTAAAGGGTTACAAATTTGAGTCTGATCTATAAATGCTAAGAGTTTAGCAAAGTAGATATTGATAATAAAATGGATGATGAGAAGGGATACACTGAAAAAATTAACTCATAAAACTAAGAGGCAAGTAAACACTGAAGAAGAAACTAAAGAGAAATGAAATTAGCTAGGAGACTGCATTTATAAGGAGATGTCATTCAGTGATTACCGAATAATACTTTTTTAAATTACTGAGAAATACTGGAGTGGAGGAGATACTGTTAAACTTTCGATTTGTCTTGGAAAGCAGTCAACTAATTATTTTCCATGTGTCTGAGCAGTGTAATAAGACAACAGTGATTAGTGGAAAGTACTTTTGGTGTGGGAAAGGAAGTATACTACTTTGGGATATAAGGATGTTGTAGAAATTAAGATTTTAAAGTCTTAAGAGGATTCCCATAGGGGGCTGATGTATTTTCCAAAGTCCTTTGTTGTGATGAAATATGGAAGGTTATTTTCTAAGTACCAATTTGTGAACATAAGCATATGTATGCCAAGGGAGATTTGAAATTCAAGAAACTGATTTATATGAAACCACTTGTTTGATGTGATGTCCTTAATGATTTGGTTTTATTTTCATCCCATCCCTATGTCTAAACACATAATTAAAGTTCACCATTGTGAGAGGCTCAGATGTCCTTGCTTTTGGCTGTAATAGTAGAATTTTGATTTCCAGTACCAGTAATTCTTATAAATGAAGTCTACTGGTGATCTCCACAGAATGTAAGCTATTACTGTATATGAAGAGGCAGAAAAAGTGTCATTTTAGTTTATATCTTTCTATGGAAATACCTTACACTATGAGATTAGGCAGGTCTTTTAGTGTTGAAAAATATGAAGGAAACCTCCTGTGGATTCCATTGCTTCTTGTAGCTGCTGTGGAAATTCTCTCGCAATGCTTTCAGACACCTTGACC
Organism: Meles meles; assembly: GCF_922984935.1. Taxonomy (NCBI): domain Eukaryota; kingdom Metazoa; phylum Chordata; class Mammalia; order Carnivora; family Mustelidae; genus Meles; species Meles meles. The sequence goes on from NC_060066.1 coordinate 70,177,438, forward strand.
ACACTGTTGTACGTATTTACTGTTGCACTGACTGCTTTCTTGCCTTCTTTGAAGCCTTTCCCAACCTGGCTTCTTGACCCTTCTTTTCAGAAGAAAGACTCCTAACCTTTTCCCATGACCATCTTTTAACCATATAGTTTAACTCTGCCCCAGTAGGATCTCCTTTTGCTTCCCTGTGGCATTTGATATTGCTCATCAGTGTTACTTTTTTGAAATTTCCTCCTTGGGTAGCATCCGTTGGGTTCACTGATGAAAGTCTATAATATCCCCCTTTGCTTTCAACTCTCATTCTTGGCTTTTCATTCCCTTTCTTATATAAATTTTATCTGTCTTTTTAATAAACTTATCAACTCATCATGACCTCTACACTTACCTTTACATAAAGTGAAATATATCATTCCAGTTAAGATGTCAAGTTCCAAAGTCATGTCTTCTATATACGGGACATTGCACCGTATGTTTCACTTTTTTTTAAAATATTTTATTTATTTGCCAGAGAAATCACAACTAGGGAGAGAGGCAGGCAGAGAGAGAGGAGGAAGCAGGCTCCCTGCAGAGCAGAGAGCCCGATGCGGGGCTCGATCCCAGGACTTTGGGATCATGACCTGAGCCGAAGGCAGAGGCTTAACTCACTGAGCCACCCAGGCGCCCCATATGTTTCACTTTTGCCTCCAATTCTGTCATTATTTTTCCTCTCTTGGGCCCTACTACCTTCTTATAATTGGCATTTTCCAATTTCCCTAGACTGGAAAACTTGGTGTCTTTTTGGTCTTCTTGTTTTTTATCCCCTATCAAACCAGTTTCTTTTCTTTTTTTTTTTTTTCCATTTTATTTATTTTTTCAGCGTAACAGTATTCATTGTTTTTGCACAACACCCAATGCTCCATGCAAAACGTGCCCTCCCCATTACCCACCACCTGTTCCCCCAACCTCCCACCCCTGACCCTTCAAAACCCTCAGGTTGTTTTTCAGAGTCCATAGTCTCTTATGGTCCGCCTCCCCTTCCAATTTTTTTTTTTTTAATAAACATACAATGTACTTTTATCCCCAGGGGCACAGGTCTGTGAATCGCCAGGTTTACACACTTCACAGCACTCACGATATCACATACCCTCCCCAATGTCCATAGCCCCCTCCCCTTCTCCCAATCCCACCTCCCCCCAGCAACCCCCAGTTTGTATTGTGAGATTAAGAGTCATTTATGGTTTGTCTCCCTCCCAATCCCATCTTGTTTCATTTATTCTTCTCCTATCCCCCCAACCCCCCATGTTGCTTCTCCATGTCCTCATATCAGGGAGATCATATGATAGTTGTCTTTCTCCGATTGACTTATTTCACTAAGCATGATACGCTCCAGTTCCATCCACGTAGTTGCAAATGGCAAGATTTCATTTCTTTTGATGGCTGCATAGTATTCCATTGTGTATATATACCACATCTTCTTTATCCAGTTATCTGTTGATGGACATCTAGGTTCTTTCCATAGTTTGGCTATTGTAGACATTGCTGCTATAAACATTCGGGTACACGTGCCCCTTCGGATCACTATGTTTGTATCTTTAGTGTAAATACCCCGTAGTGCAATTGCTGGGTCATAGGGTAGTTCTATTTGCAACATTTTGAGGAACCTCCATGCTGTTTTCCAGAGTGGTTGCACCAGCTTGCATTCCCACCAGCAGTGGAGGAGGGTTCCCCTTTCTCCACATCCTCGCCAGCATCTGTCATTTCCTGACTTTCAAACCAGTTTCAATGCCCTATTGATTCCCTCTTCTGATTGTGTTTAGACATTTCTAAATGTGTCCAGGATGCTGCTACTTAGGTAATGAATTGATCTTCCTTTGTTCAGGAAAGATGTAACAATGACAGAGCAGGCAGAGTGATAACCATGCAACAAACATGCCCAGATTAGTTTTGCTAAAATACTATTTTCATCTTTATATTTATTTATTTATTTTGCCAAAGACAGACCTTACCTCCTTGAGGCTCACACGTCCTAATTGCCCCAGCTGACATTCTAGAACCTTCATAAAAATCTCCTTACCATATCTTTTCACACTTACCATGGTAACAAATCTCTCCTGTAGGGTTAGTTTGTTTCTCAAGTAATCCAGTCAGTTATCTTGCTGACTTATCTGATTGCCTCTGCTTATGCTCTTCTTTCTGCCGGAATAAACTCTCCTCTCTTCTTGGACACCCATAGTTTACTTGCCTTGTAAGACTCGATTCAAAGATCACCTTTCTATAAAGACATCTCATACCTCTCTTACCTTTCATCACCTCCCAATGTTTTGTTATTCATATTACAAATTTCATCATTTTAATGCTACTTGTCTTGCATCATCATTTATTTGGTTTCTGATATTGCTATCAGCTTAGGTCATGATCCCAGGGTCCTGGGATTGAGCCCCACATCAGGCTCCCTGCTCAGCGGGAAGCCTGCTTCTCCCTCTCTCACTCTCCCTGCTTGTGTTCCCTCTCTTGCTATATCTCCCTCTGTCAAATAAATAAATAAAATCCTTAAAAAATAACAACAACAAATGAACTGATAGATCTGGTCAATGTTACGAGTGTACAGCCTGTGCTTTTCTGTCTCTATGTCCTTTTCATTGTGTTTTCTCTACGTATCTTTAAGCAGAAACTGTGCCTTTCTCCTATTTTTATTTTCTATAACTAGTACATAATGCACTGCCAATCCTATAGTGAACCTAGAGAATGAATGAATGACCAAATGCATTGAAAGTGAAACAAATAAATGTTAGTATACATCTTTTTAAAAAATCTCTTACATTTCCAAGTACATAAGAGTCTGAATAAACTATAGGAAAAGATGAGGGCAATGGAATTGAACAAAGTGTTGGATGGATATTATTATCAATAAGTAGGGCAAGGAAGTAGTGCCTAAGTAAGTATTATATTTTAGCATGTAATTATATCTTTTCAACCATATCTTATTCATTTAATGTTCCCAGTATTTATCAGGAATTCAGTAACTGGTTTTTGTGAAATGAATACATGAATTGTGTCTCATATATTTTTAAGTATTTGCTTAAATAATAATGCACTGCCGCAGCTGGTTTCCAAAGTTGTCTCCCCAAGGACCTTTACCTCCCAGTGGTCACACCTTTTTGGCATCCTTTCTTTGACTCTGAGCTGGCCCTGCAAGTTGCTGTTGACCAAAGACTCCTAGGTCTAGGTCATAAGAAGCTGTGCAGCTTGAAGAAAGTTTTGCTTTTGTGATGCTTTGCTTTGAAGCCAGTCACCATGTAGGAAGTGGACCTATTCTGAGACCACTGTGCCATGAGAAGCTTGAGCCATGTTAAGAAAATCACACGAAAGTGAAAACACAGTCACTGTACTATAGTGTAAAAATGTACCTGTAAGGAGAGCCATGCACTTAAACTCATGTTAAAGGTCAGCTGTTTTGTGTGTCCTATTTTTCGCATACCACTGTTTGTGCAATTTACCTGTAGTTTTTAAATTGCTATACTGTATCCCATTCTGTGAGTGTATCACAATTTATCCATTCTGCTCTTGATGGACATTGGAGTAGTTTCCTCTTGTTGACTAATATGGCTAGTTTTGCGGTTAGCAGTCTTATAAATGTCTTTGATAAAAGTAGGTACCCCTTTCTGTTGGGTGGTTTTGAATTGTTTTATGGCTATTTTGCATTGCATTAGTTTTGTGTCTACAAGTAGCCTATATGCCATTTTAGAGTGTAATGACTAGGGTGTATGTGTTTCTCTTTCTTATCATAATGCCTACCAAGCAGAGTTTATAGTTTAATTATTCAAGAAATATACATTGATTGTTCATTTAGAAATTTTAAAGCACATCTGCTTGGCTTCTCAAAAAAAGTTCTAAATTAATCATGGAGTTTGTACTCCAGTCATTAAGGACAAAAAATAGGGAGACAAACCATAAATGACTCTTAATCTCACAAAACAAACTGGGGGTTGCTGGGGGGAGGTGGGATTGGGAGAGGGGGAGGGGGCTATGGACATTGGGGAGGGTAAGTGCTATCGTGAGTGCTGTGAAGTGTGTAAACCTGGCGATTCACAGACCTGTACCCCTGGGGATAAAAATACATTATATGTTTATTAATAAAAAAAAAATTGGAAGGGGAGGTGAACCATAAGAGACTATGGACTCTGAAAAACAACCTGAGGGTTTTGAAGGGTCAGGGGTGGGAGGTTGGGGGAACAGGTGGTGGGTAATGGGGAGGGCACGTTTTGCATGGAGCACTGGGTGTTGTGCAAAAAGAATGAATACTGTTACGCTGAAAAAATAAATAAAATGGAAGCATCAAAAAAATAGGGAATATCTTTTTAATTAGACATTCCTGTTGAATAAATAGCAGTTTGTTGGAAAATATTTCATCTCCCCAGAGCTATTGTTTATTGCTTTACAAATAACATGAGAAAGAAAATCACTTTTCTCATTATGATAAAAGAAAGGGTAGTAATAAACAACTGAAGTTTCTGTGTACTATTATCATACCTTAGGGTTCTAAGCTTCAATAAATCACTTGTTAGGATAGAGCTTATAAATTATCAGTGTGTGTAACTTGAGAAGAGTGTTAGAGTACATATTTTCTATTTGATGAGCTATATTTTAGAGCTGCATCATATCATTTATTATAGTATAAATTAATGGGTACTAAAATTACAACATTTTTTTCCTTCATAGCTAATCAACTTGAGGAATTTTCTTGTTTTTTGCCTCTTTGTCATAACACCTGGATTATTTATTTTAAAAATTACAATGATAAAACTATTCCAAATAGGCCAGGTCTGATTACTTTCCATTCCAGCAAATTTACTTTAAGTGCCAATACCATATGGAAAAGTTTGACTCTGATATACCAGACTTTTTTTTTCTTTTTTGGTAAAGTGTAACTCTTGAACAAAAAAAAATGAGTGACATGGAGGTTTAAATTAGTTTCAGATGGTTTATAGTTTGTGGTTTGTTGTTGTTAACTCTAAAGAATCTAAAGGATATATAAAAAGATTAAAGAATCTTTTCAACTACCAAGCTTAAAATATCTGTGTTTATGAACAAATGCCATGCATTTTCTATCTTGGTTTATCCTTGTTCCTTTAATTCCTAGTATTTTTTTTTTTTTGAATACCGTGATGTCTTTTGCATCTTCCCATTCATCTATTTATTCAAACATTTACTGAGTGTTTTTTGTGAGGTAAACATTACTGTGGGCCTCCCATTTTCAGAGACTTGGCTCTTCCCTGGAGGAGATCAAGTGTACTGGGAATACCAGCTATATAGATGGATACAATATAATATCAGTAAACCTGAGGAAAGTAGGATCAGAGCAACTCGTTCTGCTTAAGGGAGTCCAGGAAGTTGTACACAGCAGATAACATTGGAAGGGAGACATGAAGGATGTATAGTAATTTGAGCAAAAAAGTGGAAGGAAAGATCTTCTGTGCAAAGAGAGTAGTGTAATACAGAGGCACAGATATGAGAGAGGTTTGGCATATTCAAGAAACAATGATAAGTGTGGTTTTCTTAGAGCTTAAAGCACACTGGGATAAAGAAGAGGGGGAAGACTTGAGATGAAGAAGGTTACCATTTCCACTGCCAGACATGAAAAGCACAGCCTTCCCCCAGAATGACCCCCTCTTTTTTATCTTGGAACAGAACAGTAATATGGGAACTGGTAACCCTTGGTACAATTGGCAGGAATTGAATAAAAAGTAGGCTTTTTGATCAGCAAAGAAAATAGGATTGAGTTTTCTAAAAAAGTGTAAAAAGGACAAATGGGAGTAAAACCCCAGCATAGGCTCAGAGCAGTAAGTAACCAGTGGTCATTCCCAAAGTAGAGATGCTACAGCTAAGAAGGAAGGAAGCCTCCATTAGAGTGCCTTTGAGCACCGGGCATGGTTTTCTATATTTCTTCGTCTTCCTTCATCAACCTGGGTGAAACCCCAGAGGGCAACTGGATGGAATTAGGTAGACACTAATGTGGTTGATAGCAGAAATAGGCAACAGAGTGATTATGATAGGGAGATGGGCTGGCCTGAGAGTGAGAAAGTAAAGTTTAAAGGCATAAATCCAAACTTCTGCACTTCTACAATTACTGGGAAAGAGATGTTCTGTGTTTTAAACAAGCCCCTAAAAGAGGGGAACAGTATTAGAAGACTGTTGGGAAAGTAAATGTGGTCTTACCAGGACGATGTTGGTGAAGACAAGTGACACTGGATGGAGGCGTCACCTCCATTTCCCTTTGTCCTGGAGGCCATATTTTTAGAGATAATTACAGAGAAGAGAATGGCTGGGGAGGTAACCAGGGTGGTGAACGGTCTGGGAAGAATATTGCAGGCAAAAGAGACAACGGACCTGAAGCTGATCAACCCTCCCATGGAATAAAGGAGACAAGACAGTCAAAAGCAAGAATTGTCTAGAGTGAAGGCAACAACCACTAACTGGAAGTCCGAGGAGTAGATTTAGTTCTATGAAGAAATTTAGTTCTATGATCTTTCTTACGACTTTCATTGACAATAGGGAAATAAACAACTTTGGAAGAAATACCTCCAGGATAATGGGTTCTCTGTGTATTGGGAGTGTTCAAGCTGTGATGGGTGCCAACTTGTCAGTAATGCTGTGATTTGTAGGCATTTTGATAATGACCTTGAGTGTCATTGGAAGATGTCTGAAAATGTAAAATATGACACTCTTGATAGCCTTAAGATGTATGTGAACCAGATGGCCTCAGCTGGATGCATTTAGGAGCCCTGATGCCAGCGAGCCCTGGGCATGCGGTAGGGCTGTGTGCGAGCTTTCATTGGAGATCTGACTCGTGGGAAATGACCTAGTTGCTAAATTGAGATGAAATAACAATTATAGCCATTAGGAAATGAATGCCTGCTAGTGCCCAATTCTCAGCTGGGTACTTTATACACACTGTCTGACTTAGTCATCACAACAGACTTGGGTGGTGGAGTTTATTAAATATCCCTTCTTTTATCAATGAACAAAGAAAGGATTGACTAGATTGATTCCAGCTCCAACATTTGCCAGCTGTGTCACTTTGGAGACTTACGTTGTCTCCATGCCTCCGTTCCCCCATCGAAAAGTGTGGATAGTAAGAGTGGCTGCCACATAGATGAGAGTTAAATATGCTTAGTACATAGTAGATGCTTAATACAAGTTTGCTATCATACTTTAATTTTGACTATGGCTCCAAAGCTCATGTTGTTTTCCCTGAGTTGCAGTGGGTTGGGGGAATGTCACAGCTAAAGAAATATGAAAAAATATTAGAATCTTCATTCTTTACGGGGGGGAATATATATATTAAATATAATATTACCATATTATATTTTATATATATATATAAAATAAAAATATATTGTTCCACTTGGGAGTTTGGGAGAGAGCCAGGTAGCAGTTGATGATTACATGAGTAGTCTCGTATATTTATGTATAAGAACGGTGTACAGTATTGGAGTTATATATCCTTCAGGTTAACAACCTCTCAACACCAATCCAAAATGCTACTTACTTTATAAAATTTTTCCAGTCCTCAAACTGGAATGGGATTATGTTTTCCTTTAACTGCCCACCCCTGCACACACCCCCCACCCCCGACCCTGAATGTTCTTACTTGCTTATTATTTCCTGATTTATATCATGGTTACTTGTGTACTCTCCAAAGAACCTGAAGCTCAGTTTTGGCCTGGCCTTTAGCATCTCCTCTGTGGTATTTCTTGGAATACCTCAGTTCTGGTATGCAGGTACTCCAGTCTTTATTTGAATTGAGCCGCATTATTAAGTTTTCATTTTTATCCTTTTTTTTTTTTTTTTTAACTGACCCCGTTAGACAATACTGAAAGGCATCCACAGAACATTTACTTTCTGTAGACCATAGAGTTTTTTTTTTAATTTATTTATTTTTATTTGTTTATTTACAGCATAACCGTGTTCATTGTTTTGGCATCACACCCAGTGCTCCATGCAGTACATGCCCTCCCTATTACCCACCACCTGGTTCCTCAACCTCCCACCCCCCCACCCCCCCCCACCCCCCCTAGAGTTTGTTTTTTTTTTGTTTTTTGTTTTTTGGTTTTTTTTTTAGATTTTATTTATTTGACAGAGAGAGAGAGAAATCACAAGTAGGCAGAGGCAGGCAGAGAGAGGAAGAAGCAGGCTCCCGGCTGAGCAGAGAGCCCGACGCGGGGCTCGATCCCAGGATCCTGAGATCATGACCTGAGCCGAAGGCAGAGGCTTTAACCCACTGAGCCACCCAGGCGCCCCTAGAGTTTGTTTTTTTAAAGCAGATAGGCTAATTCCTAAAATTTTAAGTTTGTGTACTTCTTTAAAAACAAACATTACTTTAATGAAAATAGATCCTGAATCTGGTATCTGCATACCAATGATTATGAATCAGTGGGGGAGGAAAGAAACTTTATTTCACTCTGGCCCCAAATGGCTTTCATGCAAAAAGACTAAATGCTCCCTTTAACTGACTCAGTTGCACAGATGTGTGGATGTGTATGCCCCCCTTCATCACCCAGCCATGCTGGTGCAGTGATGCTCGAATGTGCACACGCTTTGCAATACCTTCCACCTCTCCATCTTCACTGTCACTTCGTTTAAATTCTTATACCTGAGTTATTGTACTAGGTTCCTCATCGAGGTGCCTGCCACCATTCTGGACTCAGGTAAGCCCCCACCCTTCGTGATCATGAACGTTCTATGCACAGAGCTGACCATGTTCATGGACCTAGAATGCCACAGGAGTTTCAAGCAGTGAAGCTGGCCTCAGGGTCCTTCTGAGATCTCCCCCTCCCCCCAACAGATTTCTAGCAGCAGTCTTTCTCTGTCCTTTCCCTTCTGCCAGACCCCTTGGATTTTATGCTCAGAAATATAGGTCGTTTTTTGTTGTGTTATTCACTCTTTGATAACCCCTTAAATGTTATTGTAGTTATTAGGGATGTGGGCTCTACATCCAAATTTTATTTCCTTCAACTTCCACAACTGTAAGATGGGGATTATGTTAGTGCCTAAGTCATAGGATTGTTATGAGGATTGAGTTAATATTTGTAAAGTAGTACATCAGTGTACCTCTGTGCTCTGTCCTGCTTTGGGAATGTGTGTCATCATGCCTTTATTCCTGTTCCTGCTGTTCTCCCTATTTTTTAAAAAGATTTTATTTATTTATTTGACAGAAAGCATACACATGAATGGGGGGAGGAGGGGCAGAGAGAAGGGGAGAAGCAGGCTTTCAGCTAAGCAGGGAGCCCAAGGCAGGAGTTGATCCCAGGACCCTGAGATCATGGCCTGAGCTGAAGGCAGATGCTTAACTAGCTGAGCCACTCAAGCACCCCTGCTGTTCCCACTGTCTTAAGAGTTCTTCTTCTCTACTTGAAGAATTTCTATCCATTGCTTTAGAACCCTCCTCTAAGACATCAGTCTCTTAGTAAAGCCTTTCCATGTTACCCTTTACATGCTCAGAAAGATCTGATACTCCATCTACTTCTGAACCTTGAAAACAAATTTATATGGAACACACTGTGATGCAAATATTTTTATATATATCAGTGTCCTCTACTGGATCATCAACCCATGAAGTCATTATTGACTTATCATTGGTTCCTCAGAAGCTAGCTCAGTGTCAAGCACATCATTTTTAATAAAATCATTGGACAATTTTTTTTTTTGACTGAACAGCAAAGCATTTTACAACAGAATGTGGTGGTGGTAGTATTGAATTTCAAGATTTCGTTTGGACTTTGGTCCAGAGCATGGTGTTCTTGTGTGATTCTGATAGGTATAGATACATATCTGCATATGTGTAGTTTTATTAGTGTATGCCTGATTGAATACAATCATTCCTGCCAGTTTGCATTTATTTAACTACTTCTGGTAGTTTATAAGAAATTAATCTTCTGACTTCCCATGTAAAAATGCAAGCCGAGAGTTGTGGTGATTCCGTGCCAAAGATCTGTTGCTGTTCACCTGGAAGACTGACGCGTCCTCTGGTTCAAGCTGTGCTTTAATAAACGGGAGCTCAAACACTTTGTGATGGGAAGTACAGCTAAGGACTCTTTGAAGTACACAAGCGGATCATGCTGAATGCTTTTCTAGGTCATGTTCATTTCATAAAAACAGTCAATTCCCAGCCATCCCAGAAGAGGAAATGCTGAAGGTCCCTCACTGCACTGCCGGGCTAGGAGGAAACCAAGGGCTGCGAGCGGGAGGGGCCCCACCGCCTAGCCTTTCCTTGACTAGTAACTGGTGGGCATGGAGCCCAGTCACACAGGTCCCCACACACAGCAGCTTTCAGGCTAAATTTGTGCCGCTGCTTCAATGCAGAAGTTTTTTTGTTTGGTTTTGTTTGGTTCCCATGTTGATTTCCTAATCATGACTTGTTTTCAAAGCCAAACACGATAGCATCCTGAACACTCATCAGCATTTGGTCAGCTTTGCTGCTTTGCTGCCAAGCTAATTAACAGATTTTTATTTAAAGGGATGAGAATAAAGGGGATGATTTTGGTAAAGAGGTACCATCGTGGGAAATTTGATTTTTCTCTTCTGTTTAAGGATTGTTATTTCTAATTTTTGGACATTATGTTGTAAATATTAATTCCACTGGCCATGTTTGCTTTAATTTGAACACACACAGTTTTCAGATTCTGCTGACGATTGATGCTGACACATTTGTGATGGATATTACCAAGTTATCTTTTTTTTAAAAGGTATTTATTTATTTGAGAGAGAGACAGTGAGAGAGAGGAGAAGGTTAGAGGGAGAAGTAGACTCCCCATGGAGCTGAGAGCCAGGTGCTGGACTCGACCCGGGACTCTGGGATCATGACCTGAGCCAAAGGCAGTTGCTTAACCAACTGAGCCATCCAGGCACCACCCCCAAGTTATATTTTTAAAAACCTGATGAGTTATTGAGAAGGTACCACTTTGGATCTAAATGCCAAGATCAGAGCAGCTACTTGTGCGCTGACAAAACTTATTTTTCTTTCTTTTCAAGGATGGGAAAACAACTTTTTAGTCTGGAATAGCAGGCCTCTCACTGCTAAGCCATGAAGCCTGAGAGTCCCGAAACCAGAGGCAGAGAATCCTGGGGAGGGTGCTTAGTGTAGGGGGCTAAAGGGGAATCAGGAAGGAATCTCTCTTCCCTGGCATGACCAAACATTTGGAAGGGAGAGGAGCAGCTAGGCCATTGGAGGCAATTTGAGTGCCATGTCCGGACAGGGCATTTGGGCTTGGCTAAGGTCCACAAATTATCTGGGGTGTGGAGCTGCTCCAACCTTGCATACAACCAGTGCTTCCCACCAGAAATATCCAGAATGATGTCTCTTTAATTCTGTTATCAGGACCATGAGGTTTCTAGCAGGGAACAGCTCTGCTGGAGGCTTTCAGGAAGCTTGATGAGTAAGAAGACTCACGTAGTGGTGGAAAGATCTCAGGCAGCTGTCACTTGGGAGATGGAAGTTCAAGGTTAATTTCACTTAGTTGGCAAATGTGTATTGAGAAAAAAGTTCATTTTCATAATGCTTCTTTTGGCTGGAGACCGGAGAAATGCAGGAAAGATTAACATTTTTCTAGGCTCTCTTTTGGGCTAATCAGGTTATACTAATGAAAATATTTTAGTGTGCAACACACAGTATTAAGTGCACCATGTGTGTAAATTCTTTTAATTCTCACAGTAATCCCATGAGGTAAGTGCTCTTATTCTGCCTTTTTTACGGTTGGGATATTGAGGCACAGAGAGATGAAGTGATTGCCCCGGAATCACCCAGCTAAGTGGCATAGCTGGGATTTGAACCTCGTCTTAGAGTTGAGCTTCTGCTCTTTGTCAGGACACTGTACTGCCTGAGCATGCGGGGAGCATGTAGGTGCAATAGTTGGCTTGGTCTCTGAACTCTCTGTAACACTTCATGGAGCATTGATTTATCTCACTGGGTTTAAGCTATTGATTTCCATTTATATTACTTCTCTCCTTCTGTAACCTTCCAAAGGCAGGGGTTTGACTTTGCATCCCTGGCACCAGCTTGCGTTCCTGGCACCTTAGGAAATTCTGGAACACGGTCCCAGCAATCTGGGGTCCAAGAAGACCAGCAAGGCTGGGAAATTCAAGTGACCCTGTGACCTTTCCAGCTCTGGTCAGGGGAATAGAGATAATGTGTCAGAGTTTAGAAGTCACTGAAACCAAAGTTAAAGATGAATAGAATCACTCATTTCTGATGTGTTTATGTTTGCTCTCCTTTTATTATCAATATCTTCATCTTTCTAGAACTATGTAAAGGTGGTCAACATTTCCCAGAACGTAAGCTAGAGAGACCGTTAGCTAGCAATGCTAAATAGATCAATTCAGAGCCTCTATTGACACCATAAAGCCGGATTCTTTTTCTCTGACCTGGCTGGGCACCTTTAAGATATTTATTATTTCTTTCCAACCTGCCATACTTCTGCAGGGATTCTGAGGTTATCTCTGAGGCAAGCTGTGTGCATTGGGAGCAAAGGTTCATTTACTGAATGTGTCCAGAATGAAGTCGCAGACTGAGAGTTCCTCTCCAGGTATATTTCAAGTTCATCTCCTGCCTTGTTCCCCCAAGCCCCCATCTCGTGCACTGGACTGACTGTTCCCACATAGATCTGGTAGCTGCTAACCTTGGGTCTGACCTTTTCGATCATTGCCTTTTCGAGATACCAGATACCCCATTTCTTCCTCTTTTTGGAAACGCTTCTCAGTCTGTGATGTTCAGACTCCACCTTTTCTAAGCATCTGTCCAGAATCTCCCCACCTGCATTTGACTTCTTCCTTCCCTACTCTGATAATCCTTCTTTCTAGACTGTTCTTACTAAGGCAAGCCTCATATTAGGTATTTGAATGTGTCTGTCTTTTTCATTGGGAATTTTGGAGGACCAGAAAGTTGTGTGTGTGTGTGTGTGTGTGTGTGTGTGTGTGTGTGTGTGTGTGTACATGTGGCTACTCCCACGTACATAAATATACCCAATGTCTTTGCTGTCCCATAAGGCAGAATAGCAGGTACTCAAAGATACTTTTTCCATTTGAATGACCACCCTCCATCTTCCTGTTCACCTTCTGCCTCCACACATCATGGATGCCTCATTCTGATACCACAGAAAATATTCGAACACTTCTGCCTTCTAGTCATACAGTTTTTGGATTGTCTCTCTTCCCATTCTTTTCATTTATGAAATGCTACAGAGTGCACAGCCACCTAGCATCTGCCTGGCCTCAGTTCTAGCCAGCACTCCTCCACTTGCCCCTGCAGTGGGACAAGGACTAGAATCAAAGCAGTAGGGCTGCTGATGATAGAGGTTTGGTGAAAGTCAATGCACTCCATATCAGACATTCTCCTGGCAACCCTTCTGTCATTACTCCAGGAATGTTGCCTCCAAGGAGGAAACTGAAGCTCATGGAGATGACGGAGTGCAGCTGGGATTCAAAGCCAGATTTTGCTACCAAATCCCATGTTCTTTCGCCTACCACTCCTTAAGCCTCCTAAGCCCTGAATGTGCGTGACACGGTGCACTCCTCATCATCCTAGGGACTCTTTACTGAGAGAGAAATTGGTAGCCCCATTATCCACAGAGAGCGAGCTCCACCCAAGGTCCCACCAATGATAGTGGGAGAGCCCATGATTCAAGCACAGATGATCCCCCCTCTTCTCTTTCCATTGAACCACACCATTTCCTGACTCCCCAAAATATATATAGGAGACTTTGCGTGTCTTCTTTCTTTCCCAGGGTTGTTGCCCGCCACTCGTTTTTTTGTCTTCTAGTCCCCCCCCCGCCTTAGTTGTGGAGCCTTGGGCCCAAGTTAGGGGTCTCTTACTTGATTAGTTTATCCTTTTGTTGGAAACTCAGAAGCTTCCCAAGGTAAAGCAAGCAATGCATACATAACAAGCAGGTGGTGATAACTGGTCAGGTGGAGGGAGCCTGTGCCCCATCCAAAGGGGCAGCGATACTCACGTCCAGTCAACTGCTGCTGAAGACTGGGACCTCAATGTTCCAGAAGCTCCTGCTTTTCCAGAGTAAGCTGGGATTCTGGATTTTTATCTGAGTTTTCCAAATTTTTGAAATGCAGAACAAGCAAACCAATCATGTGTATGGACCGGATTTCCGGACTGCTGTTTTGTGGCCTCTGCCTGGGGACCTGACTCGTCGCCCATACTTTGCTGTTTGGTGTGATTTCCCTATCCTGTAGAGATCTGGGTTTGTGACCTTGTTTGGGGGAAAGGAGAAGGAAATTAGTACATGAGATACAGATATGGAAAAAGAAATTCAAAAGTGTTAATATTTGATTTAAAAGATTCATGCTAAAATAAGTGGGGCACATCTAAATTTACATTTAAATATACATGGCATCCTAATTTAGCGACCACAAAGAATATCAGATTTCCTCAAAATAGAGTTTTCCCCAAATTAGTTATCCCTCTACCTAAATTTTGCCTAAGAATGATCTTTAAATGTATTTTAAAAACATCTAAATCTTAGATATTTTAATAATTAAAAATTTCCAGATCTAATTAAAGACTTCTAAAGAATAATACTAATATTTTATTTTCTATACATGTAGTTTGATAAGCATTTAAACTGTTTAGCCAAATTAGCATAGAACTTACACATATATTAGCAACATTTTAATAATGTTGCTCTATATTTCCTGCAAAATTATTGATGATTTTGTTATTTTTAAGTAGAAAGCTATGACTTCATTATAAAAATTTAAAGTTGTCTCACTATTAAGTAAAACTAGCTTTATATGTCAACCTTTAATTAATTACTGTGGTATTGCTAAATTCAGTCACCTTCCAAAGACTCAAAATTATTGTCCCTCAGTCTGTGGAATGCACTTAAAACAGGCATTTAAAATCACTTGTGTGGGGATACACTTGAAGAAATACCACATTTGTAAACAGTGATCTTCCTATTTTTAAAAAAATGTAAATCACTTAATCCATAATGCAGACATGTTTACAAAATGAATATTGTCTGCCAGATGAATCAGTAATTTCTGTATTTTAATGCTTCCTAAGCTGCTCATTTTTAAAAATGTGAACCCCTTTGTTGGATCTTTCGAGAGTCCTAGACATGGCTGGGGAGGGCTGGTGCTCTCTGTGTCATGGAACAGTGGTTCTCAAGCCTGTCTGTACGTTAGAATCACCTAGGAGCTTTAAAGATACATATAGATCCACTTCAATAGATCTGACTTGCTTGGTTTGGTGTAGGGCTTGGGCATTGTTTTCTTTAGTTTCGAAACTCTCCCCAGGTGGCTGTAAAGTGTAGCTAGGTATAAGAACAGTCCTGGGACTTCGAGGAGAATGGCAGCCATAACTGATACAATGCACTGAGTTTCAGCCTGGGTCCACCTCACTCAAGGTCCCAAGCAGCCTACTGGGGCTGTGGCCTGTGTTCCCTTGGCCTAAGGCTGAAAGCTCCAAGTTTATAGCTCTATACACCTAATGCAGTGGGGCAGAGGGGGTTTAATCTAGCCCCACTCGTGTGTCTGTGTGTTTTCCTTAATAATAAGTGCATTTATGGATTCATTGGGCTCTGTACTTGATGTCCAAGTTATCTTTAATTTCCCCAACAACTCTAAAAGTAGTGAAAATTATAAATTTATAAGGAGAAAACAAAAGAGCAGGGAGAGGGAAGAAAGTAATATGCCCAGGGTCATACAAGAAGGAAGTG
The DNA here is from genome assembly GCF_922984935.1 of Meles meles. Lineage (NCBI taxonomy): Eukaryota > Metazoa > Chordata > Mammalia > Carnivora > Mustelidae > Meles > Meles meles. The sequence goes on from NC_060066.1 coordinate 70,193,130, forward strand.
TTGGGATTTAAATCCAGGTATTCTAACTGCAGAGTTCACACGCTTAAACCAAAGGGTTTAAATAAAATGCTCATGAAGTAAGGCAAGGAACAAAAATGGCCAAAGCTGCTCAGGGGCAAACACTAGGGAGTGGTGAGGACTGGGGAGCGCAAGGAGGGCAGCACCCCTCTGCTCTACCCAATTGCTGCCAGGCAGCAAGTATAGTTAGCTCATCTAATGTTTTAAGAGGTACTCTAAAAAGTCCGGAATATTAATTTTTAAAATTATTTATTTATTTAAAGATTTTATTTATTTATCAGATAGAGATCCCAAGTAGGCAGAGAAGCAGGCAGAGAGAGAGGGGGAAGCAGGCTCCGGGCTGAGTAGAGAGCCCGATGTAGGGCTCAATCCCAGGACCCTGAGATCATGACCTGAGCCGAGGGCAGAGGCTTTAACCCACCCAGGCGCCCCCCAAATCTGGAATTTTTAATATGAATCTTCCTCAACTTTTAAACTAGCAAACCTCTGTTACAAATTATGCAATCTTCACTGTTCTTCGTTCTCATTAAGGGAAGCCCTGGTCAAGGACAGAGATACTGAAAAGACAATATGAGCAATGCATTAAGTTCTGTGAAAAGAAAGCATGTAGATTCTTTTGGGGAGGGACTTGGCTTTCCACAGACAGGACCTGCATTGATCTACACAAGCTCTTTGTGTTACTCTTCTGAAACTGATATATACTGTTCTTTGTGACACTAAACTAAGCTGCAGGTATGGGAATGTCTTATTGATCGGAAGGTCATAGCAAGGATATCTCTCCAGTTTCTTTGTCATCTCTGTGGTCTATGGTTCAGCACAGATGAGGGTATCATGATATCATAAACACAGGTGTTAAGATATAACCTGCCCCCATCAACTTAATATCCTGGTTTTGCTTAATTTTCATGTATAAATTTCTCATTTTTCTGCATGTGCATTAATGAGTCTCAGCTGGGAAGTATGATGAACATTGTCTTAGTATTTATTCATTCAACAAAGATACAGTCTGAGAAGTATTTAAGAACTTGGAGAAATAAAGTGTTTTATACTTTAAGGAACATTGCTTCAAATCTGATTTGGTCAGATATTGAGCCTTTCTAAATAATACCTAAGGTTAAGGAACATTAGTTATAAGCAACTTTTGAGACATAGATTTCTCCCTTAGTGTTCTAATACAGCACAATAGTTTAGAAATTCTTAAAACAGTGCAGTGTTTTGCAAGAAATGTCATTGTTAAGGGCAGTATAACCATGGGACCTGAATGATAGCACTTTGATTTAGAAACAGTCAAAAGCTTATTTTTCATAGCCTCTATAGCCACGGTTCAGATTCCATGAGTTTGAGTTATTCATCTGAACGTAATAGGAACTGTCTTTTTGTTAGAGGAATCAAACTGAGTTCTTTTAGGAGATGTAGGGGGTCATAACTGGTACCTTAGAAAAACAGGGGCAATGTAGTTAGTTATTCTTAAGGAAAAACTTCAGATGAATACATTTCTCTAGCAAAACCTAAGGTTATGAAAAAAATTGCACTGTTTATTTTAAAAAATAAGTTTTGAAGATGATGGATTGTTTATTTCAGAACTTGAACTGTTCAAAATTATCCTTGGCTTAAGTTTGTAAACAGATTTCAATATATTCTGTATTTTTTTCTTTTAATGATGAGGAAATAATTATTAAAATTTGTTCTAGATTTATAAGTATTTAGAGATAGGTGTTCTCCTGTTTAAGAATTCTGTTTCTTTTAAATACAGGTAGGTCCTGAAATTAATGCCATGCTTCAACTCGACTTTCTAACCGTACAGCACATTTTATTGGACTGTGTTCTTTTTCCAGATAGTAACATCCATTTGTAATCATATGATTGAAGATGAAATGTTCAATTTGTACATAAAATTCTAGTTTCTTTGAAAGAATACTAATGTCTAACTTTTTGAAAATTTAGAATTACTACTTCAGTTTGGTAGCTACGTATTGAGTATTTTATCTAGTAATTCTATTGGTTATCTAATTAAGAAATAAAAAATATGGGCCAAAGGATTGGAGGAAATCTTCTGGAAGGAAGTGGGCTTTGATCTAGGCCCTGGAGGATGGATTGAAACCTTCCTTCACCACTGCAATGGTGGCTGCAGTTCTTATCAATGACACTGGTGATTGAAGGGAAATGACTGGAATTAGAGTATGACTTTGAGACGAGGAATGGCTGAGCGATAATATTTAAAAAGGTAGATGAAGTTCTGTAGGAATGATTTATATAATTTTAAACTGATTATTGCTCATCTACTATCATCTGGTCCTGGGTGATTCCACTGGTTAAAGCATACATCTGGTGCAAGCCAGGTCATGCTTGCTGCTTCCTCTTCTTTTTTTTTTTATTAAGGTTTTATTTATTTGACAGAGATCCCAAGCAGGCAGAGAGGCAGGCAGAGAGAGAGGGGGAAGCAGGCTCCCCCCTGAGCAGAGAGCCCGATGTGGGGCTCTAACCCAGGACCCCTGGATCAAGACCTGAACTGAAGGCAGAGGCTTTAACCCAATGAGCCACCCAGGTGCCCCTCATGCTTGCTTCTGTCCCAAGGCTGTAGACTACACTTACTATCTCAGAAACCTGCAGCATGGGTCATCAAGCAGGTGGCTATTGACAGGCAACAGGAAAAAACCTGCATTAGCCAGCCCAGGAATCTTCTCTTTTGCCTTTGACAATTATTCGACATGGCATAGATACCAGAACAAAAATTCAGTAGGAGTTGCCTTAATATTGTCACTGAATGTATTATTCTAAGTTTTCTGGTAGAGAAGAGAGAAGATTCTTTCACTGATTACAGCCTTTTGATGTCGACTAATTGTTTCTCTTAAATCTTGAACGAAATATCTTCCTGTACTTGCAGAAGATAATACAGATGACTCTGAGTTATTTACATATAATCATATATTAAGCAGTTGTTGGAAAATTGGAATTCAAAAAAGGACACTGGAGAAATGAAATCATTATACCCAATGAATTTAACATGTTAAATTACGCATGTAATTACGCATGTTACGCATCTGTTATGCGTGAGATTCTGGGCTAGATTCTGTGAGAGAACCAGGGAAACAGATTTAATCCTGGTCTTTAAGAATTTTATCAGTAACTACCATTGCTGACTCAGTATTCAGGAGAACTGCTTCACCATGAAGTCCAGATAATGAGTATGTGATAATGAGTATGTGATAATGACATGTGTATGGAGCTTGTGCTATGTGTCAGACCGTATAAAATCCAGGACACATTAAGAGTAAGAGCTGTGCCTGGAGAGGACACAGGGGTTAGACCCTAGAGGACAGTATATGCAAAGGAGATCTATACAATTTGAATATAATTTGATAGGTATATAATTCTATCCTAAAACTAAATTTTAAATATTTTGAGGGGAAGAATTGTTTCATCTTTTTTCTTTTCTTCCCTTCTTCCTGCTCCATAGTTTTCTCCTCTTCTTTTAGACAGTTTACTTAGTACACTCTTTATGTTGATTGCCCTCCGTACATAATGATATATAATAAAGTTTTACAGATAATGGGAAGTATAAGGTTTAGAGTTATTGTAAAGCTACCGAATAGAATTACATGGCCTTTCATGCTTAGATTCCTTAAAATTAGTATAATGCATAACATTTTCTTAATAAGCCTTTTATTATGGGTTTTAATTTTTTTATTTTCACTGCTTATGTATCACAGACAGACTGTGATATAAATTGCTCACCTGAAGATGATTGAGAATTGGCACTTTAACTTATTTTTAGAGTGTCATTTGTAGTCCTAGATAAAACCACATTCTCCCCAACACTTGGTATCGTTAGTCTTTATTATTTTAGTTCCTGGTATTAGTGTATCTTATTTTCATTTTAATTTGATTGTTCCTGATAACGGATGACCCAAGCTGCTCTTTTAAGCGTTTATCAGCATTTTTGTATCTTCTTTCTGTTCAAATGTTTACTCGTTAGAAAATTGTAAAGTATTTCTTTTTTTTATTATTGATTTAAATATTTGTATATTCTACATAAGGAACCTTTGTCATACTTATGTATTACAGATATTTTTCCCCAGTCTGTGGTTTGCCTATTAATTACCCTAATTAATGGTGTCTGGGTGCGGGCAAAACTTAGATTTAACATCATAAAAGCAACAGTTAGCTTTATGGAGAATGAATGCTTAGGATAATTATTATCATTATTAACTCCATTGGTCATCTTCAAAGGAGATTTTATGCTGTTTTGAATTCATTAGTACATTGTTTTGGATGTCTGAAGACTGATTCAGGGTTTCAGGGTTTGGGATGTATCCTATGTCCTAAACCCTTATAAGCTCCTGTATTTCTCTCTGTAGTAGTAATACAATAATTTTGGATGAAAACAAGGTAACTCTAAGTATTTAAATTCCTCAAATGGTGAAAGGCCATTTCCTATATTTTGTAGGTGAAACTAGTGGGTAGTATGCTAACCAGGCAGACTTTGGTCTGCCCCTGGCAACTGATGGAATTCGTTAGCTGAAAGTAGGTACTCAATTGTATTGTGCTCTTTAATGTGGTCTTAACTTACATGCTATAATTAGGTTAAGAGGACAGGATTTTCAGAAAATTGTCTTCTGTAAGCAATATTCTGTTACAGATACAAGAGCTTACTCAAATTCTGTGCTTTTTATTCATTTCAGGAAAAAGTCCCTACAATCAAATCAAGTAGCCTTAAGCGGAAGATTTCTGTGCTCAAAGATATGAGGGAGTGCCATCCTTTTCCAAAGCAGGGCTAGGAACATTGGAAATCAAATTTAGAAACTGAACTTTATTTGGTTTCTGTTTCAGCCTCTGCATGAGGTCTCCTGACCTGACTATTTTAATTTCCCAGTGGGGGAGTGTGGGTCTCATAATCCAGTGAGCCATGGGAGAGTTGGTGCTGAGTCAAGCAGGAATTTATTCCAGGCTCCCTCATATCCTGGCTGCTTGACCTTGGAGACCTTACTTCACTTCTTTGAGACTTAGTTTCTCCATTGCTAAAATTCAGCTAAGATTATACCCAAACTTAGAGGATTATGGAAACATTAATTGAGTTAATTTATATAACTGGTGAAAAAAAAAGGACACTTTATTTATTAAATAATTAATAAATTAAATATTATTGCTCTATCTGTGGTAGAAATAGTAAGTTTGAACAGTAACCTTAATTTTTCTGTAACCTTAATTTTTCAGTAACCTTTCTTTTTCTGGTCATGTGGCAATGGCTAATTATTTCATGTCCCTTTATTCATATGTGTTCTTATTAATTAATTCTTTAGTGAATAGGCATCAAAGCAGTTATGTCTGTCTTTACTTAGCCAACTGAGAATTCAGAGTTGTTTATATTTCTTGCCACTGAGAAAAGGGCCATGCCAATTTATATGAAATACTCTTATTTTAGCTTTTTTAGTTTAGTATTTAGGCAATTTACTTGATTAAAATAATGTTTAATATTTTTCTTAAACAGTCACAATCCATATATGAAAATATATAAAGCATTTCTCATTTCTGAACAAATATTCCAACGAGTGTGGACTTTTGACCCGGGGAGTTCATCATTCATTTCTATCACTTTGGAATGAGAAAGAAACCAGTATGGCCACATCCCATTTATTCTTCACTTAATGAAGTGATACATAAGAAAGCAATTGTTGACACAGTTTATAAGTCATAATTTTTGATGGCTTCCTTAGTTCAGTCTACAGAACAGAAGGGAATATTTAAATGAAAAAGAGAAACAGAACAGAAGAAATAGCCATGCATCTATTCCTTAACTGGCATTTTAAATGATTTTGAGAAATAAAAAATGGGATTACTTGGATCGGTGTTTATTAATTGAAATGGGGTGTGCTTGTGTGTGTGTGTGTGTATGTGTGTGTGCATATGGATATGTGAAAAACATTTGTAATTATGGTGGTACTAACAAAATTCATTTCACCGAATGAGAGATGCAGTAGCTTCATCACTCATCTTCCTGCTTCTGAGCTTGCATCTCATTTTTTATTATCAGAAAGGTACCAGAGTCCATCTAAAACATAGGCCAAGTCCTGTCACTACTCAGTTGGAAACCTTCCCCATTGCACTATGAGTAAACGTCGACGTTCTCATAATGGTCAACAAGGTCCTATACTCTGCCGTCTCCTTACCTCCTTACTCTCTGCTCTCATCCTCTACCTCTTTTCCTTCTCTATAAGGTGATACTATTTTTGGCCCCTGCTTACACATGAAGAAACAGAGTCTCAGAGATTTCTTAATCTAGCTTGCATTCAGTCCATTGTTCATTTATGAAACATTGAATTTCTACTTTGTGCACAGCACTGGCCTGTTGTTCTGGGTATAAAGGCGGTTAAAATACTGTGTTTATCCCCATCAGCTTCAAGCTAGTGGGGGAGAAGGGTGCATACATTTAATACAATCAAATAGTACATGAGGTACAATCATGAGAAAGTGCACAGGGCATTCTGGAAACCAGAAGAGCAGAACCAACGCCAACCTAGAGAATTAGCGCAAGGCTACCTACAGAAGAGGACCCTGAACCACTGTTAGGGAGGAGTAGAAGTTGACTAAATTTGGAGTGGAGGAGGGCATTCCAGGGAGAGGGCATGGTGAGGACACAGGCACAGAGTACGAAACAAGGTGATAAATGGACACTGGGAGGTGGCGGGTGTTTCAGGACCATAAACTTAACACAAGGCAATAAGCGATAAACAGACCGCATCGCCTCTTCCACCCTGGGAAGCAGGGTCTGGAATGAGTTTTACTGTCTTAGGTCCAGGGGACTGGGATGAGCAAAGACACCAATTCCTGAGTATCAATCTGATAACCCACCTCTACAGTGTGACTCGGCACTATAAAGTCACATGCTACTTCATTTCTGAATTTTATTCCAGTTCTTTATCAGCTCTAGGGTCCAAATCTAAATCCTATTGCATTTGGAAGAGGCCATGACAATAAAAATTATTCCCCGGTAGGTGCCATTTTCCCTTCCTCCCACCTCCTCTTCTCCCCACTCCACGTCAAAGAGCATCTGTATATACGTATAACTTTCAGACCAATGACAGCAGGACACATGCTCCCATATCCCTGAATAATATCATTGCTGCCTGACGTCTTCTTGCTGGGGGCACTTAGGACTTCCAGACAAACCCCCAAATATTGGATGTAGTTCTGATTAGATTTTAGTTTACTGTTTAGTTTGTTCTTTATATTGTTTGCATTTTCAAGCTCTAAGCTCTGCAAATAATTGCCCTAAACCATGTTAGTAATGTGCACTCAGCCTAGGGACAATTTCATGTACATCCCACTAAGGCTGCTTCTTGAGGATCTAGGATGATTTAAGTGTTCTGAAACACAGAAAGTACTGGTATTAGAGGGTGTTTGCTGTTTGGAGCAGTAAGCAAATCTCTTGTATCTTTGTGGTTATATAACAAAATTCATAAAGTTTTGAATGGACATTAGCTTTTTCTTTGTTATTTTACATAACCCAGGTCAGAAAAAAAATGCATAAATTTTTGTTGTTATAATTGCTGTTTTCGTGTAAGGGAAGTTTTCTCGTTTACCTGCATCCAACTTGCTTCATGAATATTCAGCTGTTGATGGAGCTGCAAGCTAATATCTATGGAAATGAACTCATTAATAGTATTTTCCTGGCTCCTACTTGGTTCATGAAGTATACAGACTATTTATGATATTTCCTATTTCATTTTCCTCTTGGCTTTTGAAACAGGGTGCCTGGGTGGCTCAGTGGTTAAGCCTCTGCCTTCGTCTCAGGTCATGATCTCAGGGTCCTGGGATCGGGTCCCACATCGGGCTCTCTGCTCCATGGGGAGCCTGCTTCCTCCTCTCTCTCTCTCTCTGCCTGCCTTTCTGCCTACTTGTGATCTCTGTCAAATAAAATATTAAGAAAAAAAAAAACAACTGATTCTTCTTGAACCTTCAAGAAGAATTAATTAGAGATTAAATGTACTGTTATTTAGAGATTAATTTAGAGATTAATTAATCTAATTTAATTAATCTAATCTAATTAATCTAAATTAATTAATTTAGAGATTAATTAATCAGAGATTAAATGTACTGTTATTTAATGAGAGTAACATCTGGCAAGTATATTTGGTGATATAAAATAGGAAAAATTAGTAGTTCTAGCTAACAGTGGTATATTGGTTTTTGATGTAATAGTTGCTTCACAAATATTAATTTCTTTAACCTTTGCATGAAGGCTATAAGAATAAATACCATATTATTCTCATTTTACAGATATTGGGACTGCATCAGGGAGGTAAATTTACTGGTGAGATGTCTTGTATCTAGCATTTGGTAGACCTGGGGTTTGAATCCAGGCAGACTGGCTCCAGAATTCAAACTTTAAACCACCTCACATTCTTTTTTTTTTTTTTTTTAAGTTGACAAAGTCTACAAACTGGACTGTCTGTTGTCTCAACACCTGTGCATTCCTTCCCCACTGAGTGAAAGTACCACGTGCTTCATGGGGCATCTGGGTGGGTCAGTAGGTTAAGGCTCAGACTCTTGATTTCGGCTCAGGTCATGATCTTAAGGTTGTAAGACTGGGCTCCAGTGGGGCTGTGGGCCAGCATGGAGTCAACTTGAGGATTCTCTCTCTCCTCCTCCCTCTGCCCCTCTCTCCTCTCCCCTGTGCATGCTCGCAAGTGTGCTTTTTCTCTATAATGAGTAAATTAATTAAAAAAAAAAAAGCACCACTGGTTTCAGATACAGAATTCCCTCCTACTCAGAGTGTTTTCTGGGCTCTCTTCTGTTCCACTGATGTGTACTAGCCCCAAACTAACTGTTAACATTACTATACATTAGTTCCTTTTAGAAGTAGAGTTCAAATAGAATGAAAATGGAAAGGAAACAGAACTACAGACTGAGAAGTGGATGGTATGTTGAATATCTAGACATGAAGAAAGGAGAGAAGGGGGTATGGTAAGTCAGAAGGGGCAAAAGGATGTTGGTAGAAAAGTCATATGTATCTTAAGGATAGGAATGAACAATTTTAGGAGTTCTGAAGAAAAGGTAAAATAGATACAGAAATTTCTAAATAAAAAATTTAAATTTAAATTTAAAATTAGTTCAAGCATATATGTATCATGAAGCAAATTTAAAAAACCTTTCTTCTCTACCTTGTGGGATTTTTATAGTGAGCTAGAACAGAGTTTGAAAAAAAAAATGAGGTCTGGATACCAGGCAGAGATGAATCCTTGTGTTGGGATCCTCAAGTCATTTCTCTGGGTTATTTTCCAGCACTAAATACTTTTCCTTCCATCACTGCTACATTTTCTTTTCTTTCTTTTTTTTTAATATTTTATTTATTTGATAGAGAGAGATCACAAGTAGGCAGAGAGGCAGGCAGAGAGAGGGAAGAAGCAGGCTCCCTGCTGAGCAGAGAGCCCAATGTGGGGCTCGATCCCAGGACCCTGAGATCATGACCTGAGGCTAAGGCAGAGGCTTTAACCTACTGAGCCACCCAGGTGCCCCAGCTACATTTCCTTTTCATGGGACCTGAATTCTCAAATAACGACTTAAACAGGAATAGTGTTCTGCACTTTAAATTTGGGAAATGACCAGTTTCCTGTGCCAGAGAAAAATTTGTGCTTGAGAATATTATCTATATAGTGTGCTTTGTACTTCCTGCTTAGCCTTTTCTTTCATTGTGCTGTGTTTTTTAAGTTATCTGATATCACTGTGAATTCCTGAGCAGCACAATCTGAAGTATTATATTAGAACCACAATAGTCTCCTGGCATCTCTGACTAAATATTTGTGCAATATTAAAAATAAGTTAATTGAGCCGGCATTTTATTGAGGAAACATTTTCACAAGTATGTTCGTATAAGCTTATGAACGGCCCTTGGAAATTCATTTTATCCCATATCAATCACCAACACCGGAAACATACTTTTATCTTATTAAATGGCACCCCAAATTCTGAGATATTGGAAATACCCTTTTTTGTTATTAATTCAGAATGTAATGAAAGGTTCATTATTTTCATTTGACTTTGAGCTCTTTTACAAATATTATGACTTGTAATACATAAAGGAATAGATTTTAATTTTTGTTCTATAATCTCGCCTAATGCGCCATGTTTGTTTAATGGTTCTCTTGGTGCTATAAAGAGTTGATAGCATTCAGAAGAGCTAAGGCAGCTCCAAGGATATTAGTCTTCTTTTCTGTACCTGACTTTTCTGTAGAACTTTTTTTCAGGTTGGCCTGTCATTTTACTTTATTTTAAACTATTAAATATTTTTTAATAAAGTGACTTTTGGCAATAAATTTCTCTTGGCTTATATATTCCACGTATCATTTGATTCATGATGATCTTGTGTTCCTTTATATTGTTTTGGGTGATTGATGTCTTTTTCCGGAATGGTCAGTGATACACCAAACTTCAGGAAAAAAACAACTAAATAAATAAGATTAAGAAGTGCCCAATGTTTATAGTCTGCTGTTTTGAAACCCCTCAGAGCTAATCCTCCTCAACACACCTATAAACACCTACCACACACCTATGCAGATACAGTATGTCTCATAGGCAGGGAATGCAGCCAAGGCTCTGAGCCTTGGTTTCCTCACACATTAAATTAGGTTAATAATAATAGTACTTTGGGATATTTGGGTGGCTTAGTTGGCCGAGTCTCTTCAGTCATATTTTCTACACATTTCAGAAATTTAAAAACTAACAAATGCAAAGAAGGTAGAAAAAATTAATTCAAGACCAAACGGTAAGGTGTTTATAGAGACTGCAGCCCATCTATCATCCTTGAGAGGACTTAGAGCACAAAGTACTAAGAAAAGTTGAACAATGTATGTGGAGTAAGGCCACACTATGGCTTTGATTTCAGTGATGTCCTTCATGATCTTGGTATGGACAGAACTCACACAGGCTGATAAAGTAAAATGACAGGCCCATCTGAAAAAAAAATGTAAACTTTATGTTAGAATTAACATCTAATATAATTGTTAATGCCTTGGAAAAACAGATGTTAAGTCAATAGGCTCCAGTTTTCTTCATGCTTTTTCTTCAAGCTTTTTCTCTTCTCTTCGGGGGAATTTTTCACTCTAATACTTTAAGACCAAGTGCCATTTTAAAACTTAGAACTCTGGGGGCTCAGTCAGGGGACCATGCGACTTGATGTCAGGATGCTGAGTTCAAGCCCCCTGTTGGGTGTAGTGATTACTAAAAATAAGCAAACTTTGAAAATAAAATCAAATAGAAGTTAGAAGTGTGGAATTGTAAGGGCCTGGTTGGCCAGAGAGAGCCATTTCCTTGTGGGCTTGGGTTGACCCTGCCCCTCCCAGAGGAACTTGCTTGCAGGCCCCGGATATGGGGGCGGGCCAGGTTGGATGGAGACATCCAATCAGTGGGGTGCACATATATTTGCTGTGGTGAATTGGGATTCAATTGGCCACCCCTATTGCTGACCCAGGGTGACTGTGCAGTTTTCCTTGTGTGTTGCATTCTCATTGGCCATCTGTGTGTGGGCCGGGCTCAAGCACCTCTATAAAGGTTAGTCTGTGAGGCGGGGGGTTAGTAATAGTCTTTGGGGTAGTAGTGGTAGCGTGGTAGTCGTCGGGAGCATGGTCCTTGGGACCAGCATCCTTGGGAGCATTGTAATCCTCAGGAGCAGAGCGTCATGAACCTCGCGGGGGAGCGGCCTCGCCGCCTCCCTCGCTGGGGAGCGGCCTAGCCGCCTCGCTTCCCCGCCTCCCTCGCTGCCTTGCCGCCTCGCGGGGGAGCGGCCTGGCCTGGCCTCGCCTCTCCCAGCATCAGGGGAGCAGCCTGGCCTCGGCTCGCCTCGCCTTGCCAGGTAAGGGGAGCGGCCTGGCCTCACCTCGCCTTGCCTCGCCTGGTAAGGGGAGCAGCTGGGCCTCACCTCGCCGCCTCGCGGGGTAAGGGGAGCGGCCTGGCCTGGCCTCGCTTCGCCTCGCCTGGTAAGGGGAACCTCCAGAGTCGGTGTCCTGGTTGTCATCGCCTCTTTGTAAGAGAGGGCCGCCACTGGTTGGTTTGATTTTCGATGCTTGGAAGTAAAGCTTTGCTTGACTTTCACTTTGTGTTGGTTTTTGTCCTTTGATCACGGACCCTAACAGAATGATTACTATTAAAGAAAGCTTTATAAAAGGTAACAGGGCCTTGGCAAAACCTCAAGATTATGTGCTGAAAATTTAAAGGGCCACAGAGATTTCTAAGTCACAAAAATCAGTAAAATGAATTTTATATAAATTAGATGACAATATTAGTGTTGAGAATAAAAAACAATTGCCATTTAGTTTTGGTCTGAGGGTAACAGGGAATAGTGATGACTGCAGCCTGTGAAGGGAACTTGTGGTTGCTTTTGCTCCAGGCTATTGCTACCATTCAGGATGTGGAACCTGTGTTGATTTTTTTTTTTTTCCTAGCATTTGAAGAGGGACTGTAATGATTGATTTTTTTATGTAAATGTTTTTATTTCCTTAAACAGTAGCAGTTGAAACAATATTTTAACCAATTGTGTTATGTTCAAAATACCTCTACTGCTTTCTATCTCCGCTTTAGACTCAACTCACTGCCTTAAGTCAATGGAAGTTAAATATCCAAGAAAGATGGCTATTATTTATCTTTTATGGGCTGAGCGGTGAGGATGAGACATAGGAATTGAAATCACAAAAACACACAAGAGAAAACCAAAAACTTAACAAAATAACAAAAATTGGCAAAAAAACACACTTCAGAAAAGCTTGGTATGCTTTGAAATCACTTAATAATTATTCTGATTCTTACTCTCCTTTCCATTTTATGCATCTCCGAGATTCCATTCATCATGGTTTTGGTTTTTCCTTCATCTTCTGTCCATTTTCACTAGTGGCTCTCTAACCACCTATTAACCATCCTTAAAATCTTGTGCCTTGTATGTGGTTAGATTACCGATTACATGCTGATCCTTCATAAATTCTTGCCCCTGAGAAGTCCTGAAGAGCACAGTTCTGTCATGCTGCCTTTTAACACATTGAGGTCAAACAGAAGACACTAAATAATGTTTTAATTATCCTCAAATCCTGGAGAAGTTTCAGCCAAGGAAGTTTAAAAAGTATGGTTGTATGGTGAAAAATGATCTTCGTCTAGATGTTGGTGATGTTAATTTTGAAATAATAGTTGTTTTGAGAAAGAATAAAACATCTTTTTGTGGGAAATTGAGTACATATTAACAGGCTCTCAACAAATAGGACGTAATAAATCCTTTTGGTTCTGAATCATGAAAAAACACCAACATTCCAAGATTTTTTCCTCTGGATATTGACATACTGTTTGGTATCCCTGTGATCTTTTTAGGCATCTATCTGAGTAACCCAGGGTGACATATATTTTCCTTTAATCGTTTGTAGAGAGATAGATGCCCAAGAGGGTTAGTCTTCAGTGCTACTGAACAAGTGACAAGTGATTTATTATTCTCTGTTTTTGGAGCTTTGTATGGGTGGAATGTTGTCATGGCAGTCTAGGGACAAACTAATATCTGTTCCAAAAGATGAAAACATGCTGCCCATACATTTTCTGTAGTGTTATATAGTCTGATGGAGAACAGACATGCAAACTCCAAGTATTTTATAATTGTTGTTCATCGTGTCTGAATTGAAACTATACAACAAAGGGAGCTTTAAAAAATCCGCTTTGTTTGAAAGGAACTTTAAATTCTGCCTAATAATTTTATAAAAATGTGGTGGACTTTTTACTTATAATCTAACAAAATCATTGAAATAAGAAGATATATGGAGAAATAGGGGACATTGCTTAAAACCCAGGAAGCCAGAAAAAATTATTTTTATCATGTAGCCCAGAGATGTTGATAATGCAGAAGCTTTTAGTCTCAAATTTGTGAATTTCCTTAATAGTGCTATAGGTATTTGGGGATTGTATATACCAGGGGCGCTCAACTGCACCACTGTGGGGGTGCTGAGTCATGGCAATGTGGAGAGACATTTTTGGTGGTTGCAACTGGGATGGTAGTTGCTGTTAGCATCTAGTCAGTGCAGGCCATGAAACACTTAAACATCCTACATGTACAGGACAAACCCCACAACCAACATTTTTCTGACACAAGTGTCCAGAGTGTTAATATTGAGGTACCCTGGTATATGATGATGAAAAAGAAAAGCGATTGTATGATATTCTTATATTCTAAGTTGCTGATGATTAGCTGTATTCTAATAGCTGGGAAGATAATACACGAGGGGAATTAATACTACACAGTCTGGTGGTCTTTAGAAACAAAGACCCTCTAGTGAAGAAAATATTTTTTACTTATACCACTAAAGTTATTGAGTGCTTACCAAGTGCCAGGTATTGTTGGGAGACACGGGGGAAACCCGAGTGAACAAAACAGGTAGACTGCCTTCACAGAGCTCTGGTATAAAGGTGGGGGACTAGTAAACAAATACATAAAATGGGACATGGAGGAGCAGGTAGTGCCATAGGGTAGATAAAGTAGAGTAATGGGGTAGGTAGGTAATGATGGGGGGTGGGAAAGGGAACACTTAGACTGGATGGCCATGAAAGACCTGAAGCTTAGGAGTGAGTGACAGTAGGAGGTAGCCAGATGAAGAGGGTTTTAGGCTGAGGAAGCAGGTTGTGAAAAGGTGCCAAGGTGGAAGTAGGCGTGGCTTGTTGGGGAGGCACAGAGAGGTGGCTGTGGTTGGGCAGTGGTCCAGAATGGGGAAGCTGGGATGAGACAGAATATGAGAGGATGGAGGGGCCAGATCATGCTCATTTCTTTTTTAGGTTGAGAATATTCCATCGTTTGGATGTATTTATCCATTCACTTACTGAAGGATATCTTGTTTGCTTCCCACTTTTGTCATTAATGAATACAGCTGCTGTGAACTTGCAGGTGCAGGTTTTGTTATGGATAAATTTTCAGCTCATTTAGGTAACTTCTAAGGAACACGATCGCTGAATTGGCATGGTGAGAACATTTATGGTAAGAATATGCCAAACTGTTTCCCAAAGTGGCTGTATCAGTTTGCATTCCCACCAGCAATGAGTGAGTGTTTCTGATTATTCCCCAGCCTGACAGCCTTTGGCACTCTGAGTATTTTGGATTTTCTCCTTTCTGATAGGTGTGTAGTATTTCATTGTTCTTTTAATTTGTAGCTGCCTAATGACACAAGATTTGAACACCTTTTCATACGCTTATTTGCCATGAGTATATCTTCGGTGAGGTGTCTGTTCAGTTCTGCCCATTTTTAAATTTCATTGTTGAGTTTCTTATTGTTGAATTTTACTTTGTACATTTTGGACTATGATTCTTTATCACATGTGTCATATAATTCTTAGGGAAATACTTTCTGGTTTGTGGCTTGTCTTCTCATTCTCTTGTCATCACAGAGGAAAAGTTTTTAATTTTAATGATGTCTGGATTGTCAATTTTTTTTTTCATGGATCATGCCTTTGGTGTTACATCTAAAAAAGTCATCACCATATCATCACCTAGAAATTTCCCCCTATGTTAATTCTAGGCACTTTAGGCTTTTGTATTTTATATCTGGGTCTGATCCATTTTGAGCTAATTCTTCTGAAGGATGTAAGGTCTGTGTCTAGATTTTTTTTTTCTAATCTTTTTACATGTGGATGTCCAGTTGTTCCCAGCACTGTTTGTTAGAAAGACTGTCCTTTCTCCATTGTATAGCATAGCCTTTGCTCCTTTGTCAAAGCTTAGTTGACTATATTTGTGTGAGTCTGTTTCTGGGCTCTCTGTTGTATTTCATTTATCTATTTGTTCTTTAACCAATTCCATACTGTTTTGATTATGGCTTTATATTAAGCCTTGAAATCCAGTAGTGTCAGTCTTGTGACTTTTTCCTTATTTTTTTTTAGTACTGTTTTGACTATTCTGAGTCTTTCATTCTCCATATAAACTTATAATCGTTTTGTTGATATCCACCAAAGAACTTGCTAGAATTTTGATTAAAGTTGTGTTAAATCAGGTTGGGAAGAACTAGCATCTTGACATTATCGAGTCTTCCTATCCATTAATGTGGACTGCCTCTCTCCATTTATTTAGTCTCTTTTGGTATATTTTTATCAGAGTTTTGTGGCTTTCCTCCTGTTGTACATATTTTGTTAGATTTATACCTAAGTATTTCATTTTTGGAGGTGCTAATGTAAATGGTATTGTGTTTTTAATTTCAATTCCATTTGTTCATTGCTGGCACAGAGGAAAGTGAGTGAATTTTGTATATTAACCACGTATCCTGCAACTTTGCTATAATTGCTTCTAAGTTCCAGGAGGTTTTTTGTCGATTCTTTTGCATTTCCCACACTGACAATCATATCGTTTGTGAACAAAGACAGTTTTATTTTTCCTTTCCAACCTATAAGCCTTTTACTTCCCTTTTTGTCTTACTGTATTAACTAGGAAATGGAAGACAATGCTGAAAAGGAGTGGTGACAGGATTTGCCTTGGTCCTGATTGTAATGGGAAATTTTCTAGTTTCTCACCATTATATATGATGTTAGCTGTAGGGTTTTTTTAAAAGATTTTTTTTTTAATAATGTTGAGGACATTCCCTTGTATTCTTAGTTTACTGAGTATTTGTCATGAGTGGGTGTTGGAATTGTCAAATGCTTTTTTCTTCATCTTTTGATCACATCGTATGATTTTTCTTTTTAGATCGGTAATGAGATGGATTTCATTAACTGATTTTAGAATGTTGAACCAGCTTTGCATACCTATGGTAAATTCCCCTTGGTTGTGGAGTACAATTGTTTTTAGACATTTTTGGCTTTTACTTGTTAATATTTTGCTTAGAACTTTTTTCTTTTCTTTTTTTTTTAAGATTTTATTTATTTATTTGACAGACAGAGATCACAAGTAGGCAGAGAAGCAGGCAGAGAGAGGGGAGGAAGCAGGCTCCTTGCTGAGCAGAGAGCCAGATGCTGGGCTCGATCCCAGGACCCTGGCATCAGGACCTGAGCCGAAGGCAGAGGCTTTAACCCACTGAGCCACCCAGGCGCCCCTGCTTAGAACTTTTGTAAAGATTGTATTTATTTATTTTACAGATAGAGATCACAAGTAGGCAGAGGCAGGCAGAGAGAGAGGAGGCAACAGGCTCGCCACTGAGCAGAGAGCCTATGCTGGGCTTGATCCCAGGACCCTGAGATCAGGACCTGAGCCTAAGGCAGAGGCTTTAACCCACCGAGCCACCCAGGCGCCCCACTTAGAACTTTTATACTTATAAGAGATATTGGTCTGTTATTTTCTTGTGAAGTCTTTGGTTTTGGTATTAGGATGATGCTGGCCTCATAAAACAAGTTAGGAAATGTTTCTTCTACTCCTGTTTTCTGAAAGAGATTGTAGAGACTTGGTATAATTTAAATGTTTGGTAACATTTAATAATAATTTTTTTCAATTGTGTGTAGATATGTTATTATTACAGTAAGTTCGTTGCTCAGTTTTAGCACCTAGCTTCTAGTACGCTGAATATGTTTATTATGTTTATTGCATATCGTCTGCCTCCTCCCACTAGAATAAGAGCAGAAATTCTTGACTATTTTGTTTATTGATATGTTTTATATACCTAAAACAGTGGCTCTCAACTGGTGCTTTGCAGGTTTTTGGCGTTTTGCAAAAATCCTTTTGGAGAATATGTAAGGTCAAAGCTATTCTCGTGGTAATACTAAGACTTCTAAGACTTCGTTTGCTTCCCCCCCACCCCCCTGACCCGCTACTGTGCTGTTGCTTACACTGGTGGGGGAAAATCAGTCATGTGTAAAACTGCTGATGTTTTAGTGTGAATCCAGCAGTGGCACCAAACTCTACTAGTAGCCACGACATACTTCCTGGTCCTCACTCATGAGGGAGTGACAAGGGGATGCCAATTTCACTTAAAGCTGTAAAAATTACGAGTTTTATTAAGTCCTGACTCTTGAGCATGTGTCTTTTTAATATTCTGTGTGATGAAATGGGAAGTATACCTAGTACTTCTGCTCATACTCAAAAATATGGTTGTCTCCAGGGACTAGAATTTGTGGTTGAGTTGCTATGGAACATTATATTTACTTGAAATAACAACTGTGAGATAAACTATGTTTCAGTTTCCTGGCATTCAGGCATTTGGCAGATAGTTTTTTTTCAAAAAGGATGAAGTAAGCTTGTCACCTCAAGGAAAACAACTGATAGTATTTGCTGATGATGATAAATTCAAGTTTGCAAGTGAATTTTGAGTTTTGGAAAATTTATATCTATGAGCTCGATACTTTCCTCATACTTACAGATTTTTCTAATGAGTTGTATACTGATACTAACTATTGTGATGTGGGTTTTCTTTGATATTAAATAACAAAATGTGTTAATATCTTGAAGATATGTTTAACTCCTAGTGCATCATTGCTAAAATACCTTATAGCATCAAGCATATATAATAGATCTCTTCAAGCTGCAGATAGATCAGTTGGTGTTAATGCAACAGAGTGTGGAGAGTTCACTGATATGGTTGGTTTCAGATTAAAAATCATGACTACCCTTTAAGAAATGACCTGAGGTATGGTGTTGTATTAAAGAAGAATATCCACAACTATCTGAAAATGTTATAGCAATGAACATGTCTGTGTGACTTTTAAGAGTGATCTGCTGTGCATGCCTGACGGAAAGAGTGGGGAGGACAAAAAATGAGTTGAAGGAGATACATTTTTCATTATTCATTATTTCATTATTTTCATTATTCAATATTTCATTATTCATTATTCATAATTTTTCATTAGATTTTGGTGTTTTGTACTTCGCAAGACTTAGAAATTTAGGAAATTTTGACTCCTAACTGTTTACCACAGAACATTGAGATCGTGGTGGATAAATTTAGTTCATATATACATGATCACTTTTGGTCTTGCCCCCAAATTCTTTTTTTTTTTTAAAGATTTTATTTATTTATTTGACAGAGAGAGATCACAAGTAGACAGAGGGGCAGGCAGAGAGAGAGAGAGAAGCAGACTCGCCGCTGAGCAGAGAGCCCGATGCAGGACTCGATTCCAGGACCCTGAGATCATGACCTGAGCCGAAGGCAGCAGCTTAACCCACTGAGCCACCCAGGCGCCCCTTGCCCCCAAATTCTGAAGGATATATTCCCAGGGAGAAACCACTGTGAACCAGGGTTTCACCTTTTACAACTAAACAATTATTCTCAGGAGTTACTGGGTTTTTAAACTCTGGTTTCCTATAAAAAATTTAGTTCTAATCAACACCCTGTTATTTTATTAACCTAATGTTGCCTTCACAATATCTTTTTTTTTGTTTTTTTCATGCAGGTTTTCTTACACTGAATGAACCAGTGTGCTGCATCAAAAATTGATCAAAATGTAACAGAAGAAACAGTGAAGGTGAGAAGAGGCACAGTCTGCCCTCAACCCAAGCACACATTCCCTTTTAGTTAAAATTTCTTCTGTGGGATGTTACTCTAGGCTCTTGAGCTTCTCCTCAGTTCCACTATAAGTTCTGTGCCAGTCACTTGTGTGGACGACCCTGAGATAAAGGGAAAGAGGTTTTGGGAAAAGAAACAGAGTGATGAGGACGTAGAGGCATAGAAGACATGGAACAATTTTTTGCCGAGGCCTTTGGGCAGTTTGAAAAGAGGAAGAAAAACAAACACATGACCAAGAACCTCAGTGTCTGTGAGCAGGGGGGAACAGAGCCCTAAGTAGGAGCATTGCCTGAGGTGGCTTAGGAAGCAAGATGTGGACAAATGTGACTTCAGTCTTTGATCACCAAAGAGTAAATGATTTGGGTGGTTCCGTGGTGCAGAAAATGTCTGCATAATGTCTTCAACTCAGAAACACATGTATAAGCCTTTCCTTTTAGGAAAGGAAAATGATGAAGAGTTTTGTAAAGGGGGAGGAGGTACATGAAAATTAATTGCACTACTGTTATTATTCATTTAAGCTGCCTAAATTATTATTGATTATTTATTTTTGGTGCTGATTTGCTATTTTATTTTACAAAAAAAAAAAATTCCCAAGGATTTTTATAGACTCTTCTGACTATTTTTTTATAAATTAAAAATGAACTTTCAAATTCTCTTACCATGGGAGCATTTTAGTTTGTGTGCTTTTGGTCCCAAGCAATAGACACTTATTATTCAAACAAGTTGAAGACACATCAGCTCTCATTTGGGGACTCCAGACAGAAGAGAAGGTTCAGGACCTGTGACTCAGGGAGGTGGATAAGATTGCCAGGTTCTGTCTAGCTCTTCACTTTCATCCAGGTTATCTGCTTTGCCCCAGGGCTGGCTCTTCTCATCCCTGCAAAATGACCTTGTAGCTGTCCAAGCTATCACTTCCAGACACAGCACCTTTCCAGAGGGGAAGCTGTCCATTCCAGGATGCTGTTCCAGAGACCAAAGAAGCCTTTGCCCCCAAAAGCCTGCCAGCAAATCTGCCTGCACTATGTTACCTGCTGCCCATTCTCACTAATGGGT
The DNA here is from genome assembly GCF_922984935.1 of Meles meles. Classification (NCBI taxonomy): domain Eukaryota; kingdom Metazoa; phylum Chordata; class Mammalia; order Carnivora; family Mustelidae; genus Meles; species Meles meles. Next base: position 70,213,628 of record NC_060066.1, read on the forward strand.
TGGGGACTGTCACGCTTGGATTTAGTTATTCGGGCTTTTCCTGAGAGCCAGGAATGGGTTCCTGGTTCCCAGAGCTGTGTAGGAGTAGAAAGGATGTCCAGACAAAATTGGTCCTCTGCCCTCTGCGTGGGTAGAAAGGATAAGCATGCCCTGAAATTTTCAGCTTGCAAAGAGAATACTATCCTCTCATGGACTTTTTTTTTGACCTGCTTCACTATTGCACTTATTATATTTATTTGTAGATGCTGTTCTCAAATATTGAAGATATCCTTGCTGTACCTAAGGCATTTTTAAAAGGCGTGGAAGAATGCCTGCATCCAGAACCTAACACTCAACAAGAAGTGGGAACCCGCTTTCTTCACTTTGTAAGATCAATTTCTGTTTATTTTAGAAGCTCTGCCCCATCCCCCAGATTTTAAGGTTTAGCTTTTGGCACAGTAGCATGTGAGAACTCAGTGTAGAAGTAAAATGTGACACCGAAAGTTTGGGGTCTTTTAAGGCCAATGAAATCTTCCACTGAGAGCCAGGAAAGGGGTGAGGTCCTCACATCATCCATTTTATTCAGTGAAGAACAAACAGCCTTTTCTTTTTTCCAGCAAGTTAGTTCTTGGCATCCTCTGTAGCTTTGAATCCTAATGAATATTCAGGCTGTTCATAATGAATGGATTTTTATGTTTCCCCCAAACATAGAGCATTTCCCTTTTGAGGGAGAAAATCCTTACTCTTACAATGGCGTGATGAGCCTTTTGTGAGTCAGAATGTTCCCTTGTTAATGGGCTGGTGACAAGCCTGCAGGTGAAGGAGCCCTGTCACTCTAGGTACACAGACGCCGGAGTCTCTTGTTTTTCAAGGGTAGTTTCTCAGAAGGTCGTACTGAGTGGTGCAGAAGAATAACCAGTCAGTCCTCCGTTGTTTCAAATTACACATCATGCTCCTGTAATCATTTTCGTCTCTTTGTTAAAAATGCAAAAGAGTATTTTGTCACAGAAGTCAATTTTTGTTTATTTTTATTTCTATTTAGCCTTTAGAAAGTTAACGGTATGTAATTTTTTTTTTAATTTTTTTTTAAGATTTTATTTATTTATTTGATAGACAGAGATCACAAGTAGGCAGAGAGGCAGGCAGAGAGAGAGGAGGAAGCAGGCTCCCTGCGGAGCAGAGAGCCCGATGCGGGGCTCGATCCCAGGACCCTGAGATCATGACCTGAGCCGAAGGCAGCGGCTTAATCCACTGAGCCACCCAGGCGCCCCCGGTATGTAATTTTTAGGTCTGTAATCCTGTCTGGAGTGGGCAAAGCTGCATATGTTCTTTTTATAATCAGGAAATATTTCATAAAGGTACTTAATATTAAATGGAGAGAGGCTCCTTGGCGCAGGAAGATCAAGCCGTACTTTCCTTGGGTATGACTGGAAACCACGCATGTTTGTGTCCACTTAACGCAGACTGTTCCTCTTCATGAATGAATTCACATCTTCTGCCAGCTGGAGCATCTGCTGCCTTAGTCCAGGGCCTCACATGGGAATCTTGCACTCTGACATCCATTTCCTCAGTAACACACTATGAATCTGTCATCCATGAATTTAGCTAAACTATTTCTGAAGCGTATTTCCTTTTGGGTCATACCATCTCTTGAAATAAGTAACTCAAAATATAAGTAACTCAAAATATTTTTTGCTGGCTATATAAAATAGCACTCAGTGTTGCTTTCCAAATGTATGTCATGGAAATTCCAAAGGGTGTACTTCGGTTCTAATATTTGATCAATACATTTTCTGTGTCTTCCTCTTATTGGAGTTGCTTTGGTAGATACTAATCCTAGCCACTGAGAGAAAAATCTAATGACAGAAGGATGCTTAGAGGTCATGATGGTGAAATTACTCCCTTTTTGAATGTACCCCCTTCTGTGGCAAATACGAAGGTTATTTATCTTGTTCCTACTTGATCTCTTTTAATGAAAGCTATAAACACTAGAAGATCTTTATGTTAATCCTGAATCTGCCTACCACTGCCCATTATGGATTGCCCTTGCAATGTCCACCCAGTGGTCTTAGTTTTGTGTTTTGGAGCTACACAGTGTTGTAAGTCCCATTACACTATGACAGCTGTCTGAAAGTAGCTACCATTTCCTTACTTTATTATACTAACAAATGATTCTACTTGAAATGATCTCTCATACTTTGTCACAGAGAGTCTCATATTTGGAGACTCTAAGTCCATCATTATCTTAGTCACTTGTTGCTGACTATTCTCTTGTTTGTCCGTGTCCCTCCTAAACACAGCTGTCCAGATTGGTGCATGTGAACTGCAGGGTATTAGGTCCCTCTATTCCTGCATGATCAGGCACATGCTTTTCCCTGTTCCTAAAATGCTTTCTTCCCTCACCCTGCCTGGGAATGATGCATTCATCTCTCTGAACCTTGCTCAGATACTACTTTTTTTTTTTTTTTTAAAGCTGTATCTGAACCGTCTCAGGAAAGCTAAGTACTCTCTTCTCTGTAATTTGCTACCATTTGGCTCATTTACTTAGTATTGCATACGTCATATTGGACTCTAGTTCGTATAACCTTTTTTCCTAGATTATTCTTCTTGAATCAGAGAAAATTGGTAAATGAAGTGTGCTTAGATACATACACAGAGTAGAGCTCCCAAAATATAGTAAACGCTTTGGACACATAAAATATGTTCACAAACATCACACAGGTTGATCTTTCCAAATAGGTATTACCATGACTCTAACTTATCCTTATTCAAATTCACAGAAAGACAAGTTTGGTATCTATGATGAATATTGTAGTAACCATGAGAAGGCACAGAAATTGCTTTTCGAACTTAACAAAATAAGAACAATCCGCACATTTCTTTTGGTAAGTATATATATGAGTGTTACCATACGCTGTGATTTGTTGCTAGGCTCTCTAAGGAACCAAGGACTAGCGTCAATGTGGTGCAAAAATTACTCATGGGACAATGCTTTAAATGTGTCCGGGCTAGGAGACTAAAGTCACAAAGGACTCTAATCGTAAGAAGGGAGAGTTGGCAGAAGCTCATGGATGGGAAAACACTGATAATGGCCTCTCCTGGCTGACTATGAATTGTTTGTGAGAACCTCAGATTCTTAGTGAGAGAAGACATTTATGCCAGAGTTCATCATCGCTTGTATATCCCTCAGCTCCCTAGGGTTTCATTTGCTTTTGCTAAGAGAGCTGTAAATGGGGCCATCACAGGAAGGAAGCGATTCGTGGGTATAGTAGAAAAGAAATTTCAAGATTGAACTTTCTCCTGCATAAGTTCCTTACTCACTTTCCACAGAAAGAATAAGAATATATGTTATTTTAAAGATTTTATTTATTTATTTGACAGACAGAGATCACAAGTAGGCAGAGAGGCAGGCAGAGAGAGAGGGAGAAGCAGGCTCCCTGCTAAGCAGAGAGCTGGATACGGGGCTTGATCCCAGAACCCTGGGATCATGACCTGAGCCGAAGGCAGAGGCTTTAACCCACTGAGCCACCCAGGTCCCAAGAATATATGTTTTATTTCTTTAGGATAGCACAGAGAAATGCATATTTTGGTAGTAATTTGGACAATTTAATTGCCCGTAAGGACCACATTGTAAGTGTACAATTCAATACTATTTAGCCAATTGTGGAGTGTAGGAACCATCCCCACTATCCAGTTATAGAGATTTCTAGCACCCTGAAAAGTCCCTCATGCCTGCTCATGGCTCATCTCTACAACCCCTGTAAACTCTAGGCTATCAATTGATTTACTTTCAATCTCTGTAGTTTGCCTTTTCTGGATAGTTCTTATAAATGGAATGGTTCAATGTAATATTTTACACCTGGTTTCTTCTACTGAGTAAATGTTTTGAGGTTCATCTCCATTGTAACATGTATCCATATGCCATTCATTTTTATTGCCGGATAGTATTCGTTGTATGGCTATACCATATTTTATTTATCCATTTGCTGGTGTATGGACTTTGGGTCAGCAAGCAAGTATGATTAATGATGGGCCTTGAAGATCTTTTCAGAGAGAGGTATTAGTATAGAAAAAGTCAGGAAATGTCCAGTTTGAACTGTTTTATCAACGATGGTGAGATGAACATTCATGTACAAGTCTTTGGATATTTTCATTCTCTTGGATGGATGCTAAGAGTGGAATTGCTAGGTCATAGTAAGTGTATATTTAAGAAACTGCCAAAATGACTGTGCCATATACACCAGCAATGTACGTTTGCAGTTTCTTTATATTTTTGCAAACACATGGTATTACCAGTTGCAATTATAGCTGGGTTAGTGGATGTGTAGTTTATCTCAAGATGATATTTATTTGCATTTCTCTCATGACCATTGATACCAGGCATGCTTTCAATGTTCTTATTAGACATTCATATATCCTGTTGGTGAAATGCTTATTCAAATCTTTTGTTCCATTTTTAAATTGAGATGTTTATCTTATATTGAGCTATAAGTGTTCTTTATTTTGGAACACATCTTCTGTATCTGACATATAATTTGTGAATATTTCCACTCAGTGTGGTTTGTTTAAAAATGTTATCTTTTGGACATCAGAATTCTTACATTTTGTTGAAGTAGGATTTATTAAATTTTTTCCATATGAACATATTTTCATTTTATTTAAGAAGTCTGTATTCAGGGGCGCCTGGGTGGCTCAGTGGTTTAAGCCGCTGCCTTCAGCTCAGGTCATGATCGCAGGGTCCTGGGATCGAGTCCCGCATCGGGCTCTCTGCTCGGCGGGGAGCCTGCTTCCCTCTCACTCTCTCTGCCTGCCTCTCTGCCTACTTGTATCTCTCTCTGTCAAATAAATAAATAAAATCTTTAAAAAAAAAAAAAGAATTCTGTATTCAGGTTTTATACTTACTTTGTTAATTTTTTCCCCAAGTATTTTGCTCTTTTTGATGCTGCTGTGATCGGAATGATTTTTTCTTTTCTTTTTAAAAATTTTTTATTTATTTCTTATTTTTTTTTATAAACATATAATGTATTTTTATCCCCAGGGGTACAGGTCTGTAAATCGCCAGGTTCATACACTTCACAGCACTCACCATAGCACATACCCTCCCCAATGTCCATAAGCCCACTCCCCCTCTCCCAAGCCCCCTCCCCCAGCAAACCTCAGGTTTTTTTTGTGAGATTAAGAGTCACTTATGGTTTGTCTCCCTCCCAATCCCATCTCGTTTCATTTATTCTTCTCCTATCTCCTAGCCCCCCATGTTGCATCTCCACGTCCTCATATCAGGGAGATCATATGATAGTTGTCTTTCTCTGATTGACTTATTTCACTAAGCGGAATGATCTTAATATCATTTTTTGGACTGTTCATTGCTACCATATAAGCATTTGACTTTTATTTATTTTTGTTTATTGTATATTCTTATATCATGTGCTTTAAATTCATGTATTAGTTCTAGGAGTTTTTTTGGTAGACTCTTTAGGACACTTTACATATCGAATGAAGTCATCTGAGAGTAGACAGTTATATTACTTCCTTTTCAATATAGATGTCTTTTTTCCCCCCTGGGTTTTGCAATGGTTAGAACCAGTTTACTATTGAATAGAAGTGATAAGAACAGACATGCCTGCCTTGTTTCTGATCTTGGGGGAAATCAATCAGTTTTTCATCATGAAGTGTGAAGTTTACTGTTGTCACAGATGTCCTCTTCCAGTTGAAGAAGTTCCACTATATTCATAGTTTGTCAAGAGTTTTTATTGGGACCTTTTTGCTTTTTCCGACGTAGGTGTTTAAAGCTATGATTTTGTCCTACACACTGCATTAGTTTTATTCCATAAAATTTTACATGTGTTTTCAGTTTCATTCAGTTATTGAAAAGGTCTCGTTTCCTTCGTAATATCTGTCTATTCTTTATTTAGAGTTTGTCTTGGAAGGCAGTTCTGCATGGGACTGTGTCCCTGCACATTTTCGGAGCGGAGGAACTGACTGCTTTTGTTCTGGCTGATCTTTAAAGGATGTTTATATCACGATATAAAGGATGTTTATATCAGAAGGTAGAGATATTCTCTTCCTCCTAAGTGGCGGGCAGTCACGCCTGCTGCCCTCATGAAAGATGCATGGTTCTTAGCTTCAGGTCTCCTTTCCTGGTATCCATGTGCATGGGCCACCTGGTCTTTCTTGTGTTGCGATTTGGGAACTGAGCCTTGGCAAACTGGCCCCAAAATAATGATACTCTGGCTACTGCTATTGCTTTCAGGGGAAAAAAAAAAGTCCTGTAGCTCTGGCCTAGGAGTTTTATGTGTTCTTCCAGCATCCAGAAATCTCTGGCCGGTTGACTTTTGAGCTTGTCAGTAGGGTAAAATCTTAGAATGATGAGTTTTAACATTCCGTTATTTTATTTCCCAAGGTTGGAATTTTCCAGATTTCTTCCTGTAGTTGACTTTTTAAATTAATTCTATTTTGGTCAGAGAACATAATTAAATCATTTAAATCTTTTTAAATTCATTAAGACATTTTTATGGTTTAGCATATGGTCTGTCCTGGAGTTTTTTGTTTTTTGTTTGTTTGTTTTTTTCCCCCTCTCTGTATGCTCCATGTGTGCTTAAAAACTATGCATATTCTGTAACTGTTGGGTGGAATGTTCTATAAATGTTAGGTCAGTTTTGTTCATAGTGTTGTTCTTCTCTTCTTTCTCTTTTCCTCTAGGTGTTCTGTCAGTGAGGGTAGGATATTGAAATCTATAGGTATAATTGTTAAATTGTCTGTCTTGCCTTTCAATTATGTCAGTTTTGTTTTATATGTTTTGGGGCTCTGTTGTTAAATATATATTCATTGAAAGTGCTTGTATTTGTATTTCTATTGATCATAAAATGTTTTTCTTTGTCCCTAGGGATATTTCTTTTCTTAAAGTCTGTTTTGGCTGATATTATTATAGCCATGACACTTCTTGTACTGTTTGTGTATCTTTTTCCAGTATTTTCCTTACAAACTATTTAGGTCTTTGAATCTAAAACATGTCTCTAGGAGACAGTATATAGTTGGATCTTGCCTTTTTTTTTTATTTTACTTTATTTAAATTCAGTTAGCCAACTACAGTACATCATTATGGATCTTGATTTTTTTATCCAGCCTGATCATCTCTGACTTTTGATTGGACTGTTCCATTCATTGATCTTTAACTGAATTATTGGTATTGTTGTATTGACAGGTACCATTTTATTGTTTTTTCTGTATGTGTTTTTGTTGTTACCCCTCTGTTCCTCCCTTACCTTCCTTAGTGTACTGTTTTATTTCCTCTTTTGATTTTTTTGAACTATTTTTTTGGGGGGGTGATTGCTCTAAGAACATTATTCATCTTAATTTATCAAGTCTATTTCCTGAAGTTGGTTGTTGTTTTTTGTTTGTGTTGTTCTGTTTTGTCTTTTTGTAACTTTCCTGGACTTGATTTAAGAACCTGTGACTCTTGTATGTGCAACTGCTCTCTCTACTCAATTTTTTGTTTTTTAATTTAGCCTCTCTTTTTAGGGGTCACTCCAGTAACTGCTTAACTTAGTTCTGTCGGTGGTTTGTCAGAGGTGACCAAACATCGTTAATCATCTTGTCTATGGATCTATGTGTTACTTTAGGGGGGTGGGGGAGACATTCAGAGAGTAGGCAGTTTTCAAGTCAGATCTAGGTTTTTCTTTCCATAGGGACACCGCTTCCCCCTTGGGTCTTTTTTACAGATGCACAGCCTGATATCTGCTCCAAAGAGGGCTATAATCTCAGGCCAAGGGAATTGTGGGCATTCTCCATTTTTCTTATATAGTGTGCTAACTTTATTGACAACGCCCTCAGGAGTGAGATATTTACTTTCTGCAGCCCCACCTGAAAGCAGGTTTTCAGGGTCTATCACTATGTCAGGGCCCCTGTGATGCGGCCACTGCAGGAGAGCCACTGTGGAAGCACCATTTTGATAGGGCCACTGTGCAGGGCGAGCTGAGGAGGGCGGAAGCACGGGGAGGCAGGGGGAAGGTGGGAGAAGCTCTTGTGAGAATGCTATAGACTCCCACCTTTCTTACCAGAAATTTCCGCAGTTTTTCATGGAAAAAACACTTCTCTGTTTTTTTGTTTGACTTTAGTTGATTTCCAGAGCCCTGAAGTTGATATTTTCGACAGTTTTGCTGAGGTTACAGTTGTTTTTTTTAGGAAGAGGATTTACTAATCCCTTTTCTCTGCCACAGCCAGAAGAGGCTTCTATGCCACTAAAATTTTAGAGCTTTTTAGGAGGTGTTAAAGCTTCATTGTCTTAGTGAATCCAGTCTGTTCTCAGCACAGTTGACTCTTTGATCCCCTTGATCTAGTTTATTGACTGAATTGTGTCAAGCCATGCCAGTCAAGTCCAAAGTGTGTTGGTTTTTAGATGATCCTGCAGCATAGTCTGGTAGGAAACCTGGCTTTTATAATACCTGCTCTGGTACTAAGTGATCTCTAATTACCTGAATGACTTTAAGAAATTGATTTTATCGCTGGTGTCATTTTCCATCTCCATAAAATGGGGGATAATAACAGTCACCCTTGGGAAGACAGGTAAGAGTACAGATTTGGTGGTGGTATTATTTGGGTACTTGGGTATGCTGGCACAGTTTTCATCATCAGGGAGATCTGTGGGAGCTCATTTAGAAGATATTCTTTGTAGACGCATGGAGAGAGAGTTGGCTTTCTTAAGCCAGTCTAAAGTGACAACCCACCTCTGCTATTATGAAGACAGTTCATGATCTGTACAGTCCTCTTAGACAAGGAAATAACAGTGTGTTAAGCAGTCATGAATTTCTTAGGGTACCTCAACACGGGGCTAGGGAAAGGGGTGGCTGTGTTTATAAGGGGCGCTAACGTATGTAAGGATGCTGAAACATCACTGAAAATACAGTGAGATGTACATAGTTGTGTTTCATACGGTTCCTCTGGGGACAACACCATGTGGGGTTGGAAAAAATATTTTGATAAACTGATTGCAATGGGGGGATGAAGCCCTCAAAGAGCATCCTTGAGTCAGGACACTTCTTTGCTCCCCTGTCTTCTAAAGTGTCTGGGTGAAGTTAAAGTCATGATGTTAGTTTTGCTGACTCAAATACACTTGGCTAAAGCCAAGTTGCTCACGACATTTGGGGCTGGGGGGCAGATACTGCTACCCCCAGTCTTTTCATTTTCATCCTTTCCTGCTCAGCTCTTGGTCTCTCTTCTCAGTGAATGTAGGACAGTAGTCTCATCCCTTGTAAAATGCTGGTATAAAGGTTGCTAAATTATCAGTATGATATCTGAGGAGCCCTTTTCTCCATTTATTACATATTTATCGACTACTTTCTTTTTGCCAGTCCCTCTGATAGGCATTGTAGGAAAAGGATTTGGCACAAGTTTCTAATCTTTTTCTTTTTTAAATTGATACTTAAATTATAAAATAAAGACCAGATGCTTCAGAGGATATAGGCTTTTTTTTTTTTAATCAGAGTTGATTTTCCTTCTATTTCATGTTATTCTTATTGCTGCTTTTGAGATTTCTCCGTTCATCTTGCCTCTCTGGTGATCATACCTGACCTCCTTCTCAGAGACTGACTGGCCATTGTCACTGGTCGGGTATTATAGCTAAAAGTGACTGAGCAATCACTTGGTTAAAACATGACAGTTTTACAGGCAGGAAAACTAGCATTCTGAAATCAACCCAAAGTTACATCACTAGTCAGTGGTGAGGATGTATAGAACCCGGTTGTCTTCAGGCCCTGCTCTTTACAACACAGCACAACACCACAATTCAGCTACAACACAACTCCTTTTATAAGCAGGATTGATCTGTGTATCTTTTTGTCTGTTATTTATTTATCCATCAGTCCATTCATCCACCCATCTGTCCATCCATCCATCCATCCACCTACCCATCATTTATTCCTCCATCTCTATCCTATTTCTTTTTCCTCAGACTTTAGAGGATAGTACATAAAAATTAATTTTAAAGGTATGTATTTAAAACTTATTTTGGTTTCTATAACTAACGTGATACGAAAATACTTCTCTTTGTCTTCTGTCAATGTTCTTTGTGATTTCACAGGCTCATCTCAGAGAAAGAAGGTATAAAGACAGGCTTTCAAAAGATTTTAGCAGAAAATTTTATGATAGAAGAAAATTTCATGGCTCCAGCTTTAAAAAATTGCGATTAATTATTTTTATTTCCACTGCAGAACTGCATGCTACTTGGAGGACGGAAGAATACAGATGTTCCCCTGGAAGGATATTTAGTAACACCAATACAAAGAATTTGCAAATACCCTCTCCTTTTGAAGGTATTTTATGTGTTTATTTCACTGTAGTATTTTCCTTGTATCTGCATATTTTGCTGCATATTTTGCTTTAAAATGTTTTTCTTTTAAATAATCTGATTTTCTAAAAAAAGGGCAGATTATACTTACTAGGGAAAATAGCTATTTCATCACATATATATGGATTAGGAAACAAATCTTTTAGGAAAAGAGACTTTTTAGTGCTCTTTGTAGAAAACTTATCCGTTTGAGTTTCATTTAGAGTAAATGCATTAGTTTCAAGATAGATCCCATTAAATACCTTATGACAAGTTTATATTGCATATTGTCTACAGGGTTCGTTATCTTAAGTAAATCCACTATTGTTGTATTTTTTGACTTCCCCTTACACTGGTCTCCTCTTGATGCTAATGAACTTAAAGTGAAAGTTACCTAATTTCACAGTTTGGTTTTTGAATCAGTATTCAGGGAATGTTGTGGGTCACATGGGACAATAAATGGTAGGATGTAGAACAACCGTGCTAAGCAAATACTGCCTGTGGATGCATTAATAGTCATAGGCCATTGTCTCATTACAATGACTAAAAGTGTTACTGTGAAATACACATTTTAATGTGCTAATTATGCTTGTACTGTAAGAATATGTGAATAGATTAGAATAGCAATTCTGGAAATGGTGCTTCTTGGAACTAGAACAGCAGTTTGGGTTGGCGGTTGAGCACAGGAACTCTGAGTTCAGATCCTAAGTATTCTGCTTACTATGACTGAACACATAACCTAACTTCTTTTTTTTTTTTTAAGATTTTATTTTTATTTATTTGACAGACAGAGATCACAAGTAGGCAGAGAGGCTGGCAGAGAGAGAGAGAGAGGGAAGCAGGCTCCCCGCTGAGCAGAGAGCCGGATGCGGGGCTGGATCCCAGGCCTCTGGGATCATGATCTGAGCCGAAGACAGAGGCTTTAACCCACTGAGCCACCCAGGTGCCCCCACATAATCTAACTTCTTAAAGCCTTGGGTTTTTATTAATGAAGCAGAAAAAATGATGATGAAATTGTAGCGTATGTCTGCAAGGATGTGTATAATGGATGTGTATGTCTGTGTATGTGTGTATATACATATATACATACACACATATGGAAAATGTATTACATAAAAATAGTAATTCAACTTTTATGCAAATCATTTAGCACAGTATGTACTCCGTATATGTTAGTTATTATGTACTCCGTATATGTTAGCTGCTATTATTCATATATATTTGATTCTGATTTATCTTAATAGATGAACTACTGCTTGCTCTCTAAATTTTTAAAATATTTCAATATGTTATGCACATATCAACTGGTGTTCTTATTGATTTACTTTTTGAGAAACAAATGTAAGGAATTTGAACTTAAAAAAAATTTTTTAACTACAACTTCCATGAGTTGCATAATTGGGTTTTTGTGTAAAATTTCTTTGAAAACAATTTCTCCTTATTAAAAAAACAAGTCAAAATTGCTTGCTTAAGCCACAGAGGGAAGCTAACATGGGGATCTTCAGTTTTGCAGACCTTTAATATGGTCTTCAGTTCAGTAAGATTGGGGCAAACGTGACTCCTGTCTTTCTGAGAGTCCTTTCAGACTCTTGACTTGGTGACTCAGATCACGTCAGCTATTCCTGGCCCTGATTTTGGAATCCCAGGCATTTGTTTGTTGTAAGAGTCAGAAGGGATAGTGCTATTAAGAGAAGGATATCATGCTAAGTAGTTGTTCTAAATCACTTCTGGATGGGGATGACCACCAGATAGGGTTGGCTGATCTGACCTCTCCAAAGATAGAACAATGGACACATCCTTGCTTAGGAAGAAAAAGATCAACTCAGAGCTCCTTCGAGAAGTGGAAAGATGACATCTTTCCCCTTCTTTGGATGATTATCTTCACAAAGAAACATGAAGAAACTATTTATTTGTGTAGTAGATATGTTGGTGTTGATAATTTTGTTGTTGTTGTACCATTGTGCCTATAGTCTCTTTGATTTTGGTTGGTTTTATTTATTCGGAGAAAAGCATTAGGGGTTAGGCTGTGTGTTATACAATCTATCGGTCATCTTTGTGGAACTTGAAATTATTGGCATGGCCAACCAGTACAATGTTGATAGAAAGTAACTGACAAACGATTAGTACTACTCATTTTTCTTGCTGTTTCACATTGTCTACATTCATGTCTCAACTTCACAGATACGCACTGGCACAATTCCATAGGACCTCAAATCACAGTCTGCAGACTGACTTGACCACTTCACATAATTTACAAATACTTCTGCACTTTAGAATTTTTAGAGAAGCCAGCATATCTCTTTTATGGATTTGTGATCCAACATAAGTTTTTAAATCTTGTCTTGGGAGTGATGTAATGTGCACTCTTCTGGTGCTAGCCCTGCAGAACGGAATGTGAACATACTGAATGCAGGGTCAAAGTTTATGGCAGAAGTTTCAACAGCAACAGACCTCAAGAGAGTATAACAACTGCATAGTTTCCCATTGGATGTTAAGAATGAAGAAACTTATTTTAAAGACTTGCCCCAGGATTTCTGTAATTGTGTTAGTTAATGTGATGATGGCAACTGTAGTAAAGAGACAAATGACTAATGAAAAAGCAATGTGGTCACAACTGTCTAGACAGTGGGTGAAGATGTTTAATTTCGTGCTTCTAAACAAAACCTTTTAATATATTTAAAAGATTAAAGATCACGCTTGCTCTGATATCCTGAATGGACAAAACCATAAAATGCCAAAAAAAAAAAAAAAAACCCAAATCAAAACAACAACAAAAAAAGCTTTGGAGAGGCCTATGGCAATTCATTCACTGTAGAAAGTGAAACTGAGTTATTGGTGTAAATAGCATAAATTGCTCCGTTAGTGATGGAGTATCATGGAACTTGTAAGTTACTTATTTTGCTAGAGTATAAGACATCATTTAAAAATTTTGCTTTACTCATGGCATGTTTTTGTAGTTTCTCAAAAGTGTTTTAGGAAATAAGGCATTGAAATTATTTTTGAAATTATGGGACATATTTATTTAAAGACTTACTGTTCCGCTAAGACTCTAGGAAGACATACAGAGTTCTATTTCTGTTGGAGCAGAGGTCAATCTTATAAACAAATTACATGCTGCAGGTGAGATATTTGACAATTCAAAAGGAGAAATCTAATTTAGTTTTTAAAACAAAATAATTTTAAGGCCAAAAAATTAAAGGAGCTGCAAAATGTGTGTCAGGGTAACGTACATTCATTGATCTGAATTTCAGTGGAGTTTGTGATGTCCCTTCTGAAGGTGGCTCTCACGATCTCTGCAGTTCTCATTTCCTGGTCATTCTGAACCTGCTATACCAGAAAGCTGAAGATCAAAGGGCGATTAGGTTTTTTTTGTGTATAAACAGGAGTTGCTGAAGCGGACTCCAAGGAAACACAGTGTCTACGCAGCAGTAATGGAAGCCCTCCAAGCCATGAAAGCTGTCTACCCCAACATAAACGAGGCCAAGAGGCAGATGGAGAAGTTAGAAGTTTTAGAGGAATGGCAGTCTCACATTGAAGGCTGGGAGGTACATTTACTCTACTCAACAGTGGAGCTTAAAATAGTTGTGTTATGTCTTATGCTGCATGTAGAATTGTTGACAGTGGATGGAGCCATAAATGGTCATTTTCCCAGATAATGCCAGAGGGCTATAACCATTTCTGCAAAGTGCTGTCATTATTATTTTTAAATCTCTTTAGAGTGGCAAGTTAATTGACTTAACGTCAACCTGAAAGCTTTGTCATAGAGCCTTCTAATGTTGTGTGGGTTATAAGCTTTGGTATTTCAGTATTTGTGCATCTTGATTATCCTTTTCCCTGCCTACCTTTGATCAATAAGTACATAGCCTGAAACCTGGAGAGAGTAAGGAAGGGGAGTAACGCCCCGTATGTGTTCTATGATACTGTTATTTTCAGATTCTAAATTAGGTGTTTGATGATGAATTTCATGTTAAGATCACTTAATCTCTTAAACTGCATTTCTTTGCAATTATTTCATCATTTCTAAGTGAAGAAACTGTCTTATGATGTGATTTTCAAGGTCCATTCAAGATGAAAAGTCTTACGGATTTATGACTCATTAAAGAAAGATTTTTTTAAATGATAAAAGAAGCAAACAAAGAATGATATTCAGACTCTGTTATATGTTTTCATCCATGGTAACTTTGAATCCTTGTTATTTCATGGGGTTGGAGCCCTGTGTTATTTTAGTGCTATATAAAGCATAAACTGAAATTTTGTCTTTAAATTGACTTAATTGAGATGAGATGAGCTTTCAACCGGGATCATTTAGTTTTATAAAGTAAAGAAATTAAGACATTTTTTAAAGGGATAGAGAAGATTTAAAATGTTTCCAACCAAATAATGTTTTCACACAAATTCGATAGAATTGCTTTGTATCTTTAGGACCTTATAATTGACTGATTTGTTTCATATCTTCAATATGTTGGTTTCCATTTAGATCTAAAATTAAATCCATTCAAAAATTATATCCATTCAGATTTGCAAAGAAACCTCAAACGTTGACCTCTGGGAATTCACCAGTTTATCCACCCTTCACCATGAAATTTTCAAATCCAGCTAGGATGGAAGTTTTCTCTTCATCTATATTCTTTCATTTCAAGTGTCCAGGGGGACCTCCCATTTCAGCATGAATGCTAATTATTTCAGTCAGTTAAAATGGTTGTGTGTTTTGCAGTTGATTCATGATGATAATTCCTTTCTTGGGGAGCGCTTGGCCTGCTGGGTTGAGGAAAATGGACTGAAGTTTGCTTTTGTCGTTCTGTTGTCACGCGAGCATTGGAAGAAAAACTGAACATGCTTTAAACTGCAGGGTTTCTCATTGATATTTGCCAGGCCTTTTCCCAAAACAAAACCTCACAGGTTCTTCTCGGTACTCTAGGGGAATGGAATCTGTCATAATTTTGTTCCTCCTCATGTATATTCAAAAAAAAAAATGTATCTACTGCAGAATTAAGAGATTCTTTAAAAAGTTGATATTTCTTGCTCTGGGCATGGCAGTTACTCAGAGGAAGAATGTGTGTGGATCATGTTCCGTTACTTACAGTCCCTAACAGGGGGTGCCTCAATCTCACCAGCGCTCTCTGTTTACAACAAACAGTTGAAGTGCAAGAGGAAAATGCAGCATCGGGACAGAGGAAACTGGCTGCAGGAAATCAGATATTACTACAGTCCCAGCAGGCACAGAGGAGATCATATGAGTTCAGGTCCCAAAAAAGGGCAGTGACGCAGATTCTATTGGAGTAGGATTTGAATATAATTGCATAAGACACAGCCAGGCTACTTTGGGGGGTTTTGGGACATTGAGGGAACGGAGCTTGGAGGAATGCCCAGCTAACTGGTTGGCAACTTTTGATAAGAACATGATTCCTCATCTCAGTCCACCAGCTTGGAGAGAGGGGGAAAGCTCTTACAATACTCACACCTGGTCTGTTCCTGGAAGCTTTGGAGAAACTGCTGATAGGACTCCCGATTTGTCCAGGAGAGTGGGGTAGTCTTACAGGATGAATGCAGGCCCTGGGAGGGAAGGAGGATAGTTACAGAGCTTTCTCTGAATTGCAAACAAAGATTACTGCTCAGCTTGCAGAGAGCTTTGTGTATGTTTAGAGTAGCTCTCGTGGGATTAGGACACCGCCAAGGGCAGATGTCAGGTGGCAGGCTGGCCAAGAATGGAGAGTTCCTTAAAAAGCCTTTGAGGTGAGAAGTCTTGAGCTAAGAAGGCTGGGAAACAACTCCCTGTCTAGTTCCTTCCCCAAGCTCCTGCAGACCCTTGAGGACCACCTGAGGGATGACACCCTCGCTCCAGTAACTATAAAATTTCTTGAATGGGATCTGAATTTGATACAGCATGAATTAGCATTGTTTTCACCTTAGGTGGATTATTTATTTCATGTAAGTCACTTAATTATCCAGTCTTATTTTCTCATTAATCAAATGAAGGCTTTTTATAGTAAAATCTGTCTGGTATCTTGCCTGTCTAATATTTTGTGCTATAAATTATCGTTACATTCCTTTATGTTGAATTTAGGTAAACAAGTGATTGAAATCTATAGTCCCAAATTAGATAACACAGAGGTGAAACATGATTTTCTGTAGTCCGGACTCTAACCCTTACTTTGGGGATGATATATCAGACCTCTCCCACATAGTATGTGGATTATTACAGGAGTCAAACGAAATAAGTGGAAGTGCTTTGAATACTGTAAAATCCTATGCAAATGAGAAGTATTTTAAAGCTCTGGTTCAATGGTAGGATTTTTACCGTTGAGAAATTCCTATTTGTCTAATACAAGCTCCTGACTACTGAGGGTATTATATCACTTCACTTAAGGTTAGATACCTCCAAGTCACAGAAACTAAAAGAAAAATTAATTTTAAAAGATATGGAGTAGCTCACAGAATCAGTAGAAAAGCTACACTCTCAAGGGTGTCTAGGCAGCCAAAACTGGTAGGTAGGTTCATCAGTGCCCTGAGTAAAATGGATAGACTCTAATAATGTTTTCTACCATTTTATTACATCACTCAAGATTCAAGATCAAAATCTAAGATTCCTGTAGTCTTGCCTAGGGGAGGACAGAGGTCCTTGTTGGCCAGTCAGCCACTTCCCTTTTGAGGAAAGGCTGATCTTCCATTGTATGCAATCTTGGTGAGCCCTTAACCGTTGGCTGAGGTTTTATAATCCCCATTACACAGATTTAAAAAGTGAGGGCCCATATGATTTACCCCAAGTGCTTATAGCTAATGGATGGCAGAGTTTAAACCTATATTCCTTGTCACCGTGTAATATTGTATCTACTCAGAAAAAAAATTAAGCTAATTCTTTAGATTACGTTGATTGCTTGCCATTTAGAAGTAAATTTACTATAGAAATTAGGTGTTTGTCATCATTTACATAGTGACTGCCATTACAGAAGATCTGTAGTTTAATTGCTCAGATTTGAAGTTCTGCCTTTTATTAGTCTAATTTATGATATCTCAGTTTTATGTCTTCTCCAACATTCAGAGCATTGCACAGGATATTCTACCAAAGGTAATTGTAGGGCAGTGATCAGTGTGCTTGGAAAGGAAGTTCATTAGTTGTTTAATCAGAGTCACTGATTCATTTCATAGAGCAGGACCAGTCGCCGTCTTGGTCTGCTTTTTGGCTGATTGATAGTATTGTAATTGTAACTCTAATCTTTGGAGTCCTAATGAACTCTGTCAACAAGGGAGTATCAAAAAGCATTATATCACTTGGTAATTCAGCTTTATATCCGTGATAGCCCTGTTTGGAATAGACCTCTCAAATCTGAAAACAATCATATTCAAAGATAAGAGGGAGAATTATTAACATATGAAGGTGCTGGAAAAAATGAGATCAAAATAGTTACTGCATTTTATGAAATAGAAACAGAATAGAAATTTGACACCTCTTGGCTTTCTGCGTGGAGAAATATAATGGCACAAAACCGTTTTAACATCCATTTCCTGCTTTTTATATATGATTGTGTCTGACAGTATATTGACTTCAAGTCATGTTCTCTTACTTTATGAGTATGAGTCTAACAGAGGTTGTGATGAGAATTTTTTTTTCTTTCTACAAGGTGATTTGGTAGATACAAATTTGTCTACTGCCTTGAGACAGAATTGATTTATAGATGGCTCTTGTTACTTAAGGACAGGTGGTTTGGGAAGAAGGCCATTGAAAGTCAATCTATGTAGAAAGGGAGCAGAATTTCCTGAGTGGGAGGGGGGAAGGTTGATTGGGACTTCATTTCGATAAAACGAACATTTATGTTATTAGTTTTATCTAATAGATGACAGAATCTAGGTTAAAACATCAGTTAATAAATTGAATCTCAAAAAGAGTGAACCAAATGCTGAATATTGCTGTGGGACATACATTTTATGACAGTCTATGATAAAATGATGTGATATTCTTCATTTCATGTTTAACTTTTCTAGTAGATTTAAAAGGTTTTTTGAAAGAATATTCAAATGCTTCATTCATTTTCTCGAGACACTCCTTTGATACTGAAATCATTCTCTTATGAGACGCTCACCTAGTTGTCATTCTTGTCAATTTTCTTTTCTTCCACAGTGAGTGGGTCTAGCTCTTGTTAGATCTTCATCTGTCAGTGCTTTGTATATGATTGGGGGAAGTTTCAGGGCCTCCTGTCATCCTCCTCCTTTGCCAAGATTATGCCTTCTCTCTGCAGTCTGCATTTTTCCAGTATTGACATTCAACATTGAGTTGACAAGATGAATGGGGTAGACTCTGGTGTTAAGCAGGGAGCGCTGACAGTGGAGTCAGATAATTAGTGACTAGTTTCCTATTATAGTGATTTTTTGCCTCCTCATAGCTGCAAAGAATCAGTAATGAACCCTTCCATAACATATTAAGAGAACTTAACATAAAAAGATTTACCTTTCAAATAATCCAGATGTGGTTTAGCAATAGTATTTTCATTGGGTCTTTTTCAGAGGTGGGGCTTTGTTCTATTGTTGCAGTGCTTCATAAATCATTTTAATGTTTGAAGACACACTGGAAATTAGAAAAGGGGCCATAAAATAAATCCACACGCTCCTGTCTTTTCTGGGTGTTGTCATTTTCTGAAAGCATACTTTGTCACCTAACTTGTGTCCACCTATGGAAATTCATCATATTCCACATTAAATTAAATTACATTAAATTCTGTAATGGCACTTCGAATTTACTAGTCTTTCATGTATGCTGACTATATAATTCACACCTGACTATACCTCCAATTCATAGAATCAAAATTATTCAGCTTCTTAACAAATTAGATTCTGAATTGTCACCATTTTCTGGCTGGATCTTGACCATGAGACACCCACAGTGGGAAGAGGAGCCATTGGTGAGGAGGGTTGCCAATATGGACTGCCACTGGGTCCTGGCTTTAGTGACTGAAGTCATGGGAGGGTTGCCAATATGGACTGCCACTGGGTCCTGGCTTTAGTGACTGAAGTCATGGTTTGCTCCATCCATTTCAGACTGATCTTTTCACCCTATCAGAAGGTGATACTGAAATGGTGTACTTTGTATGTCTGACAAAGAAAACCCCTAAAGAGTGATTGAAACCTGAAACCATGATATGGAGTGAACTATATAGTTAATGATAAACAAATAATCATACACACACAGCTATCTCTAAGAGTGTTAATTCAGGCCAGCTCTCATTTTGTTGCTACTCTGTTACTGCAGTGATCACACTGCATTTAATTCTATGCTTTCATATCTGTTTCTTCCACTAGAATCTGGAACAGGGGTCAAGTCCCAAGCCTTTGCACCTGCTGGGACCAAGGTGAAGGAGGAGGGATGAGATAGGTTTCCACAGACTGGACTAGAAAGAGAAGCTTTTGGAAGGAGAGGCACTGGATGAGTAGATTCCCACCCATGGTGCAGTTATTAATGGGTGGTTACTTCTCCCCTTGAACGGCCACTCAGCCTCCCTTTCCTGATTTAATAAAAGTGGTCAGGATTAGAACCATCCATGGAACGTCCTTGCTGGGGCTTTGTTGTATTTAGTTATATATATATATATATATATATATATATATATATATATATACTTCATCACAGGTGTGATTTTACATGATAAATGTTGCTTCTTAAAGGGAAATGCATGTTAAAAAGGATAAATCATCTAGATGAAAAAAGTACATTATTTTGGTTATTTTTTAAGGGATTGCTGAGACAGCAAAAGTCTGAATCATATGGGTAAACACATTATTTAAAAATATCTGTACTGGGGCGCCTAGGTGGCTCAGTGGGTTAAAGCCTCTGCCTTCGGCTCAGGTCATGGTCTCAGGGTTGTGGGATCGAGCCCCACACCGGGCTCTGCTCAGCAGGGAGCCTGCTTCCCCCCTCTCTCTCTGCTTGCCTCTCTGCCAGCTTGTGATCTCTCTCTGTCTGTGTCAAATAAATAAGTAAAATCTTTAAAAAAAATCTGTATTGAATATGTACATATACATATTACATTATGGGCAATAGCTTTCGGATAGTCCAAAATTAATGATTTATAAAAGCCCTCTTATTTTTTTTTAATACTTTATTTATTTGACAGAGAGAAATCACAACTAGGCAGGCAGAGAGAGAGGAGGAAGCAGGCTCCCTGCTGAGCAAAGAGCCTGATGCGGCGCTCGATCCCAGGACCCTGGGATCATGACCTGAGCCGAAGGCAGAGGCTTTAACCCACTGAGCCACCCAGGCGCCCCCCTCTTACTTTTTAAAATAATTCTTTATACCTTGCCTTCAAATGTTCGTTTATGACTCTATGATATATCACTGTACTGTTAAAATAGCTTATTTTAATGGGCAATATTTTTTTTCACAGGCACATGAAATTCCATCTTTGTAAAAGTATTTCTATAGGGTTTTTCCCATAGTGAAATAATCTGCCGCCTTCAACATCTACTTGGTGACCCATGAAAGACTGTACAAAACTGATCTAACCAAACATCTTTCCCTTTCTTTTATTTTCCTTCTTCCTGTCCTCCCACCATATTTCTTTCCTCCTTCCTTCCTTCCTTCCTTCCTTCCTTCCTTCCTTCCTTCCTCCCTTCCTCCTTTTCTTCCTCACTCCCGTCTCCCTCTCTCCCTCTTGCTTCCTAAAACTTTACAGAGAAGCCTACTTGCTAGAGATTTATACCAGGAAAAAATGTTTAACACATTGTTTGGCATGTTATAGAAATGTTAAAACCCTGACTTTAGTATTCATCTAGAGAAAAGTGTTTATCATACATGATTGTTCAATGACTAAATATGGAATTGCCAAAGAACAGATTTCTAGATTTAAAAATTAGCATCAATTTTCAAAATGAAGATAAAACACTAACTAGGTTATGTAACATTACTTAGGTATAATTGAATATTCACCAGTGATGAAATATACCAGAGGTGACCATGTGGTATATTTGCGACCATGGTAACATGATCAATGCCTATCTACCCTGGGACTAGGAAGCAGTCAGGACTACCTCAGGCAGAGACCTGTACTCACCTCTATCTCCCTGTCAGCAGGGTTGCCATAGGATCACTTGAGCACCTGGAATCAGGTACTCAAAGCCTCCAAGGCAATTTTACTTAGAGTGTTCCACATGCATCAGCATTTACTGGAATGACGTGGGACCTACCCCAGCTTTACTCAGTTTCAATCTCCGAAGGTAGGACCAGGGAACCTGGGAATTTCAAGAAGCATATCAGGTGTGTCTCCCAAACTCTAACCTTTGAGACCCATTGCCCTAGAGGCTTTGCTGTCTTCTGATGATCTGCCTGGCTTGTTTTACTGCTTTGACATTTTTTATATTCTAGTTCACTTGCCTGATGTTGTCATTTTGATAGACTTTAGTGCTCCTGACTCTTACCTAGTAATCTGATGTTCATAGCCATACTATATTTCAATTTCTTCCGTGAATTTTGTAGCTTGACTTCTTTATTTCTAACCCCAGAAGCTCTCCTGGGATTTCTAGGTAAATGAAAAAAAATTGCATGTAATTTCGAAATATCATACATTTCATTTACTTTAAAGATAAAGTCATGAGGGTTTTGTTTTGTTTTCTTTTGTTTTAGCTACAGAGAAAGGTAGATTTATCATGTAAGCAAGGGGAAAATAACACAACATTATTTTAAAAGAGACGCTTATTAAGTGTCTACTTGTACAGGGGATGGATTTGAAGTGAGAGGCATATCATGACTATACAGAAGATGGTATATACACTTGGTCAAATTTTTAATATTTCTAACATTGTATGTCTCTGTAGTTAAGAGATTCTTACTGATTTCTAGTTGCCATTGTCCTAGTAATAATGCACAGATTCAATCATGGTAAATCAAGGGCACAATGGTTCTTCTTGACCATTTACAGCTTATACACATGGTATAAAGAGAAATGCTATAGGCCATTCATTTAGAAGGAGTTTTTTTAGACAAATGTGTATGTTCAACACAGATTCCTTTAAGTGTGTAAGCAGTCCTCTGGGATTTATTTAATGGACATTTCATGTGACAGTAGTAGTTTACTATTATCTAATACTATTACTATTCTACTCTGGTAGAAGATGGTAAAGGTACCTAATGTACTGATTCTTAAAGCTGGCTGTTAAATATTAAAGACATATCATTACAGGGATAGAAACGTCTTGGTAGGATTTAGTAAAATATAATAGGAGTGATGTTATGTTTATATTGTGAGATATACTTTAAAAGATAACAAGATTGTTGGGCTCGATGTCATTACCCCACAAAGTTTCATTAATAGATTATTAAACAGATGCTTTGGGCTGTTTTTGAAAAGAAGTGTTTTACCTCACAGAGGTCAATTAATATTATTCTGGTTTTTGATCAGGAGCTAGGAGCTAATGGGAACTTATGGTAATGACTTAAACATAATGTAGTTTTTAAAGATTTTTTAAAAATTGTATTTATTTGAAAGAGAAAGAGAGCACAAGTGGAGGGACAGGGACAGGGAGAGGCAGGCTGAGCCTGACCCAGGGCTCCATTCCAGGACCTTGGGATCATGACCTGAGCTGAAAAGAGACAGTTAACCAACTGAGCCACTCAGGTGCCCCCAAACATAATGTATTTGTAATATTAGTAAGGGGTTTGAGAGTTTGCTATGATACCAATCTAGATTAAATCAAAAGTCAAACTCAGCATACAATAGAGGAAAATGATCCAGAGGCGTTTGTTGACTAATGGAGCACTTGGAATTAGCTGTAAGATGGGATTGCCATCAATGTGTTAATCCAATCTTATAGAATCAAGATATATGTTGTAGGGGTCTGGAGAAATACTGATATCACTACATGATTTATTCGCCAGCTTGCATCTGGGTGGTAGTGTTCACTTCTGGAGATGTTCCGTATTGAGGGAGACCCTCACAAACTGGAGAAGGTTCAGAAGAGATCTTCAGGGATCTTGCAGATCTTTCCATAGTTTGGCTATTGTGGACATTACTGCTGTAGACATTTGGGTGCATGTACCCCTTCAGATTACTACATTTGTATTGTTAGGGTAAATAGCCAGGAGTGAGAGTGCTAAGTCATAGGGTAGCTCTATTTTAAACCTTTTGAGGAACCTCTGTACTGTTTTCCAGAGTGGCTGCACCAACTTGCATTCCCACCAACAGTGTAGGAGGGTTCCCCTTTCTCCCCATCCTCTTCAACATCTATTGTTTCCTGACTTGTTAATTTTAGCCATTCTCATTGGTATGGTATGGTATCTTACTGTGGTTTTGATTTGTATGTCCCTGATGCCGAGCGATGTTGAGTTCTTTTTCATGTGTCTGATGGCCATCTGGATGTCTTCTTTGCAGAAATGTCTGTTCATGTCTTCTGCCCATTTCTTGATTGGATTATTTGTTCTTTGGGTGTTGAGTTTGGTAAGTTCTTTATAGATTTTAGGTACTAGTCCTTTATCAGATATGTCATTTTCAGATATCTTCTCCCATTCTGTCAGTTGTCTTCTGGTTTTGTTGACTGTTTCCTTTGCTGTGCAAAAGCTTTTGATCTTGATGGAATCCCAATAGTTCATTTTTGCCCTCAATTGCCTTGCCTTTGCTGATGTTTCTAGGAAGAAGTTGCTGCGGCTGAGGTTGAAGAGGTTTTGCTACCTGTGTTCTTCTCAAAGATTTTGATGGATTTCTGTCTCACAATGAGGTATTCCATCCATTTTGAGTCTGTTTTTGTGTGTGGTGTAAGTAAATGATCCAGCTTCATCCCTCTGCATGTGGCAGTCCAATTTCCCCAACACCATTTGTTGAAGAGACTGTCTTTTTTCCATTAAACGTTGTTTCCTGCCTTGTCAAAGATTAGTTGACCATAGAGTTGAGGATCCATTTCTGGGCTCTCTATTCTGTTCCATTGACCTATGTGTCTGTTTTTCTGCCAGTCCCATACTGTCTTGATGATTATAGGTTTGTAATAGAGCTTGAAGTCCAGAATTGTGATTCTGCCAACTTTAGTTTTCTTTTCAACATTCCTCTAGCTATTTGGGGTCTTTTCTGGTTCCATATAAATTTTAAGATTATTTATTCCATTTCTTTGAAAAAAAAATGATGGTATTTTGATAGAAATTGCATTAAATGTGTAGATTGCTATAGGTAGGTAGCATGAACATATTCACAATATTTGTTTTTCCAACCCATGAGCATGGAACACTTTTCCATTTCTTTTTGTCTTCCTCAATTTCTTTCATGAATACATTATAGTTTTCTGAGCACAGATTCCTTGCCTCTTTGGTTAGGTTGATTTCTAGGTGTCTTATGGTTTTGGGTGCAATTGTAAATGGGATTGACTCTTTAATTTCTCTTTCTTCTGTCTTGTTGTTGGTGTATAGAAATGCAACTGATTTCTGTGCACTGATTTTATATCCCGACACTTTACTGAATTCCTGTGTGAGTTCTAGCAGTTTTGGAGTGGAGTCTTTTGGGTTTTCCACATAAAGTATCCTATCTGCAAAGACTCAAGAGTTTCACTTCTTCTTTACCTATTAGGATGCCTTTAATTTCTTTTTCCTGTCTGATTATTGAGGTTAGTACTTCTGGTATTATGTTTAATAGCAGTGGTGATAGTGGACATCCCTTCTGTGTTCTTGACCTTAGAGAAAAAGTTCTGTTTTTCTCTGAGAACGGATATTGAGAATGGATATTTGCTGTGAGTTTTTCATAGATGGCTTTGATGATATTGAGGTATGTACCCTCTATCCCTACACTGTGGAGAGTTATGATCAAGAGAGGATGCTGTACTTTGTCAGATGCTTTTTCAGCATCTATTAAAAGTATCATATGGTTCATGTTCTTTCTTTTATTAATGTATCACATTGATTGATTTGCAGATGTTGAACCAACCCTGCAGCCGAAGAATAAATCCCACGTGGTTGTGGTGAATAATCCTTTTAATGTACTGTTGGATCCTATTGGCTAGTATTTTGGTGAGATATTTTGCATCCATGTTCATCAAGGATATTGGTCTATAATTCTTTTTGATGGGGTCTCTGTCTGGTTTTGGGATCAAGGTAATGCTGGTTTCATAAAATGAGTTTGGAAGTTTTCCTTCCATTTCTGTTTTTTGGAATAGTTTCAGGAAACTAAATTCTTCTTTAAATGCTTGGTAGACATCCTTAGAAGCCATGTGGCCCTGGGCTCTTGTTAGCTGGGAGATTTTTTTTTTTTTAAATGACTGCTTCAGTCTCCTTACTGGTTATGGGTATGTTCAGGTTTTCTGTTTCTTCCTGGTTTAGTTGTGGTAGTTTATGTCTCTAGGAATTCATCCATTTCTTCCAGATTGTCAAATTTGCTGGTGAATAGTTGCTCATAATATGTTCTTATAATTGTTTGTATTTCTTTGGTGTTGGTTGTGATCTCTCCTCTTTCATTCGTGTTTTTATTTATTTGGGTCCTTTCTCTTTTCTTTTTGATAAGTCTGGCCAGGAGTTTATCAATCTTATTAGTTCTTTCAAAGAACCAGCTCCTAGTTTTGTTGACTTGTTCTACTGTTTTTTTTGTTTTTTTTTTTTAGTTTCCATTTCATTGATTTCTGCTCTGATCTTTATTTCTCTTCGCCTGCTGGGTTTAGGCTTTCTTTACTGTTCTTTCTCCAGCTCCTTTAGGTGTAGGGTTAGGTTGTGTCCTTGAGACCTTTCTTGTTTCTTGAGAAGAGTTGTATTGCTATATACTTTCCTATCAGGACTCCCTTTGTTGTTTCCCAAGGATTTAGAACAGTTGTGTTTTCATTTTCATTTGTTTCCATGATTTTTTTAAAATTCTTTAATTTCCTGGTTGACCCATTCATTCTTTAGCATTATTCTCTTTAGCCTCTATGTATTTGAGGTTTTTTTTTCCAACTTTCCTCTTGTAGTTGAGTTCTAGTTTCAAAGAATTGTGGCCTGAAAATATGTGGGGAATGATCCCAATCTTTTGATGCCAGTTGAGACCTGATTTGTGGCCCAGGATGTGATCTATTCTGTAGAATGTTCCATGTGCACTAGAGAAGTATGTGTAATCTGTTATTCTGGGATGGAATGTTCTAAATATAACTTTGATTTCCATATGTCCAGTGTGTCATTTAACGGCTTCATTTCCTTGTTGATCTTTTCCTTAGATGATCTGTCCATTTCAGTGAAGGGTTGTTAAAGTTGCCTACTATTATTTTATTATTATCGATATGTTTCTTTGATTTTGTTATTAATTGGTGTATATAATTGGTTGCTCCCATGTTAGGGGCATAGATATTTAAAATTGTTAGATCTTTTTGGACAGACCTTGTAAGTAAGATATAGTGTCCTTCCTCATCTCTTACTATAGTCTTTGGCTTAAAATCTAATTTATCTGATGTAGGGATTGCTATGGCAGCTTTCTTTTGATGTCCATTAGCATGGTAACTTGTTTTACACCCCCTCCTGACTTTAAATCTGGAGGTGTCTTTAGGTCTCAAATGAGTTTCTTGGAGACAGCATAATGATGGGTCTTTTCATTCTTGTTCTTTTCTTTTTTTTTTAATCCATTCTGATACCCTGTGTCTTTTGACTGGGGCATTTAGCCTACTTACATTCAGAGTAACTATTGAAAGCTCTACATTTAGTGCCCTACTATTGCCTGTAAGGTTACGGTTACTGTATGTTGTCTTTGTTCCTTTCTGGTCTGTTACTTTTAGGATCTGTCTTTGATTAGAGGACCCCTTTCAATATTTCCTGTAGGGCTGGTTTGGTGATTGCAAATTCTTTTAGTCTTTGTCCTGGAAGCTTTTTATCTCTCCTTCTATTTTCAGTGACAGCCTAACTGGATATAGTATTCTTGATTGCATATTTTCCTCATTATATTGCTCTGATTATATCATGCCAGTCCTTTTGGCATGATCTCTGTAGCTTGGTCTGCTTCCAATCTAATATTTTTACTGTTGGAGTTTACCGACCTCTTGTCCTGGGCTGCTTTCAGGATTTTCCCTTTGTCACTGGGAATTGTAAGTTTTACTATTAGATGATAGGGTGTGGGCCTATTTTTATTGATTTTTTAATTTTTTTAATATATTTTTATTTTTTTTATAAACATATTTTTATCCCTAGGGGTACGGGTCTGTGAATCACCAGGTTTACACACTTCACAGCACTCACCATAGCACATACCCTCCCCAATGTCCATAACCCCACCCCTCTCTCCCAACTCCCTTCCCCCCTATTTTTATTGATTTTGAGGTGGCTTCTCTGTGCCTCCTGGATTTTGGTGCTTGTACCTTTGCCCAATTAGGGAAATTAATTCTCTGCTATAATTTGTTCCAAAATACCTTCTGCCTCTCTCTTTCTTTCTTCTTCTGGGATCCCAATAATCCCAATATTATTTCATTTTATGGTATCATTTATCTCTCAAATTCTGCCCTTGTGGTTCAGTAGTTGTTTGTCTTTTTCTCAGCTTCTTTATTCTCTATCATTTGGTCTTCTAAATCACTTAATTCTCTCTTCTGCCTCATTTATCCTAGAAGTAAGAGCCTCCATTTTTTTATTACACCTCATTAAATTCTTTTTCGATTTCAACTTAGATTTTCATTCTTGTATTCCTCCAGAAAGGGATTTTTTTCTCCAGAAAGGGATTCTCTAGGGTCTCTAGGGTCTTCCATGCTTAGCATGCACTCAGTGAAGGCTTATTTAAGGAACAAGTGTGCCTATGCTAACTTTTACCTTGGGTTAAAGCTGTATGGAAGGTTGCTCTCTTTAAATAGTTTTTTTTCTTTAATTTCTTCTTTTTTCTTCTCTCCATCCAAGGAGTGGATAAATAAGTTGATACCCGTTAAAAATTTAGAGAATTTAATGTACTTTGTGATATATCCGTGGAGCTCTTTTCCCATACCAGGGGAAGAGAGGAAGGGGAGAGAAGTGTTAGAGACATGAATTTTATGCATCAGTTTGAAATCATCTCCTTGTAAAAGAGCATCGGTAACATGTATCATCCATGCTTATATATGCCTACATGTGTAAGAAAGCTAAAAGAAGACCCAGAGTCTCCTAACCACAGTTGTATCTGCTGAGACTGATGAGGAGGAGTCTGGGAGGAAAAGAGACCTCCATCCAGTGTATAAATATTTATGGTGTTTCAACTTTTATTCTGTCCGTATATTGTATCTTGAAATAAAAACAGACTTTTAATGAGAAAAAGAATTACACACAAACGTTTCTGTTAAGTAATCAGACATTATCTCTCTCTCTCTTTTTCTTTTTTTTTAACCTAGGGATCCAAGATCGCCGACACCTGCACTGAGATGCTAATGTGTGGCGTCTTGCTGAAAATTTCTTCTGGAAATATTCAAGAACGGGTGTTTTTTCTTTTTGATCATCTTCTGGTGTATTGCAAAAGGAAACACAGGTAAGGTGATAAACAGGTACTACTTCAGAAATAACTTATTAACCTTGGAAAATATTTTTTGAGAAAAAAGAAATTATCAGTCTCACAGTTTCAACCTTTTCCTCTGTCTCCCGGGAACTCAGGATCTCCTCAGTAAAATTCACGTACTCTTAGCCGGTTTTCTGATTCTTCTCGTTACCTTCTTGTAAAACCTGACTGAAATGTGACAGTCGTTCAATAACACTACCTTCCCAGGAAGCTTTTGGAGGAAAAAATTTTTTCTGTTGTTACCCGACATGCCTCAGGCTCTGTAGGAAAGGTGAATATGTCTTCCGTGTTTCCCAGTGCTGTTTCCCAGTCATTTCCTCCCCTTCCTTGGAAATATTTTCCTTGATTGCCCCATCTAGTATAGCCTCCCGGCAATTTTATATCGATACCTAGAAAATTCTTGCTAATAGTTCCTTCATTATTTATTTATTTGTTGCCACCTTTGCTGGATTAGATGGTAAAGTCAATGAGAATACTGGTCTTGCTACTTATTCTGTGCTATTTCCCCAGAGACTGGACCTGCCATGTACCATGTAATAGACACTCAAGAGGTATTTGTTGAATAAGTGAATAAATGAATGAATAAGTGAATGAATGAAACCCATGCAAGTTCCTGGTATAGCTTAGTTATCATTAGTTTAAGTAATTTAATGTAGCAGTGTTACTGATGTATGTTATTTTTTTTAAAGTAGGGATATAATTTTTTCTTCAGGAGGTACTTAATATATAGAATGTTTCCTTGAACTCCTGGTGAAACATTTTACAGATTATTTAAGCAAAATAATAAAGCTGAACTTAATTGGGAAATTTCCTGAGCCTTTCTTTACTTCTTCCTAACCATATCTAGGATACTTTATTTTCAGTTGAAAGGTACTAAAAGGCTTCCTGAAATTTAAAGGTGAAACAGATGGGTTGAGGATGCTGGGTTTGCATGAGTGTTTATTCTAGGTTCAGAAATGAGGACAGTGTAACCAAAGATTTTTGGTAACATGAAAATGAGAAACTCAAAAACTGCCTGATTTCTGAGGCAAGATTAAGGGAACGTCATTCTTCATCTTTTGAAATGGGATTTCCTAAGTCAATGAACAAGATGTCAAGAGCAAGTTCTCTGAGCTGGCAGCTGTATTGATGACATGGGAGTTCTGCCTCTTGGATTATAGTATCAGAATGCCCTAGCAGGAGACATGAGTGCAAAAATACAGTGATGCTGAGAAAGCATAGAACTACCCATGTGTCTTGCTGAAAGGGAACAGGTTTGGGTTAAAGTCAAAAGATAGTTATGGGGTGCCTGGGTGGTGCAGTTGGTTAAGTGTCTAACTCCTGGTTTCGACTCCGGTTATGATCTCAGGTTTGTGAGATTGAGCCCCATATCAGGATCTGCATCAAATTGGTGTCAGCTTGAGTTTCTCTCTCTCTCACTCTGCCCTTTCCCAATCTCACACATGCTCTCTCTCTTTAAAATAAATAAAGAAATAATAAATCTTTCAAAAAAAGATAGTTGTTGTTAATCCCTGCCTTAATGAGCTTTTTTTTTTAAAGATGGTTTTTACCACATATGAAAATGAATTGACTATTTTTTTACTATGCTCTTCTAAATTCTTTGTATTTTGCAGCAAGATTGGGACTCATAGAAATACGTTTCAGGAAGATGTAGAAAAGGCTGTTAATTTTACTTGTATATAACTCATTAAAATATTATAACGTGCTTCAAGTTGTTTAGGTACAATTGTTTTTATCCAGCTTTATTGAGGACTAGTTGACAAGTAACATTGTAATATATTTTAATTGTACTACATGATGATTTGATATACATCATGAAAGGATTTTACCTATGAAGTCAATTAACACATCCATCTAGGTGCAATTATTAAAGGCATCCATTTGAGAATGAGTTTTTTAAAATTACAATTGATCTCATACATGCCTGCTTTCAAGTGCAAAGCTTTTGCAAGATTAGCCATGTACAGTGATGATATCATTTATGGTCTTATGACTTTCCTTTTTAAATTGGTAAACAACAGAAAAGATTTTGTAAAATTAAATCCTGAAGGTTTTTTTTTATTATTTTGAGAGAGAGAGAGAGAGATAGTGAGCAGTAGGAGGGGCAAAGGGAGAGGGAGAGAAGCAGACTCTCCCCGTTGAAGTGCAGAGCCTGACATGGGGCTTAGTCCCAGGACCCTGAGATCATGACCTGAGCCAACATCAAGAGTTGGACGCTTAACTGACTGAACCATCCAGGTGCCCCTAAAATCCTAGTTTTTGAGCAAATATCCTTAATGGGTATATAATATGGACAAAATGCATAGTGACTAGAAATGGAAATACTGCATAAAAATGATTGTCTATTCACTTCCTGAATTGAAGTAGTAAGAAGATACCATCTAGTCCCTTCATTTTAGGATACTTCATCCCCTTAATCAAGTATTATTGAAGCTCTAAAGATTATTTAGTGAGTATGAGTAAACTGAACCTTTTCCACATTTCCACAATATTTTAACTGCAAAACCTGGGGACTTGATGAATTGAATTCTAGATTTACATTCACAAAAGACAAGAGTGCTGATTAGGAATCTCAGCTCTGGAATTTACTAATGCTATTAATCTCAGGAGAAACTAGTATTTAAAAAAATGATGTATAATAGTTAATACATAAAGCATGATATGGCTTAGTTTGGCTTGTTAATGAGCTCTATAAGTATGATAATGTATTTTGCTTTCTGCAATTTATATTTTGTATACAATATAGTTTGTAAATTATTTATCCATATGTATAGGAATAGTTTATTCATTTAACTGTTGCATAATACTCCATTGGTTGAATATTATCACAATTATATTGATAACAACTTAATTACTCACTCTCCCATCAGTGGACTTTAGGTTTTTATTTGTTTGTTTTAGTTTTTCTGCCATTATGAATGTTCCTGCAGTGTGTATCTGATGACCACTAAAACAATTAATTAGAAGGGAAATCAGAAAATTGGGATATCAAATATTCTCCATTAAAACATAGAGCAAAATTATTTTCAAAGCAGAAGCTTTTCAGTTGATACACTTTAATAGAACCACCTTCTGAAGGGACCAAAGATCTCTCTTTTTAAGCCAAGTGTTAACAATATTGATCAGACACTTAGTGGAATTTCATACTGAGTGTTACTATCTATGGGTCAAGAGAAATTTAAAAGCCTATACAGAACTCACAAGATCACAAAGTAAATGAATGCTTTGGAAAATAGACCCAGTGTTAGATTCCACACCATGATTCTTTGCCTGTGAATAAAACTTTTTAAAAAATGATTGAAGTATGATGTATCAACTTACAAGAAACTCTCTTTTGCAAGAGACCACAATAATATGTCCTACCTGGGAGAATATGCAATTATCTACATACTAAACTTCTCGGCATTCTTCTCTATCCTGGCTTTCTATGATGCCAACTTGCATACTATATGGCCTGAATCCGTAATTGGTAGCATTTATTTAGGGTTATTAGCAAAGGACATTTAGAGGTGACTTTCATAATGAACATAGGAGTGCAAGATGGTGAAGGCCTGGGCCGACAAACCCTAATCAGGTTAACTAATCTATTTAATTAATTTCTTTTAGTAGGGATGAAGGACTAAGTGCTGATGAGGCTTTAGACAGATGACCTAGGAACATAGATTCTCTTTCAAGGAAAGAACTCAGACTGGGACAGCACCTTGTGACCCCTCCTTGCACCTACTCCTCCTGCTTCAGGGCTGATATCTAACTGCAAGGGTGGGGAGGAGAGGGACACTGAAGTTGGTGAATATTTATGCCTTCACTTTTGTCAGATGTGTCTGTACAACAAATGGAACAAATGAATAATTATTTCAGTATATTAAATTATTAGGCAGAATTTTGTCAATGAGTCAAATGGAATAGTTCAAGTTAATTGAAATCTTTTGAGTGACTAGGTATTCTGGAATCCTCCTGAATCATTTCTTAGAATCTTTCCTCTTTAATTAAAAATCCTGTTGTTAAAATAATCTCTCCTGAATGTTCAGTGATTCAACTACAAACACATTTAGCCACATAATTCATTATTATAAATGTTCATCTATAAACCTGGATATTTTAACTTCGTGTTACATTTAAAGATTAAAGACCAGTCTTAGACACACTATACCAAAGTTCTGGAATGTTTGAGAGAGGAGGAAGCAGGCTCCCTGCCGAGCAGAGAGCCTAACACGGGGCTCCATCCCAGGACACTGGGATCATGACCTGAGCTGAAGGCAGAGGCTTTAACCACTGAGCCCCCAGGCGCCCCCATGCTTAAAACTTTTGATGACAAGTTTAAATGTTCCCCCGCCTATTTGAATATATTATAAAAATACTAGGTATTTTTGCATACTGTAGGTATAAGTAAAATACTTTTCTAAGTAAAGGACTCCATCAGACACTGATCACAATGATTTAGCTCAAAACTTGCAGAAGAAATAATTGCGTTTGGAATGAGACTAAGCTTTTAGCCAGTGTGTAACTATTTAAATCTTTTGAAAAATAAACTTGATTACACTCTTACTTATAATGTTTTATAAATTGAATTACATCAGTTATATCTTAGAATACAAAAAAATAATGCAATAATGATATGACATGTAGAAATGTGAAAATTTGTTTGTTTTAATATATCGATGTTATCCATTACTGCTTATGTTGAAGGAAGATGGTTGCCATTGAGTTTGTCTCCAAATTTCTATTCCTCCATTGTCTAGACCCAACTCTCATTTTGGTTAATTCTAATTTAATTATTCTTTGAAGATTCTTTCCGAGATATTAGTTTGAACATGATGCATAAAAAGTATCCAACTTAAGACCTACCTAGGAAAGCTGTTGAACTTTCTGCAGTTAACTTCCTTGGTAATTTTCATAGTATATGCTTAGACATTCATTCGGAAAGTAACAACAGGTCATTTATATTCTTTCTTAAGAACTAATTTATTTGTGTAGTTGGAGAGAGGGCAAAATGGTAACC
This sequence comes from Meles meles, assembly GCF_922984935.1. NCBI lineage: Eukaryota > Metazoa > Chordata > Mammalia > Carnivora > Mustelidae > Meles > Meles meles. Next base: position 70,247,343 of record NC_060066.1, read on the forward strand.
TTTAGAAAATGTGATCTCTAGTGGTGTTAGGCAAACCACAAATTTCAATACAATGGTCAAATTTGAATTGAATAAGATGGAAATTTTTTATTCTTTAAGGTGTTCTTTAGTGTGAATTGATTTTCTTAAGGAAATATTTCAGCTGTCATTTTCAATATAAATATTTTAGACCATTTAAAGATATTAAACTCGTTGAGTTTTTTAAATTAAATTTTGCTTATTAGAGAAAATTTGGAAATAACAGAGAAATAAATTGAAAATACTAGGTAATTTCATCACCTAAAAAGAAGTAAATGAGAATTTTTAAAATTTCCATTTTCTTTTTATGCATAGATTTTTAAAATGCTGGGGCGCCTGGGTGACTCAGTAGGTTAAAGCCTCTGCCTTCGGCTCAGGTCATGATCTCAGGGTCCTGGGATCGAGCCCCGCATCGGGCTCTCTGCTCAGCAGGGAGCCTGCTTCCCTTCCTCTCTCTCTGCCTGCCTCTATGCCTGCTTGTGATCTCTGTCTGTCAAATATATAAATAAAAAATCTTTTAAAAAAAATAAAATGCTTAAAAACATGAACCTCTATAGTTTTGTATCCTCTTTTCAGTAAAGTAGAATCATTTTTTGAATTTTAGTCATCTTTGTCTTCATGTCTTATCATCCACATAAGATATATTTATTGTTACTTAATCATCAATAAAATAGACAAACCATAATTACCTTTACAACCATGCTACTGTAGTATAAGCGCTATTGAATACTTTCTTAATAAAAAAGTAGCATAACTTTACAATGTTGAAAAGACTACCAAGAAATATTAGTTCCTTCTTGATACAGTTAAATTTTCAATGTTATTAATTTAAAGGAGTGTTCCTGGGAATTGAAAAAAGGTCAGTGGGGTCACTTCTAGTTTTAAAAGGAAAAATCTGTTACAACCTTTAAAATTTTTTTTTTTGCCATAAATAATGTCAAATGATTTTGGATGCCAGAAAATCTTATGTTATTTGATAGAATCAAAGATTTATTCCAAAAAGTATTTTTTTTCAGCATTAATTATTAATAATGTGAGTAAATTCTGATTTTTTAAAATTTCTCCTAGAAATTTATGCATTCACACCATTGATCATCAGGATAAGGGTTAAATACATTGTTTTGATATCAGTTTCTTGATGTTTTGAATAAATTTTTTGGCAGTTTCTTCTATTTCCTAGCTTGAGTATACAGTACGTGGCTAGCTTTCATCTCATTATAACTCACACTATTGAAAAGATACCAGTATTTCCACTGAGAGTTATAGTAGTATCAGTTTTTGAAAAACCTCATCTCTTTATGTAAAACTATGCTGAGTTAAGAGTGAGGAATTTGCAAACTGTATAGCTTCAAAGTAATTAGTTAGTTGTTCAGGGCTGCCCCTTGGATTTTTCTCTTTTTGGAAAAAACATCGGTGCCTGGAGACAGTTCAGTTTGGATATTCTACATTTAATGAATGACAATTTTAATTCCATTCCTTTTTAACACTTCCTGTAGAATTATATTTTAGATCCATTGAAGTTTGCAAATTCCTGCATATGGCATTAATAAATTATTCTTTCATTAAAAATATTTTAAAATTTCTACTAAGGAAAAGCACTGTTGGGCTTTTCTGTGTTTTGTTTTAGGATTTAATTTATTAGAGAAAGAGAGAGGGAGAGAGAGAGCATGGAGGAGAGGGGCAGAGGGAGACACAGACTCCCTACTGAGCAGGGAGCCTGCCATGGGCTAATGGGGCTGGGTCCCAGGACTCGGATCATGACCTGAGCTGAAGGCAGATGCTTAACCAATTGAGCCACCCACACACCCCTTCCATGCTCTCTATGTTACTGTTCTTAATAAATAAGTTGAGTTTGGGGCGCCTGGGTGGCTCAGTGGGTTAAGCTGCTGCCTTCGGCTCAGGTCATGATCTCGGGATCCTGGGATCGAGCCCCACATTGGGCTCTCTGCTCAGCAGGGAGCCTGCTTCCCTGTCTCTCTCTCTCTCTCTGCCTGCCTCTCTGTCTACTTGTGATCTCTCTGTCAAATAAATAAGAAGAAAATTTCTTTACCAAAAAATAAATAAATAAATAAATAAATAATTTGAATTCAAATTTACTTTTTGGAATGAAGTTATTAAAAATGTGCTGTGACTGAAATTATGAAGCCATTTTTATATCACTAATTCTTATTTTGAAATAAGTGGTAATTTGGTAACGGATATCATTGTGATATTTATACATTTTGAGGCCTGTTGTATGTATGTATGCATTCATGATTACACATGTTTAAAATTATTTATGATTTTTAAAATTAGTGATAGAAAGTGGCTAGCACATAAACTTTAAAAAGGAACATTATCCTTTCAATTTATTTATTTATAAAGATTTTATCTATTTGAGAAAGCAAATAGATATATATATATATATTTTTTTTTTTTTTTTTAACCAAGAAATGGATATATAGGCTAAGAAGTAGACAAAGCGAGATAGGATTCCTGGTTTTGATGCTGAGCAAACAACTTTGGACCAATGACGAATCCTCTTTAAGTATTTTTATCCATAAAACGAAGAGGACAGTACCCTCTCATTCAAAGGGTTGCTTTGAGAATATATCCAAAATTCTAAGCACAGAATATGCCTGCCTTCAAGAAATAGCGTTCACGTAAATAATCATAGGTGAAAGAAAGAGGTGAACTAGAAACAAACTGATGGTTATCAAAGGGGAGGAAGGTGAAGGGATGGGTAAAATCAGTGATGGGGATGAAGGAGGCACTTGCAATGAGGCACTGGGTATTGTATGAAAGTGTTGAATCACTATATTGTACACCTGAAACTAACATTATACTACATGTTAACTGGAATTTAAATAAAAACTACATAGTGTTTACTATAATGCTAGATTTGCTTCACAAAATTGTATCTTTTTGGAGATATCTTTTATCTATTTGAGAGAGAGAGGGGAGAGAGAGAAAATGAGCAGGGTGAATGGCAGAAGGAGAAGCAGACTCCCAGCTGGGCATGGAGCCTGATGTGGGGCTGGATCCCAGAACCCTGGGATCATGACCTGAGCCGAAGGCAGACACCTAACCAACCCCCAGGCATCCCCTGTCTTTCCAATTTAAATTATTAGGTGATATAACCTATTCTTTCAAAATATTATATTGCTGCAGCTATTAACCTATTACTTGACTTGGCAGAGTGTTAACAGTCAGTTACAGTCTTGCTTTCTGTTCATGACGCAATGGCCACATGCAATCTCATGCTGACTTGTCTAGCTCTTTTTTTTTAAAGATTTTATTTATTTGACAGAGATCACAAGTAGGCAGAGAGGCAGGCAAAGAGAGAGAGAGGGAAGCAGGCTTCCTGCAGAGCAGAGAGCCCGTGCGGGGCTTGATTCCAGGACCCTGAGATCACGACCTGAATTGAAGGCAGTGGCTTAACTCACTGCCACCCAGGCGCCTTGACTTGTGTAGTTCTGAGTTTAATCATTTATTTTCCAAGGGAAGTCTGAATGCACGGGTTGTAATGGCTAGGCAAGGCTTCATGAAGGACCTGGGTATACTGTAAAGGGAAGAAGGAGTTGCTTGTGGCAGAGAGCAGAGCTGGGTAGCTTGATGGGAGCGTCAGCCTGCAGAACAGGTAAGTATTGACAGGACAAGGAGAAAAGCCACAAAGGGTGGCCCGGCCACAGAAGAACGCAGTGGAAAATGGCATTGTTCGATAGGGTGGGGTCAGTTTAAGGAGAAGCACAAAAGCAAGCTTCCATGGTTTCACTTGGTTCAGTGGTGAGCTACCAAAGGCTTTTGAAGTAAGGAATGGCCTGATGAAATATTGAAGGAAGAGTCAGCAGGGTGTGGAGAGAGCAAGGCCAGGATCAAATAATCCAGGGAGGAAGGGAAGGAAGGAAGACCCAGCTTACAGGGGTGACTGGCCCAGGACTTCGGTATGCAGGGTCAAGAGCATCAGCCTGGCACATGGACTTGTGTTTCCTCCATTATTCTATGGGAAGAATACATTACGTTCGTTTTAAAATAAGTTCAATATTTTATCACTGCAGGTTGCGTGTGGTTCTTGTGATTTTCTTTACCTGGAGTATGATTAAAAGAAGAGTAGCACTAGTGGGACTGTGGGATCTTTTAAGCGGCAGTGCTGGCTTCACTCAGCTAATCTCGGTCTGATTGTGGAAGGGGGGATCCCGAGTCGGAAAAACTGATGCTAGTTTGTGATACTGGCCCTTTAAGGTTGACACATTTGTGGAGGAGGGTGTTTAGACATGTACAATGTGATCTTTTTCCCCCACCAATTTATCAGGACTTCTCACTTAGTGATTTTTTGTAGGAGGGAACAAGGCATTAAAGCCATTGATACCTATCTGACATGTATTACTAGGTAATTCAGCTAGGAAACAGAAATGCTTGTGTTACTACTAATTTCTTTACCAAATAACTGATAAGACAAAAAGCAGTGTTTATTCCTTTTTCCCAGAGACTTAGGAGCAAAATACCTCATTGCTGATAAAATTTCAGGACACAAAGAACCCTTTCTTCCAACTTCAGAAATTTTCCCTTGAAGAACATGCAAAGCTTCTACTTCTGTTAAATATTCATAGTACACATTTGTTTGAGAACTTCCAAAGCATTTCAAATACTTAACTCCTTTGGTTGATCTGGGATGGAGAGCCTGTGAGAAAAATTTAAAACAAAGATTATGAATACATAGCTGATTCTTTAAGTTTTGTTGAATCTAGCAATCAATTCAGATAGCATAGCAAATCATTTCAAAGGTAAAATAAATGATTCATCAAGTTGAACCTTTATTTTTTCAGAATAGCTATGTGTATAGATAAATCTGAAGTGAAAAAGGAAGGAGGGAAAGAAGGAAGGGAAAAACGAAGAAAGCAAAGCAAGCAGACAAGGATGTTCTGTTAATTTGTTTATGTTAACAGGCTCTATTCTTACTAAAAATTATTCTGGGGGCACCTGGGTGGCTCAGTGGGTTAAAGCCTCTGCTTTCGGCTCAGGTTATGATCCCAGGGTTCTGGGATCAAGCCCCACATCAGGCTCTCTGCTCAGTGGGGAGGGGGGGGGGTCTGCTTCTCTTCCCCCCTCTCTCTCTCTGCCTACTTGTGATCTCTGTCAAATAAATAAATAAAATATTTTAAAAAAATAAAAATTATTCTGTTACTGACAAATGGTAATTCCTCCTCCATTGTAAAAAATAAAAATTCTAGTAAAAAATTTTGTAGTTAGCAGACTGAAAATAAAAATCACAGAAATCTTGTGATTTATGTAGGTCCCATGATAAAGCCACCCATTAACTTCCTTTTGACCCCTTCTCTTTCCTTCCCCTATGCTCCAAATTCAGGTATTTTTTTTATGGTTTTATTTATTTATGTGTGTGTGTGAGAGAGAGAGAACTAATGCACATGGGGAGGGGCAGAGGGAGAGAGAGAAGCAGACTCCCTGCTAAGCAGGGAGCTCGATTCAGGACTCCATCCCAGACACTGAGACCACGACCTGAGCTGAAGGCAGGCACTTAACTGACTGAGCTACCCAGGTGCCCTGTGGTAGAGAGCTCTGTATCTGCAACCCCCTGCCCATGCTTGATGTGCAATAAATTTTGGTCTCATGCAGGCAAGAGTGAGTGAGGAGACTTTTTCAGTTACCTGTCCTTGGTTTCCTTTTCGATAGGTTTAAAATTAGGAATGGAGCAAGACACCTGGGTAATGATCTCAGAACAGGGCGAGAAACTCTACAAGATGATGTGCAAACAAGGAAATCTGATCAAAGACAGAAAAAGAAAACTGACCACATTCCTTAAATGCTTCCTTGGAAGGTAAGGTCCATAGTCTGGGTGCATGGATTTCTTTCATGTTTTCACTATGTCATGTATCAACTACCCTTCCTTCAATGATTTGCTTTTCTTCTTTAAAAAAAATATTCCGGGGCGCCTGGGTGGCTCAGTGGGTTAAAGCCTCTGCCTTCAGCTCAGGTCATGATCTCAGGGTCCTGGGATCGAGCCCTGCATCGGGCTCTCTGCTCGGCGGGGAGCCTGCTTCCATCACTCTCTCTCTCAGTACTTATCATCTCTGTCTGTCAAATGGATAAATAAAATCTTAAAAAAAAAGAAAAACATTCCTCTGGGCATTTTTGAATATCTTTATACTGTCAACATTTCCTGGATGATAGTGAGGTGAAGGAATGGACCTAGAGCCCGCAATCATGGAAGATTTTAGACATCTATCCATCCATCCCTGACGTCAACCATTTCAGATGTATGGTGTTCTGAGGGGGAAGCAGACACTGGGGTCAGGCAGGGCTGGCAGGAAGCAGGTTCACTGAAGGGGGAGGAAGTCTAGCAAGGATGTGAGTACAGGGCCTACAAGTCAGAGAATCAAAGAATGTAAGACACAGAGTCCAAACCCGAGATTCATCAGCACTTTGACTTCATCGATGAAGACTCTGAAAAAGAGGGTCCTGCAAGGGGCCTGGCACAGAGCAACAGGCAGAGAGGTTGCCTGGGATTTGAGCATAGACCCACTGTCAGTCCTCTGGGGTCTGCGGGCAGCAGCACGTGGAAGTCCCTGCCGGGTGAAGAGTGCAGAACCAAAGGGAAGGGCGGCTGCCTTAAGCCATGCCCCGTGTTGGCTGTTTCCATATATTTCTAATCCTCAGATGCATACTCTGCATTTATAATCTTTATATTTTTTAAAGATTCAGAAACCAGCTCTCAGGGAGTTTACCAGGCCCGCCTTCATACAACCAGTGAATGCCAATGTCAACTCTGTAGAAGCAGACTGGAGTGGTAGTTCAAAGCCCACACTTCGCAGTCAGACTGTCTCCATGCAAATCTGGTCCTACCTCTGGCTAGTTGAGCGATGTGGGAAGTTTAAATGTCTTTTTCCTCTCTAAACATGAAGATGATCATAGTGCTTACCTTTAATGCCTACCAGAATGTCTTCTCGATAAGTTATGCAGATACCATAAATAACCATAGGCCACACCGGCTGCCAACCCAGGTAGAAGAATATAAGCCAGGAAACCCTGGCCTGCAGGGCAGCATGGGGCCCCTCCTTCAGGGGCTGGGGTCCTCACAACAGAGCACTCAGCTGCCAGCAAGCTGCTGTTGCTGTCCTTGGTAGGCCCCCAGCCGACGGCTCTTGTAGGAGAGAAACCCACCTCTGGGGCATAACTTCCGGGGTTGTCAGAGGAACATGCCTGTTTATAGGAGTCACTTCAAGCTATAGCTTCTCACCAAGAATGTATTCATATTCCATATAGCCATCAGGAGTCATTTTGGCCATGATCAATGCTGCCTGGTAACCCAGCAGATGCCCTGCCTCCATCAGGTTCCAGGGAAACAGAGCTCCAAGGCTGACCCAGGGTCAAGTTTTCCTAATTAAAGGAGCCAGAGTCTTGTTAACTATAGAGTGAACACGTGGGTGGAGTGTGGAGAGGGTGGCTGGGTGATGGACATTGGGGAGGGTTTGTGCTCTAATGAGCGCTGTGAAATGTGTAAGCCCGATGATTCACAGACCTGTACCCCTGGGGCAAATAATACATTATATGGTAATAAAAATAATAATAATACTAAAAAAAAAGAGTTAACATGATCTTACACGGCCAAAGTGCTAGTTAGTTACAATGATATGTGAGCGTTCTCCACAGTGCCTGATACACAGGAGAGACTTGGTAAATTTTAGTTTGTTCATTGTGGCTTTTTCCGTAACAGCACACTAGCTTAGTTACTAGTTACTAATTATAGACCAAGTTTGAGATTGTTTTTGACTGGATCAGGATCCTTTCGCAGAGTGTTGATGGGATCTTGTGATTTCTGTAGGTCCCATGATAAAGCCAGCCAGTAACTTCCTTTCTTACCCCTTCTCTTTCCTTCCCCTATGCTCCTAATTAATAGAAGTTCTTACAGTGTGTTCTTTTCCTCATTTTAATTTGGCATATTCAGGAATTGGCTGACATCAGAACAGAGAATGATGCTTTCGCTACATACCAACCAGCTCAACCCATTTGTCAACCACTGACGTTTCATAAGTGCTCAAAATGTGCCATACACTGTGCTGAGCTCCTGACATACATCAGCTCATTTAGTCCTGTGACAGCACTGTGGAGTTGATACGCTTTTTTTTCCCCCAAGATTTTACTTAATTATTTGCGAGGGGGGGGGAGCAGAGGGAAAGGGACAAGCAGACTCCATGCTGAGTGCAGAGCCCGATTTGGTGCTTGATACCAGGACCCTGAGATCATGACCTGAGCCAAAGGGAGATGCTTAACTGACAGAGCTACCCAGACATCCCTGGAATTGGTATTATTATTTTTGTGCTATTGAAGAAAAAACTGAAGTTTTACTTCTTTAAAAATTTTCTTTCTTTTGGATGGCTTTAACAACTTCTTCTGCCTTAAAATGTACTTTTTAGACTAGATATCCATTTTTAGAATTCCATGCCCCTTGGTTATTTGACTTTAGCCATAGGTGTTGCTTTTGGTTTTGAAATAAATGGCAAAGTAATTTCCTGACACCTTGTATAGCTTGGCTTCTCTGACCTCTGTGCAAAGTTGAAACCATTCTAAAATGTATCCATTACTTTATGTAAAAGTTCAAATGTTATATTTTTATAACATAAGCACAATAAAATATTTTATTGTAAAATGTTTCTCTATTTAGTGTTCTTTTACTGATACCACATGGCCCAAAAAACAGTACCAAGCTGGTGCTTTCCTGTGTTATAAAATATCATCCTACTTATCTGTGATGTGGGGCTCCACCCCACACCCCAAAATGGTAAAAGATGTAGTTTGTTCATCCTCCCTGGCCTTCCACAGCCACAGCAGATGGATGTGGTAGACAGTTCTGATGGGTGGTTTTGTGCTGGAATATTCCTTTTTTTAAGATTTTATTTATTTATTTGAGAGAGAGGGAGAATCAGAGAGAGCACAACAGGCGGGAGGGTCAAAGGGAGAAACAGATGTCTCAGTGAGCAGGGAACCCAATGTGGGGCTCAATTCCCAGACTCCAGGAACATGACCTGAGCCAAAGGCAGATGCTTAAGCGACAAGGCCACCCAGGTCCCTCCACCCCCACCCCCCAGATGACATTTAAATTCAAGAATGCATTTATTAAAAACCGTATTTATTTAAAAAAAAACCCGTATTTATTTATTTGTTTATGTATTTTTAAAGGTTTTATTTATTATCTGAGAGGAGAGAGAGAGAGCACAAGCATCGGGAGGGGCAGAGGGAGTGGGAGCAACAGACTCCCTGCTGAGCAGAGAGCAGGAGGTGTGACTGATCCCAGGACCCCGAGATCATGACCTGAGCCAAAACAACCAACTGAGCCACCCATGTGCCCCACTAAATAACTTCAAAATTTGAAAACAGTATAGTAAAACTATTGGTGTGTACTAATTTTATATTGCTGCAGAAAAAATAAATAACAACACACCTAGTGCCCTGAAACAACACCTATTCATTAGCTCATAATTCTATACTTCAGAAAGAAGTTGAGGGGGAGCAATGCTGGGCTGTCTGCTTAGGGTCTCACAAGGTCAAAATCAAGGCCAGCATCAAGTGCTGAGATGCGGCTGGGCCTTATCTTACGGGTCTGAAGAAAAATTCACTTGCAAGCACATTCAGGTTGTTGACAGAATTCAGTCCCCCGTGATTGTAAGAATAAGTCCTACTTCTGTGCTGGCTGTTGGCCAGGACCACTCTCAGAAGCTGCCTGTGTTCCTTGGTACATGGCCCCTCTATCTTCTAAGGCAGCAGTGGCTCACTGAATCTTTCTTGTGCTTTTAATTTGTCTCTTACTCTTGTGCCACCAGCCTGAGAAAACTCTCTGCTTCAAAGTGCTCAACTGACTGGGTCAAGCTCACTTGAATAATTTACATCTTTTGAGGTCAACTGGCTTGGAATTTTAGTTTCCTATACAAAATTCATCCATACCACTACCCAGATTAGGATTTGGTTACAAAACCAAGGGATGGGATTCTTGATAGTGGGGTAAGAGAACACGTTTAGAATTCCATCTACCATATGGGGTGTGCAGTTTTTTGGGGTTTGCCTTCTTAGACTTCAAACACACTGGTTTTCTGTGCCTAGAAAGCCATATTCCAGTCTATCTCTTATATTCAGTCATTATTATTCTGTTTATTTTGTCTGTTTGCTATCTTTAGGATCTTGTTGTATTCTCTTTACAGTTAAAACTACTCTAAAAATTTCCCTTTGTGTTTATTAGAGGTCTAAGTAAGTTGAATAGGTATTATATAATAGGGTTTAGGTAAGCATGGATGAATGGACATGAGTTTTCTAGGATAGAGTAAAATTTAAATAATTTGTGGCTCTGCATATGTGAAAAAATGCAAGCTTAAATGCACTGCAAATATTTCTTTATATCTGAGGCTCCTTCCAATGCTGCTTGATGAAAGCATGGTAGAAATAGACTTCTTGGGGAGGCAGGGGTGGAAAAACTCTTTAACTATTTCACTGGATTTCTATTGCAGTGAATTTGTGTCATGGCTCTTGGAAATTGGAGAGATTCACAGGCCTGAGGAAGATGTACACTTTGGACAAGCATTATTAGAAAATGGAATCACCCACCATGGTAATTATTTTGTTAATTACTAAGTTATTCTGTGTGGCCAGCAGTTGGAAGCATCTTGATTCAGTTAATCAATCTGGCTTATAGTAAATGTCTACATTATAGGATGCTAATGTATTTTTAACATTTCAAGTACCTGATATATATAGAATTGCAGTTCTGGGAATTTTGTGGAGTATGGGTTTATGGTGATATATTTGCTAATTTTAATGTGAATGGCTACGAAACAGGCAAAAATTAGAAATATGGGTAAGTATTTACCTGGGATAGTGGAGGAAGACATGGCAAGTTCTTTTTTATTTTTTTTTATAGATTTTATTTATTTATTTGACAGACAGAGATCACAAGTAGACAGAGAGGCAGGCAAAGAGAGAGAGAGAGGGAAGCAGGCTCCCTGCTGAGCAGAGAGCCCAATGCGGGACTCGATCCCAGGATCCTGAGATCATGACCTGAGCCGAAAGCAGCGGCTTAACCCACTGAGCCACCCAGGCGCCCCGTGGCAAGTTCTAATTGGAGTATTTGGGGCTGCATTATGAGGGAAAGGGCCTCATGTAAGGCATTGTAGAATGAGTAGAACTCTGACAGGGCAGAAGGGAAGAAAACTGAAAACTGTTGGATGTGGGAGATGAGGAGTGAAGTGCAAGATCAGGTTACTATGAGATTTCTGTCTGGTTGGCCGGGATGATTATTCAGGAGAAGGAGCAGGGTGGGAGAAGATAAAGGGTTTTTGTCAGGATCGTTATAAGACATCCACAGGGGAACACCCAGCAAGAGGTTGAAAATATATGTGTAAAGCTCAGTGTATACAATCATGGGAATCATTTCAAGAGAGCACCAGTTTCCTGAGAAGATCAGTAACAAAGAAGAATGCAGTGATAATGGGACTGAGAAGTAAAGCTTGAAGAATTTCTAATACAAAATGTGGGAGAGGAGAAAAAGAGGGAATTATGAATAAACATAGGTATTTGACTAAGCTACTTCAGTGTTCTTTTTTTTTTTTTTTCGTTAGAGTGGGATGAAACTGAACTAGATTCTCCCAGTTTTTCCTCACCATTCTGGGTACCCTGTGAATTCTTCCACCAAAATAGATCGCTAATCAGACCACTTTTGTCACTTCTAAGATCCCCACCTTCTTCCCAGTTACAACTTCTCCTTCCTTGCTCCTGCTTTTGTCTACCATCCCTATGACACAGCCTCCAGGAAACAGCTGGAGACCTTTTAAAACAAATGTAAGCGCAAAGCATTCTCCCTGGCATCCCATTACACTCAAAGAAAAGTCTGGAACCTCTTCCTTACTATGGTCCAGATCTCTTACCATGGCCCACAAGGCCCCACATAATAGGGCCCCTGACTTCCTCTGTGAGTTGGCAAATAATGTTGTACCCAGCTCATTACACTGTGGCCCCTGTGGTTTTCTGTCTCTTCCTTAAACTCTCTGGGATGACTCTGCATTTAGGATCTTTGCTCTTGCAATTCTCATTCAACTATTATTTATTAATTCCTAGTATATACCAGGGAGTTTTCTAGGTGCTGGAGGGACAGCAGTGAATGAAATGGCAAGAGTCGCAGTATTCATGACTCATGTCTTCAGTGACACTCTTTGAGAATCTTATCCTATTACCATAAACTGTGTTTTTAATTTTTGAAATTATCTTCATGAACTTATCACTCTCTAAAATTATCATGCTATTTTATTTGTTTATTTATTATTTCTCTCTTTACTTCCCATATTGATTCTGGCCCCCCATCAAAATAGAAGTACTATAGGAACAGGATACCTGGAGTGCCCATCACATGTAGGTGCTCAATAAATATTTGCTCAGTGAATGAATAAAGGAGTAATTATATTGTTAGTAAATAGATGATAATAGTGATAAATTGTAGGTGATTTTGTTCTTGATTCTTTAGCACTGTGAAAACACACCACATATCATCTAGTGTCCTAAAACACATCATCCAAAAATTATAAGTAAAAATGAAAAGATGTTGAGTTAGATGACTTTCCTCTTGGATGCTTCTCTTTCCTTTCTTCTAACCCCAAGCCCGAATGTATATGTGAGTCAAGAAGGGAATATGTTGTGTTTTGTCCTGCAGTCTACTGAAGCTCAAGTAGGTGGACTATCGAGAGGTTTTACATACAATCATAGACCTTCAGAAATCAGGTGATTCCTTTCTCATTTAGGCTACATACTTCCAGGAACTATGTCTTCCCAGTAGAGCAAAGAAGGGAAAATCTATTTATGAACTATTTGTTTATTTCCTACTGACTCTTTCCTTCGTTCTGTGTGTAAGATATTATGCTACGTAGCATAAAATTATCGTGTTATGGGCTTTATTTCTTATGGTCTAATAGTTTTAACTATCTTTTTACCTTATTCATCAAGCAATCCAGGTGTTGACATATTTCCTTTCAGAAAGGCAGAAATCCACCAGGATGGGATAATTAACTTTTTGCTGAGAACAATGAGAAGGAAAACTGTATTGGTTAGCAATAGGTGCTCTAACAAATTTAAACCTCAGTACAGTCCCATTGTAGAAGGTACTTTTTCTGTCAGGTAAAACCAGTCACTGGTGGAGGATGTTGGAGGCACCAGGGTTTTTTTGTCCTAGAAGACAGGCTCAAGCTCCTTCAGTGCAGAGCTCTTAACAGTCATTTTGAAGGAGTGTTAGAGTTTTTGGATTGTTTGTTTTAAATGGGCCTGTACACTCCATGTTTTCCCTTACATTTGTGTGCATGTCCTTAGATGTAAGTCAGTTCCATGACCACTCCTTATTACAAGAGAAAATTAGAAAAGTAGTGTAGGTTCATGCCCAAGGGAAATAAAGCTAAACCAATTTGGTAAACAGCGATCCAATGCCTGCCACTGAACTATAGCTCTCAGGTCAGTATAAAATCTAGGGAATTATATGAAAGCCAGAGTAATCATTATATAAACGTAACGATGTTTTAAGTGATATCAGCATATAATAGTCATAAAAATGACTTGTCACTCAACCATTGAACTGCTTTTTACCTTTGTCAAATCCCCATTGGACAAATTGGTGTCGGTCTATTTCTGGGTCCTTGATTCTGTTTTACTTAACTATCTTTATTCTGTTCCATTTGTCTATCTCTTCACCAACACCACACACTTTTGATTAATCTAGCTATAGATCTTGAAATTGGGTAGAAGGATTCTTTTGGTTTTCTTCTTCAGTTTTATTTCTCTTCTTTTTCTAGGTTCTGAAGCAGAGAGCTTATTGTTTTGAGAAAACTTTTGTTTCACACAGGGAGAGACTGAGAGAGAGAGACAGGGAAGGGGTGCAGAGAGAGAGAGAGAGAGAGAGACGGATTATTAAGCAGCCTCCATGCCCAGCACCAGCACAATGCAGGTTCAGTCTCACAACCCCGAGTTTGATCATGACCCCAGTCAAAATCAAGAGTTGGACTAACTGACTAAGCCTCCCTGATGCTCCTCCTCCTTTCTAACATATGCATTGAGTGCTCCACATGGTGCTGTCCATTGATTTAGCTGTGTCCCACACATTTTCATATGTTGTATGTTCATTTTCCTTCACTTCAATGCATTGAGATTTGACCTTTGATCTTTGATCATCTAGAATGTTACTTTCTCAGTGTTTGGATATTTGTTATCTTTCTCCTTTGGATACCTAGTTTGCTTTTTAAATGTTTTTTTTTTTTTTTTAATATTTAAATTGTACTTCCGAGAAATTGATCAGTAGGGTTGTATTTGTTTCAGGTGTACAATATAGCGATTCCCCTCCCCTACCCCACCTGCTGTCAGCTCCTGTTGCAAGCACTGCTGTGCGTTGGAGACTCAGGTGCACCTCCCCCACCACTCCTACCTTCAGCTCCTGTTGCCAGGCACTGGTTTGCATTGGAGACGGAACCCTCGTAGGGGTTCCAAGCACTTCCTAGTGGCCCAGAAGACACTGGTGATCGGAGACGAAGCCACAAGGCTCTTTGGAGCAAGCTGGTGGCCATCCAAATGCCTCCCTACACAGTTCTGGAGCCGCTGTGGGCTGTGCTGGAGCAGCTGTGGGCTGCTGGGTTGGTGATATACGAACGTTGGCCACATGTGCCACGAGTCTCCGGGTTTCACTGGGAGCTCCTGGTGTGCACTGCAGTGGTGGTGTTCCTGGGAAAGAGTGGACTCAGCTTCCGATGAAGAAAGGGGCATTGTGCCCAAAACAATGAAGTCTCTGGAAAAGGCATGGAGAAGACCGAACCGGACGCACAAGCCCGTGAAGCTGTCGCATCATTGGAGCAGAAGGCCAGTCCTCTCCCGTTCCAGCTTCTTGCTCTGGCTGCCCTGAATCAAGATGCCGGGTATTGGTCAGTGGGAAACACCACACAACTGCTGAAGGGAGTTCGGGAAAGGCTGTTGAAGCGCCCTCACCAGCTGCCTCATGAAAATCCCATCTGTGGAGCAGCCCAGGAAGATGGAGAAGCCCTGGTGAGGAAAACACCAGAAGGCTTCAAGGACAGCCGTGATCTGCAGGCAAGTGCAGACCTGCTGGTTCAGGAGATTGGCAGCTGTGGACAGAGAGTGCAGGCAGAGGCAGGGCAGGCAGGCAGGCCAGAGCTTCCTGAAGGAGGAGTGCGGCGGCAGGCCAGCGGTGAGGGCCAGAGCCAACAGCACACCATCAGCCAGATCCTCCTGAAGGGGATGCATGTGCTAGAGCTGCTTGGAGATCATCTGGAAGGTGGGGGCTCAAGGAGGCAGGTGGAGACTGGCTCCTCCTCCCCTGACCACCTGCCCGCAGGCAGGAGCCCCGTGAACCAAGGAAAGCCGTCCAGGGCACTGAAGAAGGCACGTCAGAGGAATGAAGAGCTCCCAAGAAACCCAACAAGCCACCAAGCTGAGCAAGGACCTGTTCACCTTCGGAACACCCTCCTGGACAGTGAGATGCAGAAGTTGCGCCTGAAGCTTGAGGCAGAGCCGCAGCTGTGCAAAGAGCACCTCAGACACCTGGAGAGGAAGATGATGGAGGAGAAGGCATGCTGCCTGCAAGTGAAGAACGAGCTTGCCAAGGTG
Source organism: Meles meles (assembly GCF_922984935.1). Lineage (NCBI taxonomy): Eukaryota > Metazoa > Chordata > Mammalia > Carnivora > Mustelidae > Meles > Meles meles. The sequence goes on from NC_060066.1 coordinate 70,262,991, forward strand.
TGCAGGAAGGCGGATGCTGCCCACTGGCACTTGGCCCTCTATAGGAACATGGCCGCCGACCTGCACTGAGAATGGCAGAAAATCGCCTCCTTGCATGACCAGGAGCGCCTCCTGGTGGAGAAGAGAAGTGAGGAGAGCCAGAAGGCTGTTGTGTGGGCAGAGAGGGAGTTCCAAAGGCTCCAGGCCCAAACCCATTGCCTCAGGCAGAAGCTGGCCAACTCTGGGCCCAAGGTCCAGCCTGTCTCCGGGGGGCCTTCTGCTCCTGCTCCTGCTGTTCCGGGCACAGCCTCCAAATACCCTCAAGGGCCAAAGGCTCCCTTGAAACCCAGGAAGCCCAAGAAGGGAGCAAGGGTGCACTGGCCAGACTCCAAGTTCTCGGGTCCCCTGCAGGTCTGATTCCCTTGCCCAGTAGGCACCAGCACTCACAACCAGAGCACAAAAGCTCCTGTGCTTACCCCTTCAGCCATACCCATGGCTCCTTTGACTTGAGATCCACCCCATTCTTTAGCCTGATGCTCCATATTCCCTGGAGCTGTATGAGTGTGAGAGAAGAGTTTTCAGTGTTAAGCATAATGTAAATAAAAATAAAAATATCAAATTGCTGAGACTACTGCTACTGAGAATGGATTTTATTAAGGGATTCTATGCCTAGCAAGGGACGGTTTGAAGTGTCATTTCTCAATCACTTAATCATCCCAATAACCCAGTGTGTCATGTCTGAAGGAGGTTCAGACAGGGGAAACAACTTGCCCCAAGATCACACAGCTAGTGAATTTCAGAGCTCCCGTTCCAAACCTGGGTTGTCTAATGATCACCTGCTGTGCCAATAACTTCTACGACTATGCCTACTACTTTTCTTCTCCTTCTTCTTCTTCTTCTTCTTCTTCTTCTTCTTCTTCTTCTTCTTCTTCTTCTTCTTCTTCTTCTTCTTCTTCTTGTTCTTCTTCTTTGGAGAGACACAAAGGGAGAAGGTGCGCGCGCGCGCGCGCGCACACACACACACACACACACACACGCGCGCGCGGAAGGGCAGAGAGAGAGAGAGAGAGATTCCGCAACAGGCTTCAGACTCAAGTGCTGATCCGGACACTGGGCTGGATTTCCCAGATCACAGGATCAGCCCTGAACCAAAATCAGGAGCCAGACACTGAACTGACAGGCACCCTTGGGCAAGGAACTTCTAGGCAAGCTGCTGTAAGGATCCCAGAAAGGCTTGGTAAAATGTTCTCCTCATTCACGTGTTAGTAAGGATGCAAAGATTATAGTGGTGGCTAGCTGAGGTCAAGTCCCACCAAAGTAGGGAGGGCAGCCTTTAAGGGTCTCCAACGATTCCCATCTTGGGTACACATCGTTTTGTGTTCCATACTCCACCTCTTCATTCGAGTCAGGAACCACTGACTCACTTTTAAAGGACAGAATGTGGCCAAAGCGATAGGATGTCACTTCGGAGGTTAGTTTACAAAGAGACTGGTCTCCTCTTGGGCTTGCCCGCCCTCCGTCCCTCCCTCCCTCATCTGTTCCCAGGGAAGCCAGCTGCTCCTTCGGAGCTTTATTATGGCGAGGCCCATGGGGCAAGGAATGACTATTTCTTGCTTCCAGCAATGGTTCACAGCCACCTGAGTGAGCTCAAAAGCAGACTTACCCACAACAAGCCCGCAGATGACTGAAGATCCAGAGGCCCTCTTGACTGCAGCCTTGTGAGTGATCCTGAGCCACAGGGACCTGGCTAGTTGCACCTGGATGGCTGGCCCACAGAAATCATATCAGGTTATGAATGTTGTTTTAGGCCCATTGGTTCGGGGAAAACCTTCAAGAAAGACAGGAGTGTGAAGCCAAATGTTTGGCTTCTGACCCACCCCCCCTCTCCTGGGGTTGAAATTCCAGGGAAATCAAGAGATGGTAGAAACACCTGAGAGATGAGTGTAAACAATGGAAGACAGAGGACGGAAAAGGAACTGTGATCTGTTTTCAAGAGTGAGCTCTATCATCTTCCATTCCCAACAGCGATGTAAGAGCGATCCAGTCATTCCACATCCTGCCTTACAATGGGGAGTGGGGTCTCTCTCTCCCTCTTGTTTGCATTTGGTTTGCATCATGGTGATAGGTGTGCAGTGAGAGCTCATTGGAGTTTGAATTTGAATTGCCCCGTTGCAACTTTTTATGGGATTTCCGTCTCTATACTCTTTGGTAAAGTGTTTCGGTCTTTTGCCCATTTTTTTTTTTTTGTTTTTTTTTTTTCTGGCTGGATGGCTTGCTTCTTTGGGGGTCAACTTTTGAAGTTCTCTACTTCAGACAGGAGTCCTTTATCAGGTATGTGGTTTGCACCTATTTTCTCCCAGTTTGTAGCTTCCCTTTTGGGTCTTCTTCACAAGGTGTTTCACACAGGACAGACTTCCAATTCTGATTGTTGGATCATGTCTAATGAATCAACTTTTCCCGTATGGGAAATGATTTGATGTCCAGTCGGAGGATTCTTTACCTAGCTGTCCATTCTGGATATTGTTTCCCTATAATATATACCATTTTACATATAAGGCTGTGATTAATTTTGAGTTAATTTAACAAAATTTTTTTTTTTTCTTTTTGAGAGTGAACTTGCGCATGAGTGGGGTGTGGGGTAGAGGGAGAAGGGAAAAGAGCATCCTTAAGCAGACTCCCCAGTGAGCTTGGAGCCTGATTTTGTCCCGGGACCCTGAGAGCATAACAAGAGCCGAAATTAAGAGCTGGCTGCCTCAGCGGCTGAGTCACCCAGGCACCCCGAGTTAAGTTTTGTACAGAGGATTAGACTTCTATTGTCATCCTCGTCCTCCTCGTCCTCTACCTCCACCACTTCCTCTCCTCTACCCCTCCCTCTTCTTCTTCACCTTCTTCTTCGTTGTCTCTGGAAGTCCACTTGCTCTAGCACCATTTATTCAAAACGCTGTCATCCTCCATTGATCTGCTTTTCCCCTTTGTCAGAACCCCTTTGACATGTTGGATGTCAATCTCTTTCTGGGTCCTTGATCCTGTTCCACTTAGCTATCTTGATTCTGTTCCATTTGTCTATCCCTTCACCAACACCACACACTTTGGATTACTGTAGCTGTAGATTGGGTAGAAGGATTCCTTTGGTTTTTTTCTTTAGTTTTATTTTCTCATTTTTCTAGGTACTGAAGCGGGGAGCTAATTGTTTTGAGACAGGGAGAGACTGAGAGAGAGAGAGAGAGAGAGTGAGAGAGAGAGAGAGAGAGAAGGGGTCCAGAGAGAGAGCGAGAGGGATTATTAAGCAGCCTCCATTCCCAGCACCAGCACAATGCAGGTTCAGTCTCACAACCCCGAGTTTGATCACGACTAGAGTCAAAATCAAGAGTTGGACTAACAGACTGAGCCACACAGATGCTCCTCCTCCTTTCTAACCTATGCATGGAGTGCTCTAAATTGTGCTGTCCATTGATTTAGCTGTGTCCCACAAATTTTAATATGTTGTATATTAATTTTCCTTCACTTCAATGCATTGAGATTGATCATTGTTTTTTGATCATCTGGAATGTTACTTTCTCACTGTTTGGATATTCCTTATCTTTCTCCTTTGGATACCTACTTTGCTTTTTAAATTTTTTTTTTACTTTTTAAATTGTACTTCCGAGAAATTGACCGATAGTGTTGTATTTGTTTGAGGTGTACAATATAGTGATTCACCTCTCCTACCCCACCTGCTGTCAGCTGCTTTTGCCAGGAACTGATGTGCTTTGGAGACTCAGGTGCACCTCTCCCACCCCTCCTCCCTTCAGCTCCTGTTGCCAGGCACTGGTTTACGTTGGAGACGGAACCCTCATAGGGGTTCCAAGCGCTTCCTAGTAGCCCAGAAGACACTGGTGATCGGAGACAAAGCCACAAGGCTCTTTGGAGCCAGCTGGTGGCCATCCAAATGTCCCACACACAGTTCTGGAGCCACTGTGGGCTGTCCTAGAGCAGCTGTGGGCTGCTGGGTTGGTGATTTACGAACGTTGGCCACATGTGCCACGCGTCTCTGGGTTTAGCTGTGAGATCCTGGTGTGCACTGCAGTGGTGGTGTTCCTGGTTAAGAGTGGACTCACCTTCCGAAGAAGAAAGGGGCACTGTGCCCAGAATGATGAAGTCTCTGGAAAAGGCATGGAGAAGACGGCACTGGATGCACAAGCCCGTGGAGCCGTCGCATCATCAGAGCAGAAGGCCAGTTCTCTCCCATTACAGCTTCTTGCTCTGGCTGCCCTGAATCAAGATGCCTGGTATTGGTCAGTGGGAAACACCACGCAACTGCTGAAGGGAGTTCGGGAAAGGCTGTTGAAGAGCCGTCACCAACTGCCTGATGAAAATCCCATCTGTGGAGCACCCCAAGAAGATGGAGAAGCCCTGGGGCGGCAAATACCAGAAGGCTTCAAGGACAGCCGTGATCTGCAAGCAAGTGCAGACCTGCTGGTTCAGGAGATTGTCAGCTGTGGACAGAGAGTGCAGGAAGAGGCAGGGCAGGCAGGCAGGCCAGAGCTTCCTGATGGAGGAGTGTGGTGGCAGACCAGTGGTGAGGGCCAGAGCCAACAGCACACCCTCAGCCAGATCCTCCTGAAGGGGATGCATGTGCTAGAGCTGCTTGGAGATCATCTGGAAGGTGGGGGCTCAAGGAGGCAGGTGGAGACTGGCTCCTCCTCTCCTGACCACGTGTCCTCAGTCGGGAGCCGGTGAACCAAGGAAAGCAGTCCAGGGCACTGAAGAAGTCCCGTCAGAGGAATGAAGAGCTCCCAAGAAACCCAACAATCCACCAAGCTGAGCAAGTACCTGTTCACCTTCGGAACACCCTCCTGGACGGTGAGATTAAGAAGTTGCGCCTGAAGCTTGAGGCAGAGCCTAAGCTGTCCGAAGAGCACCTCAGACAGCTGGAGAGGAAGATGATGGAGGACAAAGCCACAAGTCTCTTCGGAGCCAGCTGGTGGCCATCCAAATGTCTCCCCATACAGTTCTGGAGCTTCTCTGGGCTGTCCTGGAGCTGCTGTGGGCGCTGCGTTGGTGGTATCAGAATGTTTGCCTATATAGAAACGTTTTTAGTGCAGTGTAATAGTTTGTAGCTGAATGGACTAAGTGGCTTGGTTACTTCAATTAATTCAGCAAACCTTACCTAACCAGAAATTTTGTTTAAAATCCTGCGTATTTGATCATGAAAAAATGTTCATCATCAGTAGCCATCAGGGAGATTCAAATTAAAACAACATTGAGATACCACCTGACACCAGTTAGAATGGCCCAAATTAGCAAGACAGGAAACGTGTGTTGGAGAGGATGTGGAGAAAGGGGAACCCTCTTACACTGTTGGTGGGAATGCAAGTTAGTGCAGCCACTTTGGAGAACAGTGTGGAGACTCCTGAAGAAATTAAGAATAGAGCTTCCCTATGACCCTGCAATTGCACTGCTGGGTATTTACCCCAAAGATACAGATGTAGTGAAAAGAAGGGCCATCTGCACCCCAATGTTTATTGCAGCAATGGCCACGGTCGCCAAACTGTGGAAAGAACCAAGATGCCCTTCAACGGATGAATGGATAAGGAAGATGTGGTCCATATACACAATGGAGTATTATGCCTCCATCAGAAAGGATGAATACCCAACTTTTGTAGCAACATGGACGGGACTGGAAGAGATTATGCTGAGCGAAATAAGTCAAGCAGAGAGAGTCAAGTATCATATGGTCTCACTTATTTGTGGAGCATAACAAAAAACATGGAGGACATGGGGAGATGGAGAGGAGAGGGTGTTGAGGGAAACTGGAAGGGGAGATGAACCATGAGAGACTATGGACTCTGAAAAACAACAAGAGGGGTTTGAAGGGCGGGTGGTGGGGGGTGGGAAGTTGAGGAACCAGGTGGTGGGTAATAGGGAGGGCACGTACTGCATGGAGCACTGGGTGTGATGCCAAAACAATGAACACTGTTATGCTGTAAATAAACAAATAAACGAATAATTTTAAAAAATCCTGTGTATTTGATCACCCAAAACAAAGTGAGGGTTGCTGGAGGGATGGGACTTGGGAGAGGGGGTTTGGGTTATAAGCATTTTGAGAGTATGTGCTATGTTGAATGCTTTGAAGTGTGTAAATCTGGCGATTCACAGACCTGTACACCTGGGGATAAAAATACATTACATCTTAAAAAAATGTAAAATAAAAAAATAATCCTGTGTATTTGAGTATTAAAAAATGCCAGCACAGTGAAAGAGTCCTTCTCTTGGGAAATATTTGTTGCTGAATCAATCAGACTGAAAGACCTAGTTTTATGACATGCTAACTATGTATCTCATTTGTTCCTTGGTAGGCAAGTTCTTCAAGGAATATTGACTTCTTCAATTAACCAGTTTGAAATCTCTCATTATAACCAGCAATTATGTAGGAGAGCAGAAATTTGTGCACATTGACACTAAGGCAGCCTAATTTCAAATTTTGACTCAGCCAACCATTACTTACATATTTACTAAGAGATGATTAAACTTTCCTGATTCTCACTTTATCACCTATAAATTAGTTTAAGCACAGTTTTCAGAACTGTTTTATATTTACAACAAAACAAGGGAAGGTATGGAGATTTCCCATAAACAGTTTTTTTCTGAACAGTTTTACATTTTTTTTCAGAATAGTTTTACATTTACAACAAAACAAGGGAAGGTATGGATATTTCCCATAAACCTCCTCCCTGTACACAAGCCTAGTGTCCCCCATTATTAACACCATTCATCAGAATGGTACATTTCACCAAGGATGAACCTACATGGACACACCATAATCACCCAAAGCTCATAGTTTATTTTAAGGTTTCTTCCTGGTGTTATATATTCTGTGAATTTGGTCAAGTATATTACATATATAATACGATTACATATATCCATCATTACAATATCAAACAGAGTTTTTTTCTGCCCTAAAAATCCTCTGTGCTTTGCCTATTCATTCCCTATCTCTCTTCCGCCTCTACTTCTGGCAACCATTGATCACTTTATTATCTCTATTGTTTTGTCTTTTCTAGAACATCATATAGTTGAAATCAAACAGTATGCGTGAAACCTTTTCAGATTGGCTTCTTTCACTTAGTAATATGCATTTAAAGTTCTTCCATGTTTTTTCATGGCTTGATACCTATTTCTTTTTAGTGCAGAATCATATTTCACTGTTAATATTTCACAGATATATCACTATCCATTCACCTACTGAAGGTCAGCTGGGTTGTTTCCCAGTTTTGCCAATTATGAACAAAGCTGCTAGAATCAGCCATTGTACATTTGTGCATGTGTTTTCGATTCCTTTGGATAAATACTGAAGAATGTGATCACTGATCACACGGTAAGAATATGTTTAGTGTTGTGAGATGTTGCCAAACTCTCTACCAAAGTGCCATTCTGCACTCCCAACAGCAATGTATGAGAGCTCCTGTGACACCACCCCTTTGTCAGCCTTTGGTGTTGTCAGTGTTCTGGATTTTGGCCATTTTAATAAGTATAGAGTGATATCTCATTGTTGTTTTAATTTGCATTTCCCTGATGACGTATGATGTGGAGCAAATTTTCATAAACTTATTTGCCATCTGTATGTCATCTTTAGTGAAGTGTCTTTTAAGGACTTTGGCCCATTTTTTAACTAGGTAGTTTGTTCTTTTCCTATTGAATTTTAAGGGTTCTTTCCCTACTTTATATAACAATCCTTTATCAGATGTGTCTTTTGCAAAAATTTCCTTGCAGTAGATAACTGTCTTCTAATTCTCTTGAAATTGTCTTTCATAGAACAGAAGCTTTTGATTTTAATGAAGTCCATCTTATCAATTATTTCTTTCATGGATCATGTCTTCGCTGCTATATCTAAAAACACATTAAGGTCATCTAGGTTTTCTTCTATGTTGTTTTTTAGAAACTTGATAATTTTTCATTTTATGGTTAGGTCTATGATCCATTTTGACATAATGTTTGTGAAGGGTATAACGGTTTGTGTCTAAGTAAATTTCTTTGTATGTGGATGTTCAGTTGTTCCAGCTTCATTTGTTAAGGAAACTTTCTCCATTGTATTGCCTTTGCTCCTTTGTCAAAGACAAACTGATTTTATATTGGTGTATTTCTGGGCTAGATATTCTCTTCCACTGATCTATTTGCTTATTGCTTCACTAATACCAGAATGTCTTGATTATTAAAGCTTTAGAGTATCTATTGAAGTTGGGTAGCATCAGTCCTCCAAATATATTTTTATTTCCTTCAATATTTGTGTTGGCTATTCTGGATCTTTTGCCTCTCCACATAAACTTTAGATCATCAGTTTGTTGATGTCCATAAAGTAACTTGGTAGGATTTTGAATGAGATTGCATTGAATCTACAGATCAAGTTGGGTAGAACAAGCATTTTGACAATGTTGAGTGTTTCCATTTATGAACATGAAATATCTCTGCATTTATTTAGCTTTTTTTGATGGCTTTAATCAGAGTTTTATCATTTCCCTATACAGACTTTGTACCTATTTTGTTAGTTTTGTACTAAAGTATTTCATTTTCTTGATAATCAATATACATGGTATTTTTAATTTCAAATTCTACTTGTTCGTGGTATATAAGAATTCAGTTGAGCTTTGTATATTAACCTGATATCCTACATCATGGTTTTAATTGCTTATTAGTTCCAGGAAAGTTTCATCAATTCTTTCAGATTTTCAATATATAACAATCATGTCATTTGTGAGCAACAATAGTTTTATGTCTTCCTTCCTAATCTATGTATGTTTTATTTCCTTTTCCTGCCTTATTATTTTAGCAAGAATTTCCAGTGTGATGTTGAAAAGCAGTGATAAGAAGGGACATCCTTGCTTTGTACCTGATATTAATTGGAAATCTATTTTCTCACCACTAAGTATAAGGTTAGCTATAGGTTTTTTGTAGATGTCTTTGTCAAGTTGAGAAAGTTCTTCTTTATTCCTAATTTACTGAGAAGTTTTCAGGGTTTTCTTTTTTTTTTTTTTTTCAGTCATTTAAGCATTGGACTTTTTTCTTTAAATTTTATTTTGTTTTATTTTCAGTGTTCCAAAATTCACTTTTCATGCACCACACCCAGTGCTCCATGCAATATGTGCCTTCCATAATACCCACCACCAGGCTCACCCAACTACCCAAACCCCTCCCCTCCAAAACCCTCAGTTTGTTTCTCAGAGTCCACAGTCTCTCATGGTTTGTCTCCCCCTCTGGTTTCCCCCAACTTACATCTCCTCTACATTCTCCATATTATTCCTTATGGTCCACAAGTAAGTAAAACCATATGATACTTGACTCTTGCTGCTTGACTTATTTCACTCAGCATAATATTTTCTAGTCCCATCCATGTTGATATAAAAGTTAGGTCTTCATCCTTTCTGATGGAGGTATAATATTCCATTGTATATATGCACCATATTTTCTTTATCCACTCGCTGGTTTAAGGGCATCTTGGTTCTTTCAGTTTGGCCATGATGGCCATTGCTGCTATGAACATTGGGGTAGAGATGGCTCTTCTTTTCACTACATCTGTATCTTTGGTGTAAATACACAGTAGTGCAATTGCAGGGTCATAGGGTAGCTCTATATTGAATTTCCTAAGGAATCTCCACACTGTTTTCCAAAGTGGCTGTACCAACTTGCATTCCCACCAACAGTTAAGAGCACTCCCCTTTCTCCACACCCTCTCCAACACATGTTGTTTACTGTCTTGTTAATTTGGGGCACTCTAACTGGTGTAAGGTGGAATCTCAATGTGGTTTTGATTTGAATCTCCCTGATGGCTAATGATAATGAACATTTTTTTCATGTGTCTGTTAGCCATTTGTATGTCTTCTTCGGAGAAGTGTCTGTTCATGTCTTCTGCCTGTTTTTTGACATGATTATCTGTTTTGTGTGTGTTGAGTTTGAGGAGTTCTTTATAGATCTTAGATATCAGTCCTTTGTCTGTAGTGTCATTTGTGAATATCTTCTCCCATTCTGTGGGTTGCCTCGTTGTTTTGTTGACTATTTCCTTTGCTGTGCAGAAGCTTTTGATCTTGATGAAGTCCCAAAAGTTCATTTTCACTTTTGTTTCCTTTGCCTTTGGAGATGTGTCTTGAAAGAAGTTGCTGTGGCCGATGTCGAAGAGGTTACTGCCTATGTTATCCTCCAGGATTCTGATGGATTCCTGCCTCACGTTGAGGTCCTTTATCCATTTTGAGTTTATCTTTATGTATGGTGTAAGAGAATGGTTGAGTTTCATTCTTCTACACACAGCTGTTTCCCAACACCATTTATTGAAGAGACTGTCTTTTTTTCACCGTATAATTTTTTCTGCTTTGTTGAAGATTATTTGATCGTATATTTGAGAGTCCATATCTGGGCTCTCTACTCTATTCCACTGGTCTATGTGTCTGTTTTTGTGCCAGTACCATTCTGTCTTGGTGATCATAGCTTTGTAGTCAAGGTTGAAATCAGGAAACGTGATACTCCCAGTTTTGTTTTTTTTTTCTTTTCAACATTTCCTTAGCAATGTGGGTCTCTTCTGGTTCCATACAAATTTTAGGATTGTTTGTTCCAGCTCTTTGAAAAATGCCAGTGGAATTTTCATCAGGATTGGCATTGAAAGTATAAATGGCTCTAGGCAGTATAGACATTTGAACAGTATTTATTCTTACGATCCATGAGCATGGAATGATCTTCCATCTTTTTGTGTCTTCTTCAGTTCCTTTCATGAGTGTTCTGTAGTTCTTCCTGATGAATATGGATGCCAAGATTCTCAAAAAGATCCTAGTTAATAGGATCCATCAGTACATTAAAAAGATTATCCACTACGACCAGATGGGATTTATCCATGGGATTCAAGCGTGGTTCAACATTTGCAAATCAATCAATGTGATAGAACAAATCAATAAGAGAAGAGAGAAGAAGAGCGTGGTCCTCTCAATTGATGCAGAAAAAGCATTTGACAAGGCACAGCATCTGTTCCTGATTAAAATAATTCAAAGTATAGGGATAGAGAGAACATTATTCAACTTCATAAAATCTATCTATGAAAACCCCACAGCAAATATGATCCTCAATGGGGAAAAGCTGACAGCCTTCCCTTTGAGATCAGGAACATTACAAGGATGTCCACTCTCGCCACTGTTATTCAACATAATACTAGAAGTCCTAGCAAGAGCAGACAACAAAAAGAAATAAAAGGTATTCAGATTGGCAGAGGAGAAGTCAAACTCTCTCTCTTCACAGATGACATGATACTTTATATGGAGAACCCAAAAGACTCTACCCCCAAACTACTAGAACTCATACAGCAATTCAGTAATGTGGCAGGATACAAAATCAATGTACAGAAATCAGTTGCTTTCTTATACACTAAGAATGAAAATACAGAAAGGGAAATGAGAGAATTGATTCCATTTACTATAGCATCAAAAACCATAAGATACCTGGGAATAAACCTACCCCAAGAGGTAAAGGATCTATACTCAAAGAACAGCAAAACACTCATTTAAATTGTTTTAAAAAGTCATGAATGGGTACTGGATTCTGTCAAATGCTTTTTCTGCATCTATTGATATGATCATGTGATTTTTCTTATTTAGTCCACTGATGTGGATTGCATTAATTGATTTTCAAATGTTCAACCAGCCTTCCATATCTGGGATAAATTCCACTTTGTCATGGTGTATAATTGTTTTCACATTTTTTAGATTTGATTTGCTAATTTTTAGGGATTTGCATATATGTTTATGAGAGCTTAGATCTGTAGTTTTCTATTGTACAATTTTGGTATTAAGGTAAGAGGCTGGGGGTGCCTGGGTGACTCAGTGGGTTAAAGCCTCTGCCTTCAGTTCAGGTCATGATCCCAGGGTCCTGAGATTGAGCCCCGCATCAGGCTCCCCAGCGAGCCTTCTTCCCCCCACCCCCACCTGCCTCTATGCCTGCTTGTGGTCTCTGTCAAATATACAAATAAAATCTTTAAAAAAAAAAGGTAAGAGGCTGACTTCATAGCACGAGTCAGGAAAAATTCCCTCTGCTTCTATCTTCTGAAAGAGATTGTAGAGAATTGGTAAAAGTTTTTTCTTAACTGTTTAGTACAATCCATTCATGAAACTGTCTGGTCCTGATGGTTTCTGTTTTGGATAAATTGGCTTTAATTATGCTTATGTCATAGGGTTATTGTAACCATTAGATGAAATGATGTATGGAAAATAACTGGCAGTATTAATAATTATACTCCTAATAATTAAGTCCCCAGTCAGGATTGTAAGTTTCTTCTAGATATCTATGTGTTCCTGAAATGGACACATTTCTAGTTAGACATAATAATAATTAAAATATGGACAAGATTTTGTGACCCTTTGTACATATATTATATAGTTTTATTCCTTAAAATAACCACCTGTTTGATGGACTTATCCCTATTTTGGATAAGGAGGTAGAGTGTGGGAATTGCTAGATACATTCTTCATAATTCTCTTAAGTTAGTGCCAAAGGCAGGTGATGAAATCATAGTCTCTCATTACCTTACAGTGTATTGACAGGGCTAGACCTCTGTAGACTAAAGTTAATCTTAGAGAAAGTGTAATAATATTCAGCAGGATGTGTTACACATAGTAAATTTTTCATAATTGTCAAATGAGTCCACCTAGAAATACTACAAAGTGAGGCAGAAACCTAATACTTCTTTCACTTTTTTATTTACTATAGTCAAAATAATTAAATATTAAGCCTATTTGTAATAAAAACTGAAGGAAAGCTGGAAGACAGAATGTTAAATTATTTTTTTTAGAGTTGGTAATAAGTTATTTTAAGATAACTAAGAGAGTTTTATATTATGTCCCATGTGATGACTGTTTCAACCTAACTTTGCATTTCTGATAACTCAGATGGAGCGTTTTAGAATTTTGATCATTGCAATACGCCAATTTCACATCCTACTCCTATGTTCTTATGTTAGTGTTTTTATTATTCTTATTTTTTACTATTTTATTTATTTACTTGAGAGGAAGAGAGAGAGAGAGAGCAGGAACGGGGGAGAGACAGAGAGACTGGAAGAAGCAGACTCCCCCACTGAGCAGGAAGCCTCATGCAGGGCTCGATGCCAGCACCTGGGATCATGACCTGAGCCAAAGGAAGACACTTAACCACCTGAGCCTGCCAGGCACCCCCCTATTTTAGTGTTTTTTAATACCAAGTGTGTAATCAATTTCTTATTTTTTACCCCCAGTACGTGCGCGCACACACACACACACACACACACACACACACACACACACACACACTCAGACTTTAATTTCTCATTAACTACTTAGTGGAGCTTTAAACTTTTTGTTTAGTACATAGAAAATGAGAACGTAACTGAAATTAAAAGCTTTTTTCACAAATTAATAACCCTATTTTTAACTACTATTCCAGTCTGAAGAAAATAACACAAGTAGGAAAATGATTTGATTCAGTAACTGTAATTTGGAATCATAGTTGTGTGTTACAGAATAATATTTTTAAAGTGAAACCATGCTTTTCATAGAAATATAAAATAATATAGGTCAAAGATTTTCTCATTAATTAAATGAGGAAACACAAAAGATGTTGCAACTAGTTCAAACATCAAAAAGCAGCGACAGTTAGAGAACAGGAATACTGAGTAACTGCAAATGGATGCAACACAGCTTCTTCCCACCACCGCCCCACCCCACCCCTGCCCCTCTCTTGTCTGGGAGTGGGGGTATGCGTGTGGGGCTTCCCGCCACTGGACAGAATTTCTTCCTATATATATATTTTTTCCCATTTTATTTATTTTTTCAGCGTAACAGTATTCATTCTTTTTGCACAACACCCAGTGCTCCATGCCCTCCCCATTACCCACCACCTGTTCCCCCAACCTCCCACCCCTGACCCTTCAAAACCCTCAGGTTGTTTTTCAGAGTCCATAGTCTCTTATGGTTCGCCTCCCCTTCCAATTTTTTTTTTAATAAACATATAATGTATTTTTATCCCCAGGGGTACAGGTCTGTGAATCGCCAGGTTTACACACTTCACAGCACTCACGATAGCACTTACCCTCCCTAATGTCCATAGCCCCCTCCCCCTCTCCCAATCCCACCTCCCCCCAGCAACCCCCAGTTTGTTTTGTGAGATTAAGAGTCATTTATGGTTTGTCTCCCTCCCAATCCCATCTTGTTTCATTTAGTCTTCTCCTATCCCCCTACCCCCCCATGTTGCTTCTCCATATCCTCATATCAGGGAGATCATATGATAGTTGTCTTTCTCCGATTGACTTATTTCACTAAGCATGATACGGTCTAGTTCCATCCACGTCGTCGCAAATGGCAAGATTTCATTTCTTTTGATGGCTGCATAGTATTCCATTGTGTATATATACCACATCTTCTTTATCCATTCATCTGTTGATGGACATCTAGGTTCTTTCCATAGTTTGGCTATTATAGACATTGCTGCTATAAACATTCGGGTACACGTGCCCCTTCGGATCACTGCGTTTGTATCTTTAGGGTAAATACCCAGTAGTGCAATTGCTGGGTCATAGGGTAGTTCTATTTTCAACATTTTGAGGAACCTCCATGCTGTTTTCCAGAGTGGTTGCACCAGCTTGCATTCCCACCAACAGTGGAGGAGGGTTCCCCTTTCTCCACATCCTCTCCAGCATCTGTCATTTCCTGACTTGTTAATTTTAGCCATCCTGACTGGTGTGAGGTGATATCTCATTGTGGTTTTGATTTGTATTTCCCTGATGCCGAGTGACGTGGAGCACTTTTTCATGTGTCTGTTGCCCATCTGGATGTCTTCTTTGCAGAAATGTCTGTTCATGTCCTCTGCCCATTTCTTGATTGGATTGTTCTTTGGGTGTTGAGTTTGCTAAGTTCCTTATAGATTTTGGTTGGACAGCCACATGCAGAAAAATGAAATTGGACCACTTCCTTACACCACACACGAAAATAGACTCCAAATGGATGAAGGACCTCAATGTGAGAAAGGAATCCATCAAAATCCTTGAGGAGAATGCAGGCAGCAACCTCTTCGACCTCAGCCGTAGCAACATCTTCCTAGGAACAACGGCAAAGGCAAGGGAAGCAAGGGCAAAAATGAACTATTGGGATTTCATCAAGATCAAAAGCTTTTGCACAGCAAAGGAAACAGTTAACAAAACCAAAAGACAACTGACAGAATGGGAGAAGATATTTGCAAACGACATATCAAATTTCTTCCTATATTAATCACCACACTCTTACCAGTGTTTTATAATACAGAGTTGTAAAATACCCTAAAGACAATGAAGGCCAAAGAGTATCTGTGGAATCAGTCAGTTAACCCTGAAGGTTGTGCTCTGAAGCCTTAAACTGTGCATAGTTTTCTATTGAAGCACATGTTTTTACCTACACTTGGAAAATGGTGATAGGACTTTCCACCTTATGGTATGCATATGAAGTACTGCAGTCAGGTTTGAATAGTCTCTGTTTTAGTGTAGCTTACCTTGAGACAGAAATACTTGTTTATTTCTTAGAGCAAACCTGAGTATCAAAGGAATTCATGAGATTCCATATTAGCATGAGAGAATGGGCACAGGGTAACTTCTAAGCTTCTGTTTGGACAAAGCCTCTGGAAAGTTAAATAAGCCATGTGGACCTTTGGACAACTTTTTTTTTTTTTTTTGAAAATGTAAATACATTTTTAATAATCCGTGAGTTTCAGTGTTTTTTTCATTTTTTTTAAATTTCTTTTCAGCGTAACAGTATTCACTGTTTTTGCACCACACCCAGTGATCCATGAATACGTGCCCTCGTTATTATTCACCACCTGGTTCCCCAATCTCCCACCCCCCGCCCCTTCAAAACCCTGAGGTTGTTTTTCAGAGTCCATAGTCTCTCATGGTTCATCTCCCCTTCTAATTTCCCTCATCTCCCTTCTCCTCTCCATCTCTCCATGTCCTGCATGTTATTTGATATACCCCACAAATAAGTGAAACCATATGATACTTGACTCTCTCTGTGTGACTTATTTCACTCAGCATAATCTCTTCCAGCCCCGACCATGTTGCTACAAAAGTTGGGTATTCATCCTTTCTGATGGAGGCATAATACTCCATCGTGTATATGGACCACATCTTCCTTATCCGTTCATCCATTGAAGGGCATCTTGGTTCTTTCCACAGTTTGGTGACCGTGGCCATTTGCTGCTATAAACTTTGGGGTACAGATAGCTCTTCTTTTCACTACATCTGTATCTTTGGGGTAAATACCCAGTAGTGCAATTGCAGGGTCATAGGGAGGCTCTATTTTTAATTTCTTGAGGAATCTCCACACTGTTCTCCAAAGTGGCTGCACCAACTTGCATTCACCAAACAGTGTAAGAGGGTTCCCCGTTCTCCACATCCTCTCCAACACATGTTGTTTCCTGTCTTGCTAATTTTGTCCATTCTAACTGGTGTAAGGTGATATCTCAATGTGGTTTTCATTTGAATCTCCCTGATGGCTAGTGATGATGAGCATTTTTTCATGTGTCTGATAGCCATTTGTATGTCTTCAGTGGAGAAGTGTCTGTTCATATCTTCTGCCCATTTTTTTGATATGATTATCTGTTTTGTGTGTATTGAGTTTGAGGAGTTCTTTATAGATCCTGGATATCAACCTTTTGTCTGTACTGTCATTTGCAAATATTCTCCCATTCCTTGGGTTGCCTTTTTGTTTTGCTGACTGTTTCCTTTGCTGTGCAGAAGCTTTTGATCCTGATGAAGTCCCAAAAGTTCATTTTCGCTTTTGTTTCCTTTGCCTTTGGAGACATATCTTGAAAGAAGTTGCTGTGGCTGATATCCTATGATATGATATCATATCCTATGATAACCTATGATATCAACATAGGCTGATGCCTATGTTCTCCTCTAGGATTCTGATGGATTCCTGTCTCACGTTGAGGTCTTTTATCCATTTTGAGTTTATCTTTGTGTACGGTGTAAGAGAATGATCGAGTTTCATTCTTCTACATATAGCTGTCCAGTTTTCCCAGCACCATTTATTGAAGAGACTGTATTTTTGCACTGTATATTTTTTCCTGTTTTGTCAAAGATTATTTGACCGTAGAGTTGAGTCCATATCTGGGCTCTCCACTCTGTTCCACTGGTCAATGTGTCTGTTTTTATGCCAGTACCACGCTGTCTTGGTGATCACAGCTTTGTAGTAAAGCTTGAAATCAGGTAACATGATGCCACCAGTTTTGTTTTTGTTTTTCAACATTTCCTTAGCAATTCGGGGTCTCTTCTGACCAGCATCAGGCTCTCTGCTCAGTTGGGAGCCTGCTTCCCCACCTCTCTCTCTGCCTGCCTCTCTGTCTACTTGTGATCTCTTTCAAATAAATAAATAAAATCTTAAAAAAAAGTAAATAAAATAACAAGAAATAAACTCTCTGTGTTTTCATGCAAAATATCTGATGTTTTAGGAATGTATCATTGATTTTAGAAGGTGTGATAGCTAATTTTATGTGTCAACTTGACCTGATCATAGGGTCCTAGGGATTTGGTAAACATAATTTCTCATTGTGTGTGTGAGTGTTGCTGCATGGGATTAGCATTTGGATTGGTAGGCTAAGTAAAGCAGATTGCCCTCTCTTATGAGGGTGGCCTTCACAAAATCAGTGGAAGGTCTGAATAGAACCACAAGCTGGAGAAAGAAAGGTTTTGCCTTTTGAGCCTGACTGTTGGAGCTGGCCATTGTCTTCTGCCATTCAGCTGAGACTTATTCTGGTTTCCAGGCCTTTGAATTTAGACTGAATTACACCACCTGCTTTACTGGATCTCCAGCTCGCAGACAGCAGATTGTGGGATTTCTCAGATTCCATAATTGTGTGAGCCAATTCCTCATAACAAATTTCTTTAGACAGATAGATGATAGATTCTTTACATTATCAATCACAATAAATGTAAGTGGACTGAACACTCTCAGTAAAGTATAATATAAAAAATCCAAGGGTGCCTGGGTGGCTCAGTGGGTTAAGGCCTCTGCCTTCGGCTCAGGTCATGATCCCGGGGTCCTGGGATTGAGTCCCACATCGGGCTCTCTGCTCCATGGGGAGCCTGCTTCCTCCTCTCTCTCTGCCTGCCTCTGCCTGGTTGTGATTTCTCTCTGTCAAATAAATAAAATATTTAAAAAAAATATAGCCGTATACTATTTAAAATAAACCATATGCATCACAAAAGTGTCTACACATTAGAACCAAAGGATGGAAAAATGACATACTAGATAAATAATCAAAGGAAACTTGGGGCAGTTATCTTAATATTAGATAAAAACAACTATAAGAGAATAAGAGCTAAAGAGAGCCATAAGATAACATTAAGAAATTTAGTTCACCCAATAGATATACCAAATCTAAGCCTTACGCATAAAATAAGAGTTCCAAAATATATAAATCAAAAGTTGGCAGAACTCAAACAGAGAGAGTCAATTATCATATGGTTTCACTTACTTGTGGAGCATAAGGAATAACACGGAGGACATTGGGTGAAGAAGAGGAGAAGTAAGTTGAGGGAAATCAGAGGGAGAGACAAACCATGAGAGACTGTGAACTCTGAGAAACAAACTGAGGGTTTTGGAGGGGAGGAGGATGGGGGGTTGGGTGAGCCTGGTGGTGGGTATTACGGAGAGCATGTATTGCATGGAGCACTAGGTGTGATGCATAAACAATGAATTCTAGAACACTGAAAAGAAATAAAATAAAATTTAAAAAAAAGTTGACAGAACTACAAAGAAAAATCAACAAATCTACTACTATAGTACTCCCCAAAACATGAATAATCTTCGGGTAGAGACAAACATTAGTAAAAATATTGATCATATTAACTGAATAAGCTTGATCTAATGGACATTTAAAAACAGAATATTTAATATACATTTGAAAATACACATTCTACATACTAATATATAGCCCATATCAAACATTTTTCTAGAAGATTTTTTTTATTTATGACAGAGAGATAGAGAGTATACAAGTAGGCAGAGCAGCAGGCAGAGGGAGAGGGAACTCCCTCTCGATCCCAGGACCCTGGGATCACTATCTGAACTGAAGGCAGACACTTTACTGACTGAGTCACCTGAGCACCCTCCATATCAAACATTTATAAAAACTGAATTCTTGCTAGGATAAAAGCCAGCCCAAGTCATTTGCAATCATTCTTTGACCATGATGTATTGAGTTAAACTTAATATTAATACATCCAAACTTAAAGAACTTAACATTTATACATCCAAACTTAAAGAAAAAGCTAAAACCACAGGAGGAAATTGGTGAATGTTGGCTATTTTCATATTAAGGTTGGCTGTTCACAGATATATACCAAAAAGTGAAGAAGCAGGTAAAAAAAACTAGAATATATTTGCAAGATGTATGTCTCAAGAATGCCTAGAAATCAACAGGAGAAAGAGTGAGCAGCCTAATACAGAAGTGAGAAGAATTACTCTCAGAAGAGCCATTCTAGCTGTCCCAGGAACACATGAACAAATGCATAAACTCAGTAATCGGGAAAGGTAAATTAAAACCACGGTGAGGTGTAATTTTGCACCCACCAGAAGGGTAAAAATACAAAAGTTGCTCAGTACCAGTGCCAGATGTAGGTCAAACAGGATCCATCCACCCGCTGGCGGTACAGTTCAGGATCCTGTCTGGGAACGCCTAGAGCGGTGGAAACACTATGAAGAAGGCACAGGAATGAGTAACACAAAATTCAAGGTGGCCCTTATCCCCGAGGGAAAGCAAAGGGAAGATGAGGATTATTACATAAAAAACTATATGTGTGTGTTTTATACATTTTTGGTAGGGATGCCACATTTCACAATTTAAAAAGATTTTAATGAAGTTAAAGGCTGGGATCAGCCAATACTAAAAGTTATTTCAATTCTCGGTAGGTATTATGTTGTGGTTAACACGAAGGCCCTATGCTATTAATTTGTCTTTCATCTTGTTTGTTCGTGCTTTTTCTAACAGTTTCCAGTATATTAATTTCAAGACGTGTTGCATATTTATCACACATCCAAAGTACCTTTTTTTTTTTAAAGATTTTATTTATTTGACAGAGAGAGATCACAAGTAGACAGAGAGGCAGGCAGAGAGGGGGGGGGGGAAGCAGGCTCCCCGCTGAGCAGAGAGCCCGATGTGGGACTCGATCCCAGGACCCTGAGATCATGACCTGAGCCGAAGGCAGCAGCTTAACCCACTGAGCCACCCAGGCGCCCCAAAGTACCTTTTTGACTGCAGACCTTTCTAAGAGGGCCCGTGAACAAGGAAAAAAGGTAATGTTTAAGATTTTTTAAATTAACGTTCCTAATGCTGAATATTCAGGTCTAAAATTATTTAAATCTCTCAAATGTTTACTTTAGTCAGGTTGTGATTTTTTTTTAAAGAGCTTTTTACTTTTATCTGGCTTAATTTTTTTCCCTATAAAATCATGCTGTTAAGGTATTTTGATGTATTTTTGAACTGTTTAAATTATTATCAAGTATTGGTTTTAAATTTCTTTTAAGATGATTTCAAGGTTATTGGAAGCCTTCAGGAAAATGAAGATCAAACTAGTGCTTTTTTTCTTGTGATGATTACCAAACTTGTTAAATCCATAGCTAGTTAAACCTAAGGTTCTGTGAAGATCCTGCAATAATTCATTAAGTCAACAACCAAAGGCTTCCTCTACTTGGCTCTAATGAATCACCTAAAATATCTATCTATGCCTATAGACTTCTGGGACCATCTGTCTCCTATTCGAGTTGAATTTATACTGTCTGACTTTTATATATTTTAGGGGGTTAGCTATATAGAAGCAAGCACTGAGTGCAGGCACCAATGGCTATAAGGTTTATTTTTCTATCTTTCCCCAGAGTCTCTGGAGGAAAAATGGAGTTTCGTCCTTTTCCATAATCTAATATGTTGAGTTCTGTCTTTGATATTATTTTATTTTTTTCTTCCTCTGGAAGGGATTTTTCTTCTACAATGATTCCCATTTCATGATGGTTACCATAGGGAAGGTGGGGGGGTATGGGTAAAACAGGTGATGGGATTAAAGAGTACACTTGGCGTGATGGGTGCAGAGCAATGTATAGGATTATTAAATTACACCTGAAATTATTAAATTATTTCTATTAAATTATTACTAAATTATTACACCAGAAACTAATACAATGCTGTATGTGAACTGTATTGGAATTAAAATAAAAAACAATCTAATTTTTAGCAATTCAGTAACATGGCAGGATACAAAGTCAATGTACAGAAATCAGTGGCTTTCTTATACACTGACAATGAAAATACAGAAAGGCAAATTAGAGAATCAATTCCATTTACTATAGCACCAAGAACCATAAGATACCTGGGAATAAACCTAAACAAAGAGGTAAAGGATCTGTACTCGAGGAACTACAGAACACTCATGAAAGAAATTGAAGAAGACACAAAAAGATGGAAGACTGTTCCATGCTCTTGGATTGGAAGAATAAGCATTGTTAAAATGTCTATACTGCCTAGAGCAATCTATACTTTTAATGCCATTCCGATCAAAATTCCACCGGTATTTTTCAAAGAGCTGGAGCAAATAATCCTAAAATTTGTATGGAATCAGAAGAGACCCCAAATTGCTAAGGAAATGTTGAAAAACAAAAACAAAACTGGTGGCATCACGTTACCTGATTTCAAGATTTACTACAAAGCTGTGATCACCAAGGCAGCATGGGGCTGGCATAAAAACAGACACATAGACCAGTGGAACAGAGTAGAGAGCCCAGATATGGACCCTCAACTCTACGGTCAAATAATCTTTGACAAAACGGGAAAAAATATACAATGGAAAAAAGACAGTCTCTTCAATAAATGGTGCTGGGAAAACTGGACAGCTATATGTAGAAGAATGAAACTCGACCATTCTCTTACACTGTACACAAAGATAAACTGGAAATGGATAAAAGACCAAAATGTGAGACAGGAATCCATCAGAATCCTAGAGGAGAACATAGGCAGTAACTTCTTCGATATCAGCCACAGCAACTTCTTTCAAGATATGTCTCCAAAGGCCAAGGAAACAAAAGCGAAAATGAACTTTTGGTACTTCATCCAGATCAAAAGCTTCTGCACAGCAAAGAAAACAGTCAACAAAACAAAAAGGCAACCCACAGAATGGGAGAAGATATTTGCAAATGACAGTACAGACAAAAGGTTGATATCCAGGATCTATAAAGAACGCCTCAAACTCAATACACACAAAACAGATAATCACATCAAAAAATGGGCAGAAGATATGGACAGACACTTCTCCAATGAAGACATACAAATGGCTATCAGACACATGAAAAAATGCTCATCATCACTAGCTATCAGGGAGATTCAAATGAAAACCACATTGAGATACCACCTTACACCAGTTAGAATGGCCAAAATTAGCAAGATAGGAAACAACGTGTGTTGGAGAGGATGTGGATAAAGGGGAACCCTCTTACACTGTTGGTGGGAATGCAAGTTGGTGCAGCTGCTTTGGAGAACAGTGTGGAGATTCCTCAAGAAATTAAGAATAGAGCTTCCCGATGACCCTGCAATTGTACTACTGGGTATTCACCCCAAAGATACAGATGTAGTGAAAAGAAGGGCCATCTGTACCCCAATGTTTATAGCAGCAATGGCCACCGTCGCCAAACTACGGAAAGATCCAAGATGCCCTTCAGCGGATGAATGGATAAGGAAGATGTGGTCCATATACACAATGGAGTATTATGCCTCCATCAGAACGGATGAATACCCAACTTTTTTAGCAACATGGACGGGACTGGAAGAGATTATGCTGAGTGAAATAAGTCAAGCAGAGAGAGTCAAGTATCATATGGTTTCACTTATTTGTGGAGCATAACAAATGACATGGAGGATATTGGAGATGGAGAGGAGAAGGAAGTTCAGATAAACTGGAAGGGGCGGTGAACCATGAGAGACTATGGACTCTGAAAAAGAACCTGAGGGTTTTAAAGGGGCGGGGGGTGGGAGGTTGGGGAACCAGGTGGTGGGTAATAGGGAGGGCACGTATTCCATGGAGCACTGGGTGTTGTGCAAAAACATTAAATACTGTTACACTGAAAAAAAAAATTATAATTAAAAATTAAAGACCTATAGTGGAAGAAAAAACAATCTAATTTTTAAAAAATTCCCATTTCATAACTCCCTCTATGTCTTCCTCTTCTCCTTCCCCCAAATGTTTATATATCATTTTTTAAAACAAACCATAAGAACTTCCTGTGATGCCAATGAGATAGTCAATGCCAGTTCCTTTCATCCCTCTCTCCTTTCATTAGCAAGCTCTTTGAATTATTGTAAATTTCATATGTCTCCCTTCTTATCCTCAGTGCCACAGCCAACCTGGCCACCTCTCAGAGCTTATCTCTGTCTTTTCTCAATTGTGTTGCAAGCCCAGTGGCCCCCTTCCCGCTCTTCAAAGTCAAGTGCTCTCCCATTTCAGACCTTAGCATTTTCTTTTCCCTCTGTCCCAAGCTGTTCTCCCATACAGTCACAGGACTTCCTTCACGTCTCTGCTCAGATGACTTCTTCGTCACTCTATTTTAAAAAACCAAAATGGCAAAATACCCCCACCCCAGCCTCTTCAATTGTTTATTTTCCTTCATAGTACTTACCCCTAGCTGGCAAATATTTATTGGGTGTTTGCAAACACAGGTAAAAGAAAAACTTTAGAACAATGCCTGGTGTGTAGTTAGAGCTTAAGAAATACCTACGAATTGAATCAATTAATGAATATTCAAAGTGCTTCATCTCAGAGCTGTAATGATTCTTCTGTTTCCTTGATGTCCTGTTCATTTGTGTGCAGCATTTGGTTCTTATAACACATCCCTTCTCTCAGTTTCTGAGATGTTATACCTTTATTTAACCTCTCCCAGCTCTTCTGTCTTCTTCAAGAAGACTTTCAAGTTATTGCTTCCTTCAAGGTTTAGTTCTGGGCCCTAAATATTTCTTTTTCAGTGCTCACATCCTCAGAGATTTCTTCCATTCTTCCTCTTCTTTTTATTGTGATTAAAACAAAACCAACATAACATAAATTTATCATTTTACCAATTTTTAAGAGCATAGTTTGGTAATATTTACTATATGTACCTTCTTGTGTAACAGATCTTTAGTACTTTATCTTCTTGCAAAACTGACACTCTGTATTCATTGAACAATGACTTCCCTTTACCCCTTTCCCCAGCTTCTCGTAACCACTATTGTACTTTCTGTTTCTATGAGTTTGACTGCTTTAGGTACCTCATAGAGGTGGGATCACACAGTATTTGTCTTTTTGTAACTGGCTTACTTCACTTAGCATAATATCCTGAAGTTTCAGCCATGTTGTAGCATGTGAAAGGATTTCTTTCTTTTTTAAGGCTAACTAGTTTTCCATTGTACATATGCACCGCATTTTCTTTATCCATTCATCTGCCAATGAACATTTAAGTTGCTTCCATCTCCTGGCCATTGTGGATAATTCTGTAATGAACGTGGGTGTGTAAATATCTCTTTGAGGTCCTGTTTTCAATTCTTTTGGCTATATACCCAGAAGTGTGTTTGCTAGATCATATGGTAAATTTTCAAGGCATGTCCATAGTGTTTTCCATGCAGCTGCATTATTTTATATTCCCACCAACAATGCACAGGGGTTCCAATTTCCCCACATCCTCACCAAATACTTGTTATTTTGTTTGTTTGTTTTTTCATTTATTTGTTTGTTTAATAGTGGTCATCCTGGGGTGGCTTGGTGGTTCAGTCAGTTAAGCATCTGACTTTAGCTCAGGTCAGGCTCTCAGCATCCTGAGGAAAAAAACCCTGTTAGGCTCCCCACTCAGCTGGGTGTCTGCTTATCCTTCTTCCTCCCCTTCTGTCTCTCCCCCTGCTTGTGCTGTCTCTCTCTCATATAAATAAATAAAATATTAAAAAAAAACAGTGGCCATCCTAATTAGCACAAGGTGATATCTTATTGTGGTTCCAATTTACATTTTCCTGGTGGTTAGTGATGTTGAGCATCTTCTGATATGCTTATTGGTCATTGGTATGTCTTCTTTGAAGAAATATCTATTCAAGTCTTTTGCCCATTTTTAAATAGATTTATTTGTGTTTTTGTTATTATTGAGTCATAGGAGTTCTTTATATATTCTGGGTATTAATCTCTTATCAAATATGTGGCTTACAAATATTTTCTCCCTTTCTGTAGAATGCCTATTCATTCTGTTGGCTGTTTCCTTTGCTACCCAGAGATTTTTTCTATTTAAGACTTCTTCCTACTTCACTTTGCTCCTGATTTATATCTGTGCTCCTCACTCTTTCTTGCACATCTCTTTGTACTTAAGCCTTGCCTTGCCATGTCTTTCCCTTTGTCTTTGCCTTCTATACAATCTAGCATAGGATTAAAACGTGGAAACTCAGTAGTTGAGATGCCAAATCGAATGACTTAAGTTCCCAGGCCATGTCTCCAAATGTTTTCTGAATATCTCAAAACTCTCTCATTGCCAGCATTTAAGGCCTTACAGTTCTCTTCCTTCCACTTTCTTCTTATCTAAGCAATTGTTAAGTCCTCTCGATTTCTTTTGGACAATGAGTCTTAAATTGAAAACTTCTTTTCCATTCCCAGGATCACTGTGAACCAATCTTAATGAACACAGCCCTTCTCCATGTGATCTCCCATTCTACTCTCAGCTGTGTTTTTGAACAACGAAAAGGCCAGGCCATGGTTGTCTTATTAGGATCCTATGGTGATGTCCAATCACTCCTAGAGTAAAACTAAAAGTTTCCCTTGGCTTTCAGTTTTGCCCTATGAAGGTAAGAAATACATTTTATACTCACAATTAACAGTATGGTCCTTCCACTTTGGCCAAATGATGTCCTTAGTTTGTCTCTGAAATACCTTCTTTATCTCTGCTTCTGTATGTTCCCTGTCTCCTAGAAGACTCCCATCTGACTAAAATAATTCAAGTCCTACTCCTTTCTCGAATCCTAACCTTCCAGTATGCCCTTCTGTCTTCCCTGACAACTAACTAAAATAATCTTTAGCCTAACTTGGAATGTCCTAACCATCTCTCTATGTTTTAACACACCAGGTTAATGCTCTCATTAATATTATAGAATTTTCATTTGGAATATCCCTACATTGTACTTTTCTTTGAGCAGTGAGGACCAATAAAATTAAAGTAATTTTCCTAATTCTGAGTTATAGATTTTGGGAAAGTCAAAACACGATGATTTTTTGTTCCACCATAGCTGTTCCCGAGAAACCCCCCAAACAAACAAATCTTCCCCTCCCAAACAAAACAAAATGAGAGAAAATGCCCAAACAATTAACTTTGTAATAGCCTTTGGCCAGTTCCCCATAGATCTAAAACTCTCAAATTTAAAAGCTATGGACTGGTGTTCTCTGAATTTTTTCCAAGCAATTAATACTCCAAATAGTTATGACCCAAGAGCAAGCGGACTCTAGGACCCGTAAACAATGTGCTAGGTGAGGAAGCAAAGGCTCATTATGGACACTTATTAATGACTCTGTCTGTGATCATGGGTGGTTCGCTTAACTTCCTGATATTCACCTCTCTATTTGCAAATAGGGATAAGACTGGGGTGCAAGAGGTACTGCTTTTAAAAGCTTTTAGCCCATGAAAGGTGAGCTATGAATTATGACATTAGACTAGACAAATTTTCTTTTTTTCTCTCTCTTAGTAAATAGGAGATTATCTGTTTATTTATAGATAATCCATCCTATTCTAAAAGAAGAGTTTTAGATCAGTGTTCAAAATATATACTATGAGACTTTATTTTTTTAAGTAAAAAATGCCAGGGTAAATGAACAACAAGTAGTAGGAAAAATAAGAGAAGAATGGAAAAAATGAGATGATAAAAAATAAGAGTGGAATCAGTAAATAGAAAGTGTGTCCTGAGATGCAATCCACCAGCTACAGATGGACTGCAAATCTGACTGAGATTTCTAGCAGCCAATTCAGATAGAAGACCATGATGAGTTCAATGATTCATGGAGTCCATACATAAAAACAAACCAACAGCTCAAAGGCATAACTATTCCTGGTACTAAGATCAAGGGAAATTTCCCATTCTAAATAATGACATTCAAGTAATGAAGAGAGGCATGCACAAGAGTTGAATTAGTGAGGCAAAAATTCTCCCTTTTGATGTTCTTTAGGTTTTTCTTTTTAAAATATTTCTTTCTCCATGTTATTTTTCAATAACAAGAAGTTGATAGTAAGGCAATATTGGTCAAAAACTTGGGTAGGTGAAAAATAATTTTTAGGGGGAATTTGAAAGGAAATACTAGGGGGTGGCAAATTCACATGTAAGAAGAACAGGCCAAGAGTACAGAAATGACAAGTTTTTAGGTCAAACCAAGGGCAATATAGGAAGTCAGAAGCCATCTGGACACATTAAGTGTGGTGCCAAAGCCCTGAAGTAGCAGAGTCTTAATTTTAAGCAAAAGATAAAGAAAATGAACTTGCAGTTGGGACAAGGTCATAATATAATTATAATGAATAAAATTATTTTAACATTTAATGGGCCTCTTCTGCGATTTCATTTCATTTATACCATTTCTAGAAAAAGTGATATATTTAATTATACTGTAATTGTCCTGGAAGGACTTCTACATTTAAACTATGATTAGCTTTGACCATTAGTGCACTATGAAGGAAGTAAAGGCAACAGAAAAGGTGATCAAATGGCATGAACAGGCAATTCAAAAAGGAAGAAATTTTTATTCTTATGTCACCTGTATAGTCAATCTGCATTAAGTATTTTCAGTTTTACTAATAAATAAATATTATAAATCACAAATACATATTAAAACATCAGTGATGGGGCACCTGGGTGGCTCATTAGATTAAGCCTCTGCCTTTAGCTCAGGTCATGATCTCAGGGTCCTGGGATGAAGCCCTGCATAGGATTCTCTGCTCAGTGGGGAGCCTGCTTCCCCCTCTCTCTCTGCTTGCCTCTCTGTCTACTTGTGATCTCTCTCTCTCTCTGTCAAATAAATAAATACAATTTCTTAAAAAATAAAACATCAGTGATATGCTAGTATTTTCTATTAATTAAAATTACACAGCAATTTTTTAATTTAAGTGATAATGCATAACATTGGCTCTCTTCTACCTTACTGGTGGAAGCTGCAAATGGACACAGCCTTATAGTGTAGTTTGGTGAGACATATGAAAATCCCTAAAAATCAACACATGCTTAAATTGAGGAAGTCGACTTCTAGGAATTTATTCTTAGGAAATAATTTGGAACAAGACTAAAAATGTTCACTGAAGAAATTTTAAGTGATTCTTGAAAATATAAATACTAAAAAAAAAACCAACAATAGGTAATTAGTTTAATAAATTATAATTCATCCACAGAATAGAATACTATGCATTCATAAAAGCTGAAGGTGTCATAGTAAAATTCTTGTCCTGAGAAGATGTTCATGATTGTTTTGTGTTAAAAGCAGGTTACATTATGAGGTATTATCATGCTACAATAATCAAGAGAGTGTGGTTGTGGTATAAATTTAGATAAATAGAATGGTGGAATGAAATATAGAGGCCAGAAATAGGGGCAAAAATATGCATAATTGATTTTCAACAAAGGCACAACACATTTGAAAAGGAAAAGGAAAACCTTGCAACAAATAATGTTAAAAGAACTAGATGTCCGCGTGAAAAAAGAAATGTACCTCTTCCCCCTACCTCACACCACACACCAAAAAACAAAACAAAACAAAATGAAACAAACAAACAAACAAAAAAAACCTAGATGGGCTTCTAGAAGAAAACATAGGTAAATCCTTTGCAGTTTCTGGAAGGGTCAAGATTACTTAGTTAACTCACATAAAGAACTAACCATACAACATAAAATCGATAAATTGGCTTTATCAAAATGTCATCATAAAAATACACCATTAAGAGAATGAAAAAATGCACCACAGACTGGGATTAAATATTTACAATCCATACATCTGACAAAATACTTGCATCTGGTGTCATAAATAATGCCAACAAGTCAATATTAAAAAAAAATTTTTTTAAAAATGAGCAAAAGCTTTGAGTAGATACTTTACAAAAGACATATAAATGGCCAATAAATCCATGGAAACGTGCTCAATAACATTAGATATACCATTTAAACACAATGTAAATTGATGCAAATTAAATGCAAATTAAAACCACAATGATCTACAACTCTATACCAACCATATTGCTAAAATTTAAAAACGGAAAGTTAAATGTTGGTAAGTATATGTAGCAAGTGGAACTTTCATAAGTTTTTGATGGAAGTGTGAAATGGTACTATCACTTTGGAAAATTGTTTGGCAATTTTGAAAATAAAATTAAGCATTTATCTACCTTGTGACCCTGCAATTAAACTCCTCAGTTTTTACCCAAGAGAAATGAAAGCATATGTCCACAAAAAGACTTGCATAATATTTGTATTAACTCCAAACTGGAGACAACCCAATGTCGATTAATAGGTAAAGGGATGAGCTATTTGTGGTTTCATACCCACCTGGTTTCATACCGATGAACTACTTTTAACATTAAAAACCTTGATAAGGGGCACCTGAGTGACTCAGTGGGTTAAAGCCTCTGCCTTTGGCTCAGGTCATGATCCCAGGGTCCTGGGATCGAGCCCCGCATCAGGCTCTCTGCTCGCCAGGGAGCTTGCTTCCCTTCCTCTCTCTCTGCCTGCCTCTGCCTTTTTGTGATCTCTATCTGTCAAATAAATAAAATCTTGAAGAAACAAACAAACAAACAAAAAAACACCTTGATGAATCCGAAGCTACTACTAAGTGAGAGAAGCCAGACAGAAAAGAGTACATACTGTTTGATTCCATTTCTATGCACTATATGAACGAACAAAACAATTCTATGGTGAAAAAAAAATCAAAACAGTGGTTGCTTTTGGTGAAATAGGTAGGGCTTGGCTGGAAAAGAGCATGAGAAAACTTGCTAGACAGGAATATTTCTTGATCAGTAACTATTACATAAATGTGTCCATTTGTCAAAACTCACCAAACGTGTGCTTAAAATCTGTGCATTTTATTTGTGGAAGTCATTTTCTAAGAAGACACTTGAAAATCCCCGTATCTTAGCACTCATACCTCATCACATGATAACTGGGGTGGTCTGTGTGACCCTTAGAATACATTGGAAGTGATACATATCACTTCTGGGACTGGGTTATAAAACACACTTAAAAAGATGCTTCAATTTTGATCTTGCTTTCGTCCTTTTTCTCTTTTGGATCATTTGCTCGAAGGAAGCCAGCTGCCATCTTTTGAGGATACTCAGGTATCCGTGTGAAGAGGACCAGCAACCCCCAGTTTAATAACCACTTCCTGGCCAGAGACTGCCAACATCCAGAGAGGAAGTTGGGAAAGGTTGGTCCGGTCTTCAGATGGCTGTACCTTGCCTGGCATGTTCATAGCAACCTCATTGGAGACTCTGAGCCAGAATCACCCACCTAAGCCACTCTCTGATTCATGACCCATAGGAACTGTGTGAGAATAATGGATGTTTATTATTATTTTTTTAAGCTGCTAAAATTTGAGGGTACTCTTTTTATTTTTTTATTTTTTTCAAAGATTTTATTTATTTATTTGACAGACAGAGACCACAAGCAGGCAGAGAAGGGGGGAAGGAGGCTCCCCACTGAGCATAGAGCCCAATGTGGGGCTTGATTCCAGGACCTTGGAATCATGACCCAAGCCAAAGGCAGAGGCTTTAACCCACTGAGCCACCCAGAACCCCTTTTTATTTTTTTTTAATTTTTTTTTATTCATTTGAGAGAGAGAGGGGACAAGCAGCGGGGAGGTTCAGAGGGAGAGGCAGACTCCCCAGTGAGCAGGGAGCCCAATCGGGACTTGATTCTTAGACTCCAGGATTATAACCTGAGTTGAAGGCAGACGCTTAACTGACTAAGACACCCAGGCACCCCTTAAGGGTACTTTTTAATGCAACGGTAAACAACTGATGTGCTTTGCATACAAATTATACCTTAACTTTCAAATATTAGGAAAGTATAGCATTTAACATAACAGAGTAGTAGTTTATTTCTTTCTAAAATAGTATCATACATCAAAATGTTGACAATAGCTATCTGGGTGGTTGGGATTATGAGTGGTTTTCTTCTTTATGCTTATCAGTATTTTTATTTCTTCCAAGTAATACTATTATTTTTTAAGATTTTATTTATTCATTAGACAGAGAGAGAGAGCACAAGCAA
The DNA here is from genome assembly GCF_922984935.1 of Meles meles. Lineage (NCBI taxonomy): Eukaryota > Metazoa > Chordata > Mammalia > Carnivora > Mustelidae > Meles > Meles meles. The sequence goes on from NC_060066.1 coordinate 70,294,254, forward strand.
GGAGATTTGCAGAGGGAGAGGGAGAAGGATGCTCCCCCACTGAGCAGGGAGCCCTACATGGGGCTGGATCCCAGGACCCTGTGATCATGATCTGTGCCAAAGGCAGACACTTAACTGACTGAGCCACCCAGATGCCTTCCTCCAAGTATTATAAAAATATCATAGCTTGTGAAATAAAAAGTTTTAATACAAGCAGAAGATGGGAATAGGTCTTTTTTTCCCTTGTGTTCACTCATACATAGATCAAGGGTTGCTGGGGGTCCTAATGAAATCCACCCTCTTCAAGTGATTACAGGAAAGGCAGCCATGGGTCTGGCACCTTGAGTTTTTGTCTTACTCGTTCATTAGTATGGGAGAATCTACATTCATCTTAGTTTTATTTTTTATTAATTAAAAAAAATTTTTATATTTTTATTTATTTGCGAGAGACAGTGAGAGAAAGCATGAATGACGAGAAGGTCAGAGAGAGAAACAGACTCCCTGCGGAGCTGGGAGCCCGATGCGGGACTCGATCCCAGCACTCCGGGATCATGACCTGAGCCGAAGGCAGTGGTCCAACCAACTGAGCCACCCAGGCGTCCCTAAAAATTTTTTTTATAAACATATAATGTATTATTAGCCCCGGGGGTACAGGTCTGTGAATCGCCAGGTTAAAACACTTCATAGCACATATCCTCCCCAATGTCCATAACCCCACCACCCTCTCCCTACACCCCTCCCCCCGGCCACTCTCAGTTTGTTTTGTGACATTAAGAGTCTCTTTTGGTTTGTCTCCCTCCCGATCCCATCTTGTTTCATTTATTCTTTTCCTACCCCCTAACCCCCCCACCCCGTTGCATCTCCACTTCCTCATATCAGGGAGATCATATGATAGTTGTCTTTCTCTAATTGATTTATTTCGCTAAGCATAATACCCTCTAGTTCCACCCATGTCGTCACAAATGGCAAGAAAGCATTTCTTTTGATGGCTGCATAGTATTCCATTGTATAAATATACCAAATCTTCTTTATCCATTCATCTGTTGATGGACATCTAGGTTCTTTCCATAGTTTGGCTATTGTGGACATTGCTACTATAAACATTCGGGTGCATGTCCCCTTTGGATCACTACGTTTGTATCTTTAGGGTTAATATCCAGTAGTGCAATTGCTGGGTCGTAAGGTAACTCAATTTTAACTTTTTAAGGAACTCCATGCTGTTTTCCAGAGTGATTGCACCAGCTTGCATTCCCACCAACAGTGTAGGAGGGTTCCCCTTTCTCCGCATCCTCGCCAACATCTATCATTCCCTGATTTGTTAATTTTAGCCATTCTGACTGGTGTGAGGTGGTATCTCATTGTGGTTTTGATTTGTATTTCCCTGATGTCAAGTGATGTAGAGCACCTTTTCATGTGTCTGTTGGCCATCTGGATGTCTTCTTTGCAGAAATGTCTGTTCATGTCCTCTGCCCATTTCTTGATTGGATTATTTGTTCTTCAGGTGTTGAGTTTGCTAAGCTCTGTCTAGATTTTGGATACCAGCCCTTTATCTTATATGTCGTTTGCAAATATATCCTTCCATTCTGTCAGTTGTCTTTTGGTTTTGTTAACTGTTTCCTTTGCTGTGCAAAAGCTTTTGATCTTGATGAAGTCCCAATAGATCATTTTTGACCATGCTTCCCTTGCCTTTGGTATTGTTCCTAGGAAGAAGTTGCTGTGGCTGAGGTCGAAGAGGTTGCTGCCTGTGTTCTCCTCAAGGATGTTGTTGGATTCCTATCTCACACTGAAGCCCTTCATCCATTTTGAGTCTGTTTTCGTGTGTGGTGTAAGGAAATGGTCCAGTTTCATTTTTCTGCATGTGGCTGTCCAATTTTCCCAACACCATTTGTTGAAGAGGCTGCCTTTTTTCCATTGGACATTCTTTCTTGCTTTGTCGAAGATTAGTTGACCATCGAGTTGAGGGTCTATTTTTGGGCTCTCTATTCTGTTCCATTGATCTATGTGTCTGTTTTTGTGCCAGTACCATGCTGTCTTGATGATGACAGCTTTGTAATACAGCTTGAAGTCCGGAATTGTGATGCCACCAACTTTGGCTTTCTTTTTCAATATTCCTTTGGCTATTCGAGGTCTTTTCTGGTTCCATATAAATTTGAGGATTATTTGTTCCATTTCTTTGAAAAAAATGGATGGGATTTTGATAGGGATTGCATTAAATGTGTAGATTGCTTTAGGTAGTGTGGACATTTTCACAATATTTATTCTTCCAATCCAAGAGCATGGAACATTTTTCCATTTCTTTGTGTCTTCCTCAATTTCTTTCATGAGTACTTTATAGTTTTCTGAGTATAGATTCTTTGCCACTTTGGTTAGGTTTATTCCTAGGTATCTTATAGTTTTGGGTGCAATTGTAAATGGGATTGACTCCTTAATTTCTCTTTCTTCTGTCTTGTTGTTGGTGTAAAGAAATGCAACTGATTTCTCTGCATTGATTTTATATCCTGACACTTTACTGAATTCCTGTACAAGTTCTACCAGATTTGGAGTGGAGTCTTTTGGGTTTTCCACATATAGTATCATATCACCTGCGAAGAGTGATAGTTTGACTTCTTCTTTGCTGATTTGGATGCCTTTAATTTCTTTTTTTTTTTTTTCTTTTTTGTCTGATTGCTGAGGCTAGGACTTCTAGTACTATGTTGAATAGCAGTGGTGATAATGGACATCCCTCCTGTGTTCCTGACCTTAGAGGAAAACTCTCAGTTTTTCTTCCATTGAGAATGATATTTGTGGTGGGTTTTTCATAGATGGCTTTGATAATATTGAGGTGTTTTCCCTCTACCCCTAAACTTTGAAGAGTTTTAATTAGGAAGGGATACTGTACTTTGTCAAATGCTTTTTCAGCATTTATTGAGAGTATCATATGGTTCTTGTTCTTTCTTTTATTAATGTATTGTATCATATTGATTGATTTGCGGATATTGAACCAACCTTGCAGCCCTGGAGTAAATCCCACTTGGTAGTGGTGAATAATCCTTTTAATGGACTGTTGAATCCTATTGGCTAGTATTTTCGTGAGAATTTTTGCACCTGTGTTCATCAAGGATATTGGTCTCTAATTCTGTTTTTTGATGGGATCCTTGTCTGGTTTTGGCATCAAGGTGATGCTGGCCTCATAAAATGAGTTTGGAAGTTTTCCTTCCCTTTCTCTTTTTTGAAACAGTTTCAGGAGAATAGGAATGAATAGGAATTAATTCTTCTTTAAATGTTTGGTAGAATTCCCCTGGGAAGCCATCCGGCCCTGGGCTTTTGCTCGTTTGGAGATTTTTGATGACTGTTTCAATCTCCTTACTGGTTATGGGTCTGTTCAGGTTTTCTATTTCTTCCTGGTTCAGTTTTGGCAGTTTATATGTCTCTAGGAATGCATCCATTTCTTCCAGATTGTCAAATTTGTTGGCGTAGAGTTGCTCATAGTATGTTCTTGTAATTGTTTGTATTTCTTTGGTGTTAGTTGTTATCTCTCCCTTTCATTCATGGTTTTTATTTATTTGGGTCCTTTCTCTTTTCTTTTTGATAAGTCAGGCCAGGGGTTTATCAATCTTTTTAATTCTTTCAAAGAACCAGCTCCTAGTTTCATTGATTTGTTCTATTCCTTTTTTGGTTTCTATTTCATTGATTTCTGCTCTGATCTTTATGATTTCTCTTCTCCTGCTGAGTTTAGGCTTTCTTTGTTGTTCTTTCTCCAGCTCCTTTAGGTGTAGAGTTAGGTTGTGTATTTGAGACCTTTCTTGTTTCTTGAGAAAGGCTTGTACCGCTATGTATTTTCCTCTCAGGACTGCCTTTGCTGTGTCCCACAGATTTTGAACCATTGTGTTTTTGTTATCATTTGTTTCCATGAATCTTTAAAATTCTTCTTTCATTTCCTGGTTGACCCATTCATTCTCTAGAAGGATGCTGTTTAGTCTTCATGTATTTGGGTTCTTTCCAAATTTCCTCTTGTGAATGAGTTCTAGCTTCAGAGCATTGTGGTCTGAAAATATGCAGGGAATGATCCCCATCTTTTCATTCCAGTTGAGACCTGATTTGTAACCCAGAATGTGATCTATTCTGGAGAATGTTCCATGTGCACTAGAGAAGAATGTGTATTCTGTTGCTTTGGGATGGAATATTCTGAATATATCTGTGATGTCCATCTGGTCCAGTGTGTCATTTAAGGCCTTTATTTCCTTGTTGATCTTTTGCTTGGATTGCTTGCTTTCTCCACATCCTCACCAATACCTGTTTTTTCCCTGACTTGTTCATTTTAGCCATTCTGACTCATGTGAGGTGGTATCTCATTGTGGTTTTGATCTGTGTTTTCCTCATCTCTGAAGGGTTTTCTTATGGAATGGTTTCTTAGAGCTATGGGCTTACCATATTTCCAGTTTCTGGAACAGCGGTAAGGAGACAGCATTTTCCCTAGTTGCTCTAGCAAAAGTACACAGGTCTATTGGACCATCCCTGAATTGTGGCCAATTAATGTGTTGCACCTGCTTCTCCCTGGAGTTCAAGGTTGGGTCAACTCTCCCAAAACTAAATGGAAACCAAATCACTGAGTGGAGGAAATGGTTCCCCAACAAAATCTGAGTTGTGTTTACCAATGAAGGGGGAATGGCTGCAGAGAGGCCAAAAAACCAGGTATCTGTCATAACTTGAATACTGTAGCCACAAGCTACATGGCATTGTATCCTTTAGCATTCTGATTCTTCCATGCTCTCATACTCCATAGGCTCTGGGAACTTGGTCTTTCTGATAGCGTCCAGGCTCCTCCTATTTTCAAGCACTAACACCCACTTACACTCCATTTTATGAGTGAAAAAAAAATTGGGATTTGTGTTGGAACATAAGAGCCTTTTGATGATCGTTTCAGCTCCGCGCTTTGTTTCTACTATGCATTTAGCCAAAAAGAGCAGATTGGTGGCATAAATACAATTGTAGTGCTGCTAGTCCCCTCCACAGCCTTCTTGGAGAAATAAAAGGAGGGCTCTTTATAGCAACTGTAAACCAGAGTCAAGTTTAGGCATAATACTGCCACACAACCTTTCTCTGGAATCAAGAAAGGCCAGCATCATAAAAGAAAGGAGCTTCTGTTTTGATGAAGACTTACAGAAATTTCTTTTCTTTTTTAACCTTCAGAAGAGAAATAGCAATTGGATATCTTGCTTGAGTCCAGGGTGGTAAGAAACATATCTGAAATGTGGCTAATGTAAGGATTGCAAAATATTTTTTTCTTGCTTTTTAAAAAATCTGCGCCCTTTCGCAGTAAATTCCAAAGTCCTTAATATGGCAAACAAGACCCTTTAAAATTTGTTTACGTTGCTTCCCTCTATATAGTTAACTATATCCAACCCCCTCCACCCCCATGAGAGAATTTGCCCATTCTCTTTTCTTGGCCTGAAATACCTTTCGCTGCTTCGTTTAGTTATTCTGTCATCTTTCGAGATGATATCACTTCCTTCCTGAAGTCTTCCTAACATCCTACTCTGTGTTAAATGCCTCTATCTGATATTCCCCTAGCATGCTGTACTTAAAACTACCATAGCGTGGATCCGAATGCAGCATAATGATGTATGGCCTCCATGTGCCTCTGAGTTGTTTGAGAATGAGTTTTGTTTGCTTTTTGTTTTCCTTCTTTGCCAATGCCAAGCATCATGCCTGGTATGGAGTAAACAATCAGCAAGCACTTTTTGAGTAAAGGAATAGAATCTGAGTGTTAACATAAACTTGATTGAAAGGGCCTGTGCAAGGCTCATTTACTTTAGGTATTAACCTTTGAAATTTTGTGCATTCTATATACTAGTATACTTTGAACACATGATGTCTCTAGTAAGCAGGGTAGAAATGTTCCTAATGAGAATTAGTCAAAATTTTATTAATTTGAGAGCTTTATGTATACAGAATATTAGTGTATTCCTGGCATATGCAAGCACTAGAAACTATTTAATAAACAGTGGCTATGTAATAATTTGTGTTTGAAACCCCCAGAGCTTATGGTCCAAATTCATTTATTTATTGGAAAAAAATTATAGGAATAAACTTAGTTTTAATATATACTACAGAAAATGATCTACTTTCCATTCCTTTCATAGGAGGAGTAATTTCTGCTAATTGAATTGATGATTTCTGACATTTGGTTTTACTTTTAGTCCTGGATCAGTTTCAAACAGTAACTCATATAGGCTGCTCCTCTGTGTAGCTTGAGAATCAGGTGCATCCGGATGAATTATGTGAAGTTCAATAAAACTCCTTCGTGCCCATCCACCTGCCCATGCTCTTGCTTTTTTATTCAGTTGACTCACAGCTCCTGAAAGGCAGAGTCGGTTTCTGATTTATCATCATTCCCATTGCATAGCACAGAGCCCGGTATATAAAAGGAATGCCATAGATGCTTGTTGATTTAAAATGAACTATTTTGGCATTATTCTCGGAGGGCAAACAATGTTTACTAGGTGATTCCTTTGGTGCTAGCTATGTCTACTGCATTATCTCTCTGAAGACCTGCTGTGATCTCATGAAGCAGGTGTCTCATGAAGCAGGTAACACCATAGTAGATTAGTGAATGTTGGAGTGCTGAAAGGTGAGTAGCTTGTCGAAGGTGATTCAGGCTCATCAGATTTCAAAGTGGGCAGTCTATCCAGTACATGTTAAAAGCGATATTTCTCTCACTGGGCTGCCATGAAGATTAAATGAGTTAATGTATGGAAAGCACCCAGCACAGTGCCTGGAACATAATACACAATGCATACATCTTTGCCGTTCTTATTACTTTGCAGTTTCTCAGAGTAGATGGTAAAGAAATGTTTATTGATTTTTTTCTTTATGCCACACTTAGTAGAAAGGACATCATTATATAAAGAGAAGAGAAGAAAAACAACACCCTTTTAGGTATGTTCTTTCTTGATATGTTTACTACAATAACTCAAAATAGTGCTTTAAGACTTGGTTTGGGGTTTAACCCAGAAGAGTATTAGTGTCTTCACCAAGTCCTTGGTGAGCAGCATGTGTGCACTTACTGTCTATATGTTACACTTTCTTCTAGCCTGGACTTGGGAACAGCTGTGGCTTATTGCCCCTGTTGGATGTAATGGGAATTTGCCCAGTTTCTGTAGTTGATCTTATTCAACATTGAATATAGAGAGAGTTTTACATGAACCTCTTCCATTTCTATTACTTGGCCAACTCAGTGTCCTGCATTCCCTTCAAAGTCTGTAATCCTAACCCCCCTGGAAAACAGAAGGAGGTGGAGGAAGGGAGGCAGTGAATGGTATACGCAGGGTCTTAAAATGCAGTTGAGTGATTTTGATGTCCTGTGACTGTCCTCAAAGCATTGAGGAACTTCAGTGATTTTGGGTAGTCAATGAAAAGTTAGACCGTGTTCGATTACCTTAGGTTTGACATTTGTCCCAGATACCTATAGTGCTGAACAGTTTTATACACTCTCTCCTCCTGTTTCGACAATGTCTTCTCTGGTTTGTCCTGTTTTCTCTCTATGGAGTTCAGACCCTTGGGGTTTGTCTTTATAGATGAGGATACTGAAGTGGTATTTTTTTTTAAATTAAATCTTAGTAGAGTTGCCTGGTGAGCCTGAATTTCCTACTAAATGAATCGTAAGCATTTGGTGGCAACTCTTCCCACTTTCTAGAACTTTAGAAAAGTTGGCTCTCCAACTTGAGGCTTTCCCTGGTCCTCGCCTTTAGATGTGCTGATCACATCCAAAAGTGGCTAGAAACAGTAGTACCAAGGGTGACACCTCCCTCCCACCTTGCTGGGAGTTTCCTCTGATCAACTGTTCTCCCAAGATTGCATCCTGCCTATGACCTCACCAATTTTTTTGTCTCCACATAAATTGCTATCTTTTCAGGAGGAGCATGACAGCCTCCCTTTGCTTGGGCTTCCATTTGTACAGAACTGTTATTATGGAATAAGTTTAATGGGTCGTGAATTTCGTGCAGAAAGGGAGGGTCTCTCGATGACTTTGTATGTACCAGCTAAGGACGTATTGGCTCCACAAGGAGTGCATTAGGCTAAATATTTTTAGCCAACTGACTCTGGGGGTAATAACCCTAAATGCTTCATTAAATTTTCATGGGTGAGTGACAGAAGCTATGAGAGGAAAAAAAAAAAAAAAAAAAAAAAACCCAAACCGGCCACATTAGCTTTATGATTACACAGCTGGAGGACAGGAGTGTGGCACCTCAAAAGAATAAGAAAATCAACTTTTTGAGGAACTGTTGCCTGTCTTTTCTTCCCTTTCTTGGCCCTGCTCCCAATGGGCAGCCCTTGATCAGATTTTTTCTCTCCCCCACACCTGGCATTCTGGCGTCTGGAGACAGGTTATACCATACCAGACTTTTACTGGAGTTGAACCCAGTCTGAGGTACAAGACTTTCAGACCAACACAGCTTTTCTGCAGCTTGGTAGCTCTTTGTAAACTAGGACCAGAAGGAGGGAGCAACTGTTTACTGGCTGGGGCCTTCTCCCGTGCAGGCCGCATGTTGGAACTGAATCTGCAGATTGCCTTCTCCCGAGCGTTCTAAGAACGCGAGTGGAGCGAGAAGACCAGCCCACATACCTTCAGAGGCTTGAGTCCCTTCCTAGGACCGAGGGCAACGTGAGTGATGCAAGCCTTCTCCCTTCTGCTCGCCCAGGGAAGCCTCAGTGGAGACGTGAACCTGCCTAACCAGGGATGGCCGCTGGGCGCTAGCGCCCCCTCCCGCGAAGGGGCGAGGGGGCCGCCTCTGGCTTTCACCCGTGGGCATTCTACCCTTGGGAATGCGTGAGAAGTTTGGAGCCTTGGATAAAAGAGTAGACCCTAGGGGAAAATGAGGCAGGTCGGGAGGGCGCTGTGGTCGGTGGGGACGGTGGCGAAAAACACTGGCTACTTTGTGAAAGCCGAGGCTGGGAGCTTTGACACTTTCCCTTCCTCACCCGCTCCGCGCGATGCGCTGGGGAGGGGACTCCACGCCCCCCACGCCCTCGGCTCGGTTCGCCTCGGTCCGCACCGGGATGCGGAGTGAGCGCAGGGGCTCCGGAGGCGCGACCGCGAACCGCGGCGCCCCGGCTCGCTCGTTCGCTCCTTCTGCCTCCTCCACCCCCCCGCCGCCGCCGCGAGTCGGCTAAGCTCTCGGAGCGCGCTCAGGCGGCACGGAAAGCGTCCGGGCGGGAGCGGGGGCAGGTGCCGGAGCCGGAACAGGAGCGGCGAGGCGCCGGGTGACGGCGCGCCGGGGGCGGGCGGCCCGGAGGCAGCCACGGGAGCCAGCAGGTGAGCTAAGGCGCCGGGCGCCGGGCGGGCGGGGGGCCGCACGGGGCGGGGGGCCGCGGGAGGAGGCGGGGCTGCGCGCCCGGCGGTCTCCTCTCCCGGCGCTGACGCGGGCCTGTGGCTGTCGGGGACGACGGACCCTGCACGGCGCTTGCCGGGCTTCCCCGGGGTGGAGAGCGCGCCTGAGTGCCGTCGCCCGCCGGGCTTGGGGAGCCGCTTCCTGCTCGGCTGCGTCAGCGGCGGAGGATGCTGTCCGCGTGCGGAGGTGAGGCGCGGCGGGGGCGAGCGCAGCTCCGAGTTCGGCGCCAGCAGGTGCCGGGGGCAGGGGGGAACTGCGGGCCGGACGCCGCCGCTGGGGCCCCGGGCGCGGAGGAGGGCTCCTGGGGCGCCCGTCGTGGGAGTTTGGCTGGGATGTTGCGGGAATGGCGACTGCAGTTTTCCGCCCGCTCCCTTCTCTTGCTGGGGGAAAAGGAGCGACCTCTCCTCCTTCCTCCTGGCTCTCCCTCACCACCCCCAGTCTTACTTCTGACCTCGCGCCTCTTCTTTCCAGACGTCCTCACCCCAAACACTCGTCTCTCTCCGAGACCCCCTGCTCCCTCCTCCCTGCCGCAAACCCTGTTCTATCGACCTCTGAGCCCTCCCTTCCACTCCAAAACATCCCCATTGCTCCAGAGCCCATCTCCCGGTCTCTCTAGCGGCTTCCCGGGGCCGGACCCTCTTCCCCACTCATCTGTAGCGCTCTGCCCGCAACTGTCGAACAAGCGGGTTTCTCCTATAACCCTTGCCTTTTCGCAAACACCCTCAGAGCTGGACACCTCGTCTCCCTGGACCCAAGCTGTTCTCGAGTCCTCCGTCGACTCTGTTCTGTGCTGCTCCCCGCTCTGTCCCATTCCCCAGGCTCCCCGCAGCCCGATGGCTCTCCTCCCCGGCCCGCCCCTTTGGTTTGGGCTCCAGACTGGATGCTGTGCCTGGGAACCAGAGCTGAGGGCTTTTGTTTCTGTTTTTCTTTCTTTCTTTTTCTTTTTTCTTTTCTCCTCCTACTGGGGAAACTTTAAAATCCCCGTGGTTCGGCTCCTAAAAAAAGCCCTAACCGGAGGGCCCAACCGCCGAGAGAATCTGGACGCAGGGAGACAGAGATGGGGGAGATCGTGTGGCTCGTCGGAAGGGAGCCATGGGATGAGTGAGTGTACAAAGTAAAATTCAAAACAGAGGTGGTTGCTGCTGCCGGGACTCTCCTTCCCAGGCTGATTCCGTCCCGCGGAGTATTATTGTGACCCCTGGTGGGAGGGCGCGTTTTTCTCTGCACTTTTTAAAGCGCCCGTCCCCACCTCCTCCCACCTCCCCCTTGGTGGTGCTGGTGACCGAACGGGGGGTGGGAGAAGAGGGAGTCGGTACAAGGGAAATCTGCTTGGAGAGGCTGATGCCCCTTGGTTCCTGCATTGTTTGCTCCCGGACCCGCCAGATTGTGTGTGCTTCACGCTAAACTACCCGCCACCCCCAACTGCATCACACAAGTCCTCGTTGTTGGGGGTCTGCCTGGGCACTTCCGCCGGGGCTGGGAGAGTCTGAAGGAATGGGATGGGGGTGGGGAGGCCGGGGGCGCTCGGGAACGAGTGCCGGCTGAAGCCGGAGGCTCGGCCCCGCGGGCAGAGCGGAGAGCGCCCTGGCGCGGGCATCCAGCGCTCTGGCGACTGTCGGGGAGCGTGGTTGCGTGCCCGCGTGGGTCGGTGCCTGGCGGGTACGTTTGTAGACCCAGGTACGTCTGGACTTAGATCCTTTAGGAAGAGCCGCGAGTGGAAAGCTTGCGGAAGCGAGTGCGTCTTTTGCTGTCCTGGCGCTGGGCGGTCGGGCGGTCTGGGGAGCGGGCGAGCGGGCCAGCGAGTCTTCCGAGGCGGTTGCTACTAAGCTGCTCCAGCGAGTTACCGGAACCGGAGCAAGGATCCGCTATCGCGTCTCCTGCCCTCCTGCTCCCCTGCTCCCCTCCTGCTGGCGGGTTCCACGCACTTTCACAGTGTTGATGGTTTTTGAATAAAGGCCTTGTGGGGGTTCCGCGGACACTTCATAACACTTAACATGTTTTCAAGTAATCATATAAATTAAAACTGGCTTACGTTCAGAACCCCCTAATTATCCGGTTCACGTTTGTGCATTTACGTGCCAATTAGAGGTCTTCAGGAAATCCATAAAATTATAAACCATTCCCACCCCCTGAATTAGCGCGCATTGTTTTTGTTATCTCAACGATGAGTGATTCTGGATGGAATCCTGAATTGAACAGGCAAGAATGTGTTCTTGTGCGGGTGTGTGGGGGCGAGGGAGAGGAGAGCTGGGCTGGAGTAAGGACACTTAACAGCAACCCCCTCCCCCATCTCTCTCACTTCCTATCCTGGCAGGGCTTGGTGACAATTCTGGAATCTGAAAGGGATCAAAGATTTTCTTCATTTCCTATTGAGAAGGGCAACCTAATCAGAGCTGTGTAAAAGTCAATTCTAAACAATCAGAAGTTGTCTGCTGATGTCCTTGATTGAAACCCCAGCATTCAAATGGAGTATTGAAGAACTCTCAGACATAGTTTTTGAAGTGCTATTGTTCTTTTCAGTACACAGAGGCCCTCATAAAGGTTTAGGAAGTTCAAAATGCCCTGATTTGAAAGACTGACATTGTAACTATTTGGCAACTCTGAGGGGATCAGCAGGGATGAGAGCAGAGGCCTAGGTGGGAAGTGCAAAGGTGTTGTTAAAGTCTTCTTGGGAGCTGTGCCACTGTCAAGTGGGAATTCAGTTCTAAGCATCAAGTTGGCAATTAAATCTCTTCGTAAAGCAGATTTAGGGGATGGTTTTTACTAGGTTGTTTTGTTTTTTGTTTTTTGTTTTTTTTTCCCCTTGGTGGATTGCTTAAGGTCTGAATAGGCATATCTGAAACATTTTAATCATGTTCATTGTATTCATCTGGATAAAAGTTACTGATTGTTGATGAAGCTCATCTCACAAGCTGTTTCACAGTATGTTTTATTTGCAAGACACACCATTGTAGGAGGCTGTAGGGAAGAGATGCCATCACTTATTGTTCTTGTTCTCTTCCCCAGGCCAGAGAGGAATCTGCTGCTTCACTCCCCTCTGCCCTCCAAAGTCATTTCCCTTAAAGGGATGGGGGTTTGGCTTGGTACCTGATAGGACCCTTCCTAAAAATTGCATTTGGTGGATATATGGATGCCTGGAGCCAGCCTCCAGGCAGATGAAGAATCTAATTGAAGCAGCATTTCATTTTGATAATTCACTCAAGTCAAACATTTTGGTTTTTGCAGGAATTTAATCCCTCTCTCAAGCTAATAAAGCTAACAAAGCAAGAAAATCACAGTTTATATCTTTTAGATGGCATTTTAAAAAGTTGCCTACATTGAATGCTGTTGTCAGGAGCTTTCAGCTTTATTTAGGGCTTACTGTGAAGAAGAATGTGCACTCGGTGAGTTAAGTAATTGAGGATAAATCTCCTGACCTCTCAGAACCTCTGTTTTGTTATTTGCAAAACAAGGACTGTATTATCTACATTGTATGCTCTTCAAGCAATTTGATAGGGAAAACTATCTCATTGGGCTCTTTGACAGATAACAGGACTTCAGGAGAATGGTAACTTTTGGTCACAGGAAGGAGTCCTGCTAAGGAGAGAGGATATTTGGCATTGGAAGGCCAGGATGGAATCCTGACTATGTGATGTTTGGTAAATCACCTCTTCTATTGTAAGAGTGGGTTAGCATAAGTACAGCCATCTTAGCTTGAGCAGCCATCTCAGGCCTAAGAGCTGAACTTTCCCCACCCTGCTTTAGTTCCAGAGACCCCCACCCTGCTTTAGTAACAGGAATACCTAACCCTGTAAACACTTCCAGGAAAAACCACTATACCTAACCCTGTAAACACTTCCAAGAAAGTACCTAACCCTGTAACCAGACCTGCAACAGCTAATCAGCCTACTGCAGAAAAACTCCCCCGCCCCCAAGCCTCTTGTAATGACTCATAAAAACCCCTGCCTTAACTAGCCTTGGTGTCCAAGTCGCTATTCCGCTGTGTCGGGTATACTTGGGCCCAAGCTTAAGCTTGTCAAATAAACCTTGCTGTGTGACTTGCATTATCGAGAGTTTTCTCTGTCTAATTGAGGGGTGGTCGACTCTGTACCCTGTTAATAGGGTATTAACACTGTTAATAAAAAAAAAAGGAATAGTTTACCTTTTTGGAGCACTTACTAAGAGTCAGGCACCCTTTTAAGCACTTTGCATGCATTAGTTTATTTAATCTTTAAATAACCATGAATAATCTTTGAGTAACCATAGGTTGATAGTTGTATTTTCATTCTCCTTTGATTAATAAAGAAACTGGGGCCCACAGAGATGGTAACTGGCCCAAGGTCACAAAGCCAATAAGGTATAGAGCTAGGGTTTTTTTTTTTATGTATTTATTTATTTAGAGAGAGTGCGCATGAGCAGGGAGGGGCAGAGGGCAAGGTTAGGAGGAGACAATCTTAAGTAGGCTCCATCATTAGCATGGAGCCCCATGTAGGCCTCATCTTCACAATCTGGAGATCATGACCTGAGTCAAGAGTTGACAGGTAACCAACTGAGCCACCCAGGTGCCCCTAGAACTGGGATTTAAACCCAGGCTTTCTGGTTCCTGGGCCTGTGTGGCAGCATACTTGCCTCTGTGTGGAGGGGTGATCCCAGCTATCTCTCTTCCTTAACAGGGAATAATGGAATAGACTTCCAGCAGGAGCAAGTTAATAGGTTTTTCCCAAGGTTCAGATGCTAAAACAAAATAAATATTGTGTTATCAACAGGGCATTGGGCTGATGGTAGAACATTTTGAACACTTGGGACTTCATGATAGGTATTGGTCAGTATGTTCACATCTATCTGTGCTGTCAAAGTATTCTTTAAGTAGGTATACAGAAATTGCATTACTGCTGTTGTCTGTTACCAACTGTGATAAGCAGAGATTCTTAAAATTAAAAGGTGGCATAACAGGTAGTTAGAAGTCTGGACTTGGGTGCTAGAGTGCCTGAGTTCAGACCCTAGTTCCTCCAGCCCTGCCAGCGGTGTGGACTTGACCAACCTCTCTGACTTCTCCATGCTTTAGTGTCCTTGATAATAAAACAACAGTACCCACCACCTATGACTGTGGAGACAATTATAGGAATTAACACCAAGTGCTTAGAACAGAAGTGAGTACATAATGTTACTTAGCTCTGTGTCACCCTTCAAATGAAAGCCAGATTCTTCCTTTTCATAATACAATCATAATACAAAGGTCTCTGTCATTGATATCCCAAGGCCTAAGTATCCTAACAGTATCTGTTTTTGTTTTTATTTTTTTCCTAAACAGGAGGTAGGGAGAAAGAGATATAGTTCAGGATTTCAGAGAACGGTTTTGTTGTTGTTGGGTTTTGTTTTTGTTTTTGTTTTTCTAGGTCATTGGAAATATTACCTTGAACATTTACCTTCTATGTGAAGGGAATTGGGAAGTACACATAATGCTAAACTCTCCATGGAATTGCTCTTTTCAGAAACTGTTTTGAGGAAAATAAAGTGACTGTTTGATTGATTGGATTCTAGTAGTAGAATAGTCAATTCTCCCCATTTACAGATTGGAAAACAAGTCAGATTAAAGGAAACATATAAACATAATGGCTGAGAGACACCATTGGAACCCAGAATTCTTGGGCTCCTTGTCCACTGCTTTTTCCTCTGGGCCAGATTGCCTCCCATACCAGGATAGAGAAGTAGCCTAAGTATAAACAAACCTTGAAGCAAGGGGAGTGTTGCCAGACAAGGAGCAGGAGCCAGTCAGATGTTCTGTACTGAAAAATGTGTCCAATAGGAAAAGAAAACCCCTCCTCTTATAAGTACATTAATATCCATGAAAACTGGCACTAAACTCAATCTATGAAATGCACATCGGGATATGAACCCATGTTAAACACACACACAGAGCAGCTGATGACTTGAACACCTCCCTTAGGTTGGAGAGCAAATGAACAAATGATTGGGTTTCTTTTTCTGTGAGATGCTCTTTGTGTTTTTCTTCCACTTAGTTTTCAGATATGGGAAGGTTTTGGTTCAGGAATCCTAAAACTCTGCCGGCTTCTATTTCATGAAATATGCAGCATATACTATTGGAGAGAAATTGTCAGCTTGCTTTTATTATTATTATTATTATTTTTTTTAATTTGAACCCAACATATAACCAATCTACAATACCAGTGGGGGATTCTCATAAAGAGAAAGGAAAACAGAAATAAAATTTTTGCTGAATAGAACAACTCACAGCCAAAATGATACAAGTTTTGTGATGGCCAAGATGGGTTGTTTCATTTAGGGGATAAAAATGAGAGGAGGGCAGTCCCAGACAGATGAGACCGTTCAAGGTGAACCGCAGTCTCTGTCCACCACCTACACTGAGCCTTGCAAAATAGTCAACTTCGTATATTGGCTCCAAGATGCAATTTCTGACTCTCGCTGTTGGTCAGTGTCTCTGGTTCTTGACGGGACAACTGTGATCTGTTGGCCCATCAGTTAGTCTTCCTTTCCCCCTCTTTGCCTCTTCTTGTTTTTGTCTCAGAGTGTGTCTCTCTTTCAGTCTTTGGATCAGTTCCTATCTCTTCCAGTTAGTGTCACTTTTGCTAGTGAAGACTGAAAAGTTACAAATATGTCTTTGAGACTATCTGGGAAATGGAGGAAGCTAACTCAGGGAATGCCCATAGACATTACTTCCATGCCCATTTAACACATACTTGCCTGAGCACCTTGTTTGTATCTGGCTCTGGCTTTGTGCCTGGCACTATGAACAGTACCATGGGCAAGGGTGCAGTCTCTGCCATCTAGTCACTCTACCTCATGCATAAATTACTGCCACAGTGTGAGATACGGTACAGAAAATATCTGCATGGCACTAGAAGCTTCCAGAAGAGTAATTTATTACGTCTAAAGAAAGGAAAAGGAGGGGCAAGCTTGAAAGAAGAGATTGCATTTCAGCTGGAAGCTGAAGGTTGACCAAGAATTTCTCAGGTCTTGAAGGCATCCAGACTGGGAGAACTGTGTGGGCAAACAGAGGTGGGCATGAAGGTTCGTCATTGGTTTGGAGACAGGCAAAGTTGGGTGTGGCTGTAGTGTACAATATGTGACTGAAATGGATTATTTTGTAGAGCATTTTCCAGATTGTGTTCCAAGGAACACTAGGGTTCCCCAAGATGGTTATGAGTATTTTAAAAGAAAGAACATACAGAAGGAAAAAAGTTCTGTGTCCCCCAAAGTTTGAAAAGCATTGAAAAACATAACTCACTCTTGCTAAGACATGGTATTTACTGACATATTAAAACTTCAGTAAGAAGTAAAAGCAAGCAAGCAAGGAAGCTCATTGAAATCATTAAGGTCTTCTAAACTCACTTGCCAGAGGCCCCCTCATTTCAAGGAGCCCTTTTTAAAAAGTGTCTTATGAGTTAGAGTGGGGAATGTGTTTGTAGGTAATCACTTAGGATTTTTACAAAAAGGAGTTGATTTTTTTTTTAGAAGATTTTATTTATTTATTTGACAGAGATCACAAGTAAGCAGAGTGGGGGGGGGGGGGGTAGTTGAAAGCAGGCTCCCTGCTTTCCCAAGCAGGGAGCCTGATGTGTGGCTCAATCTCAGGACCCTGAGATCATGACCTGAGCTGAAGGCAGAGGCTTTAACCTACTGAGTCACCCAGGAGCTCCAAAAGGAGTTAATTTTATCATAAAAGTAGTATGTGTGATTTGAAATGTAGTATAGTATATGTGAGACATACAAAAAAGTAAAAAAAATAGAGTAAAACTATGAATAAAGAAAGAAAAAGCAGCACAAAAAAAAGCTGAGAACACCCAACTTAAGAAATAGAGCCATGTAAATACAGTTGAAGACTCCTTTCCCTGATCATATCTCCTTCCCTTCTGCCAGAAGTAACCACCGTCCTTAATTTGGTGTTTATGATACCATATAATTCTTTTGAATATTCTTTTTAGAAGACAAAGAATTCCTTTGAATTCCCATTCAGTTTCTAGCTTGTCACTACAGAGATAATAAAGAAATTGTTGTTCTGTCCAGGAATTGTTGTTCTGTTCCTGGAATAAAGGACGTTTATAAGCTCTTCAGAAGAAGGAAGTATGACTTCTCCTTTTAACAGTATTTGGAATGTAGTAGATGCTCGATAAATTTCTGCTGAATTGAATTTAACTAAATGTGTGCACTCTCATGGAGTATATTAAGTTTACGTGGTAACGAAGATTGGGGAAAAGTAATTATTTTTCATTAACAGTATTGAAATTCTTTGTGATCAGAGATCTTGAAAACTTTTTTTGTTTCATTTTTGTTTTGTTTTATAATCCGGATCTGTAAGTGAATAGTAACAACTACTGACTATAAGTCCTTTTCATGTTTTCTTGACATCTTTTGGAGTCATTAATGATAACTACTTGCCCAAATCTGCCCTATTAAAATAGGTGATTCAGTAAAACAGCTATCTACTTCCATTACAGGAAAAATAACTCCAAGTGCTTTCAATCAAAAAGGATATTTGTAAATTACAATGTAATTAATTACTCAGTACCCAGACACCAAGTACTTTGAAGGTTTATACTTAGGGCCCCAAGAAATAACTTACTGCCAGTAGCAGGGTATGACCTTAGGTACAGTCATGCCAACACAAGAATCTCTCTTGATATATGTAAGGGACATCTTGAAAAATCTCCATCTGAAACTTATGTCATATTTTCCTTTTATGTTATCCTAGCCTGTATTCCTGAATTACTCCTGTTTACATGTCAGCGTGCAGTGAATGTTGGAATATTGCTGAGGGAGACATGGTAGAAAGAATGAAAGGATGAATAAAGTGGGAGACCCATAGTCTCAGTGGGGGGAGACTTTTATTTCATATGAAATCGTGGTTGTATGGGAGATGGTAGATTAGCTTTTCCCATGGGGCTGGATGTTGATCATGGCTGACAGTCCACCCCCATGATTTTCTTCCTCTGATTTCACCAGTACTGATTTCTCTGAGTAATTTTGGGAGCACGAGTAAAATTCCAAGGGATAGAATGAGGATCAGCTTTGGGTTCGAATGACCTTCAACAATGCAGACAGCGCACGGAGGGTCGGGAAGAAATGCCGTAGACTGCCATGCCCACATGATTGCCTACAGATGCCCATGGGCTAGGAGGACGGCACATGGTGGTGCTTGTCCTGAATTGGAGGACACATTCTGAGCAGAATTATATGCATTCTCACAAAAGTTCTAAATATAGAACACAACCATTCAGACATTAAAATTAAACCAGAAGTGCCAGTAATCCAATTGTGGATGAAGTCAAAGATGGGTCAACCATATGCTGAATCTGAGCTCTGGTATGTATTGTTAGAACATAGTGAATGCAAAAAGGTTACTGTAATTTATTCCTTTGGGAAACTGAATAGATTTATAAGCCACATAGAAGTTGGAGTCTTGACAACCTTCTGCTATCTAACTTAATAATGTGGTTGAATTTATCAGTCTTTTCTTTGATGGTTAGTACTTTTTATGTCTTGTTTAAGAAAGTCTTTTTTTTGGGGGGTGCCTGGGTGGCTCAGTGGGTTAAAGCCTCTGCCTTCAGCTCAGGTCATGATCCCAGGGTCCTGGGATCGAGCCCCACATTGGGCTCTCTGCTCTGCAGGGAGCCTGCTTCCTCCTCTCTCTCTGCCTGCCTCTCTGCCTAGTTGTGATTTCTCTCTGTCAAATAAATAAAATATTTAAAAAAAAAAAGAAAGTCTTTTTTTTATCCTGATGTCCTAAAGATATTCTCCTTTATTATCTTCTAAAAGTTTTATTGTTTTGCCTTTCACATTAAGTTCTGTAATCCACGTAGAGAGAGAGTATGTATGGTGTGAGGTAGCAATTTATTTTATTCCTAATTTTCTTCCGTATAGAAAAGAGTCATCAAGGGACTTAGGGTCAGTTTCTAGGTGTATATTTTGTCTACTCTTTGTCCAGACTACATTTCTTTATTATTATAACTTTATAGTAAATCTTGGTATTTGGCAGGACAGATCCCCATAATGTCCTTCTTCAGAAATGTCTTGGTGCTTTTTTTTTTTTTTTGGCTTTTTATCTTCATATTCATTTTATACTTTCAAAGTTACACAAAAATACTCTTGAGATTTGATTGGAGTTACATTGAATTTATAGTCTAATTCAGGGAGATGATATCATTATGATACTGAGTCCTTCCAGCCATAAACATGCTACTTCTCTCCATTTTTTGGTTCTTAATGTCTTTCAATATAGATTGTAATTTTCTTCATGAAGTTATGCACTCTTACTAGATTTATTTCTGGGTGCTTTATGTTTCTGTAGTTGCTCTTCTAAATGCTATCTCTAAAAACTATATTTTCTAATTATGTATTAGTTTTCATCATATCCCACCTGTATTTCTTGCTCTGGATGGTGGGGGATTAGGAAGGGAGGAGAAAAAATGGTGCTCACTGACTGCTTACAAAGTGTTAGGTGCCTGGGGCACCTGCCTAACTCAGTTGGTTAAGCATAGGACTCTTGATTCAGTTCAGGTCATGATCTCGGTTGTGAGATCGAGTCCTACATCAGGCTCAGTGCTGGATATGGAACCTGCTTAAGAGTCCCTCCCCCCCCCCAAAAAAAATTACTAGGTGCCTTGCATGCTCTCATTTGATGTCCAGAACAGCCTCCACCCTCCTTCACAGATGGACAGAGCAGGGGATGCCCTGTGGCCCAGTGGGAATGCAGAAGTGAGGAATGGAGCTCCAAGGACTTGCTCAAACCTTGTAGCAGTCAGTCACCTTGTTCCAGTGGCAGGGTCTTTGAAAGATGTCTCTAGTTTTGGAGTGTGCAGTGAAGCAAAGAACTTCACTGGTTAGGCACTCTGTTATGTCTGAGTAGCAAGACCTGGGGCCAGTCTGGCTCCTGATCCATTGAGGAGACTGGGCCACTGCCCAGGATGCCACCTTGAAACAGAAAGAGAGGGAGAGAGGGAGATAGATACCCTAGTTTCTACCCCTCCTCCTTTCTTCCTGTCTCCTGCCCGGCATTCCCATTGATTGACCCTAACTGGAAGTCAGTTGACCAGGGAGCCTGGGAATGGGACTTGGGCTCAGCTTCCTGCCACACCCAGCAGTGCAGGGGAAGGGGCCTGGAGTGGATCAGAGAGAAACAGGCAAAGGACTAGTTCTGATGCCAGGGAGACTAGTCTCTTACAAAAGTGTTCACTAATATTGCAGAGCTTGGGAAAGTGAAGTAAAGCCATGCTCCTCCTCTAAGCTGCCCTCCCATGCTGTCCCATCCAACCTCCCTTGCCGAACTGTGAGAGGGACCCCTGACATTGAATCTCTATCTTGCCAGGGGAAGCTACATCCGTGCCAAGTGCCCTGGTGAGTAGAACAGTGACAGTCCCTTTTCTGCAGTTCCCAAATCTAGAAGACTCTGAAAAGTCCCAGTAATTTTTTTATAATTCATTGCATGGCAAGAACTGATCTGATCTGAATGGACACGAGACTACTTATCATGTCTGTTGATGCCCCTGAGTGTGAACAGTCATACATATGGCTTGAGAGGTCTTGATGAACTTGATTATGGAGAGAGGGACCTAGCTAGGGGTAGTCCAGATACCTAAAAGCTAAGTGTGTGACATGTGACATGCGACATGCTGCCTTTCTAAACTGCAGAATAAAATCTGCTTTCTGAACACATCAGACCCAGGAAATTTGGATTGTGAACCTGTATTTCAACATGACAGAAGGAGAAGGAGTGGAAATGTGGCCTGATTATAGGCAGCTCTAGGCCAGTGCTCCTGGTATGCAGTACAGCCATTCCAGGATCACCGAATGCCAGAGCGGGTTTCCTCGGTAGACTAGCCTAACAGCCCACTCAGTCTATAGATGGGGAGACTTCATTGAGGTTGGAGAGCTGGCCCATGTGTCGCGGGTCACCAAGAGCTTCTCAGTGGAGCTGCTGCTACTTGAGTTCCCTTTGCAGTCCATGCTGCTTTGGTCTGAAGCTTGGGTGACTTCCAATGTTGAAGTGTCAGAATGAAGGAAGCCAACTGGTGAGTGAACATACAGGTAAATCTGCCCTCTAGCTGTGGTCATCTTATCCTTTTGTAGCATTTCACACAGACACGCACATTTGCACACACACACGCATGTACTCACACTCATGCAAAAACTATTCAGCTTCTGATCTTATCAGACAGACAGGATGGGTGTCACCATCCCCATTTTCCAGACCATCAGACCAAGGTTTGAGTAATAACTGGGTCCATGGCGTGGGCAAGTCCCTGAATGCTTGGAGCCTCCACTGGAAAATGAATTCTTACTCATGGTTTTGTTCTAATTGTTCAGCCACAATCAGACCCATAGGGAGAGCGGCAACACAATTAGAAATGTGCCTGGTGCCCATCAACCATCCTTTCTTCCTCACCCCTCCACCTTCAGACAAGTAAAGTAGATTACTTGAAGCCACACAGCTATTCCCTTTGAAAGGGCAGGCTTCTAGTATCATGAAGAGAATTTAGTAGTTGACTGATGACAGACCTCTTCTCTCTGTGCCTCTGCTTGCTTGCTTGCTTGCTTGCTTGCTTTCCTGGCTTTAAGAGGAGGGGCTTGAAGAAATGCCACCATGTGCTAATTTTCTCTTTCTCTCCTGGGAAACTGGGTCACAGTTGGCTGTGACCTTTGTGGCCCCTATTGTCTTCACAGACCCTATTGTCTTCACAGATCCAGATAGGCACAGGTTGTTACTTTGTTTACTCCAAATCTGACTGGAGAGGAAGCAACCAGATCAAAAATACAATTTGCTGCAGAGAGCAACTTTATTTCTTGTCAGCACACATGGTACTTTGCTTATCATAATTTACGGTACATGGGCATAATAAAATATTTTCTTTTTCTGAGTATTTTGCAAGATTAGTAAGGCTGCATTCTTAGGGAAAGTTTATTAATCCATAACTTTTAGAAAACTCCAGAGGAAGAAGATACGAGATATGTCCTGTAGGTAAAGACGTCAGCATTGAATTATGCGTCCGTTATTCAACTAGCTCTGTGCCAGGTGTAGTGCAGGTTGCTGATAGGATAGCAACTCTCCCTTGGATGTGATCTAAACCAGCAGTTGTGTTCATTTTGTTTTCAAATTGGGAGGGTGTGAAAAAGTAGGCGGCAGCCCATTGAGTAATCGCGGTCCTTGGGATGCTGGTCCCTTCCACCCCTTTGGCGGCACTGCAGCGACATTAGACACAGGCATTTGGACCCTGGCTGCCTTGCCTCAAGCTGTGTGCCCTGGGTCTCTTGTCTCTTAGCACATGGAGATGGTGTGCTGGTGGCAAGGGTGATAGCAATGATGAGGGTGATGGTGAGGAGGATAGTTACCTCTGTGCCCATTACAAGGGGTAATGGTTTACGGGGAAGTACTCTGTGCTCTGTCCTGTCACTCATTTACCCAGTGTTCATTGCGCCCTTGCAGGGTATTGGCACAATGGTGCGCTCCGTGGAAATGGCCACAAAAGATAGGCTTTCTTCTCAAGATCGAGGATTGGTGTATGAAGCCCAGATACACAGATGACAACACAGTGGCTAAGTACAACAACAAAAAAAGTAGAATTAGCTGAGGGATGAATTTTGCCAGCACCCAGCTAAGTAATTTGAAGGTGAACTGGGCTTTGCTGATGGATTGTTCTTACTGTAAATATGTTTCAGGGATTGTGCTGGGTGAATGTGATAGCAGCTGTTGTCTACCAGGGAAGACACAAATCCACAAATGATGGAGGAGGCACGTTCTAGGTCAGGGGACCATGGTAAAGGTAGAGATGGGAACCTCCATGTATGGTGAGACCTGAATGAGCTGGTATGAGCCGGCCAGAGCCGGGGAAGGTGAGGCCGTGAAGGTAGTACCTGGTCGCCATATTAGCCTTGAGATTGTGGCTGGTGGTGAAACAGCCTTTTCTTTGTGTGCCCTTCTGCTCAGATCTCACCCTTCTCCTCTTCCCCGGGGTGAACGGGCAGTCTAAGGAGAAATGGGGTTATATTTATTTAGGTGAAATGAGGATGGGTATATGGCAGGTATGGTGTGTTTTAATGGTCTCTCTGTGGCCTCCTGTGACCATACCTGCAAGCCCAGGTGCCTACAAAGACTGCGTAGTTGACATTGCTGAATGGAACAATCCAGGGGAGGCGTTGGGGGGTCCTGGGTTAGCTACTTGGTTAGCTCCAACCAAGTGTTGCCATAAGAGAGTGCTAGACAAAAGTAGCCAAGTCTTCAGCTTGAGAAAGTTAGAAACTTTTAAAAAGACTTATTTATTTATTTATTTATTTGCCAGATTGAGAGAGAGAGAGACTGAGCTAGCGGGCACAGGAGCAGGGAGAGTGGCAGGCAGAGGGAGAAGAACTGAGCAGGGAGCCTTGGGAGCCTTGTACAGGACTCGACCCCAGGACCCTGGGGTCATGACTTGAGCCAAAGACAGATACTTAACTGACTGAGCCACCCAGGCATCCCAAGAAATCTGTTTTTTAAATGTGAAATCCATCAGTTTAAAAACGTGGATGAAATTAGTTACACAACAAGGACAACAACAGAAAAATAACATTTGTAGGCTAAAGATAACTTGCCCGTGGGCTGGTTTTGACTCATGAACCCCCTCATTGGTGGATTCTGGCCCATTCTTGATAATTATTATGTTATGACTACATAGATCGCTCTCAAATGGAAGTTAAATAAATATACCAAGGGGTAAATCGGGCCATTTTTAGTAAGGAAAAGTTTCTGTAAGACAGTTGGATGGTAGGAATTGGTCCTCGTTTATTTCTGTGTGTTTCCTGAATCACCTCTTCTGTTGTTCTTGATTAAATGCTTCTGATACAGGGTAAACCTTTGGTAAAACCGGTGTCCGTGGCAATCCGAGTGTGTTGCTCACTGTTTGCTGGGCAGCACTGAGGTTTTTGTGTGTCTGACTCTACAGCTGCCTTGGTGAGGCCTGTTACATCCTGCTGCCCAGGCAAGTCCCCGTAGTAAGTCCGATGAGTGGGTGTAGTGTCTGTAAATGACAGCGTTCCATGGCGTTCTCCTTTAGGGTTGAGCCTTGACTCCCAGCCTCTGAAATATGCACATTTCAAACGAGAGTGAGAACACAAGCAACTTAGTAGTTACTGTGGAGTTGAGTGAATGTCATAAATATTTATCTTTTTCATAGCTGGCATAAAAATGTTAGGATATAAAAAAGTCATTCACTGTAAAAACAACAGAAAATTCATTGGCTATCCATCTCCTGAATGTGTGTGTCTCTTTGGGTTTTCATTAACTTCTAGCAATATACTTTGAGAAATCAGATTTGAACAGAAGTTTCAGCAGAATATGAAAGCTCCTGGTGTTCATAATTAACCCGTTTTCAGCACTGATCCATTGCGTACAATAGCTTCCTTTTAACCATGTAGTGGCTGTAAGCAGGTTCAATGTATTTTTCTTCCAGATTTTTTTTTCTTCAGAAAGAATCCCTTGTTTACTGAATTTGGAAAACACACAAGAAATACGAAAGAAAAAAGTCACTTATAATATTTCTACCCAGAAGCAGTCTCTGTTAATGTTTTGAAGTACAGAGATAAACAGGCTAGAGATTGAGGTCAGATGAATATGGGTTTCTATCCAGTCTTCTTTTATGTATTCTTGATGAGTCTTATTTTTCTCACCTATGAAATAGAAATATGGATATTATCTCTCTTATCTCATATATTCTTGATTAAACCAGATAATGTACATGAAGCATGTAGCTCATTGGTTGGTGCACAGAATGCATTAAAAAATGAGCAATATGCTTATGTCTCCTATTCTTTTGACTACAAACGTTTTGCTTTGTGGAATCCATGTGGTCAATGACCTATTTTCTGTTAAAAAAAAAAAAAAAAAGGACCACTCCCCTTGTTCCCATATCTCTTTAAGAATCACTCTCTAAGTATCCTTTTTAACAGATTTCTTTGCAGACCTGAATCCTCCTTAAACTTTTCCCTTGCATGTTTAAGGTGTTTTTCATCCTTCTTTATTATAAATAATTATTTGATGGATATCTCTCTTCATCAATCTTTGGTGGCAGCTTGATTTTCTGGTTAATATAGTGACTGCATCTCACATGGGAAATGGGCAGGATTCCTGCCAGCATCCTCTATTGGAACCCTTGCAGATGATGGATGGGAATGTTCTGTATCTGCACTGTCCAGTATAGTAGCCACTAGCCATGCATGGCTATTGAGCATTTGAAATGCAGCTAGTGTGACTGAGAAACTTATTTTTTAAAAAATTTTTAACATTATTTAATTTTAGTTTGAATAGCCCTGTGAGCTCATGGCTACCATATTGTACAGCATGGGCTTATGCTGTTCTGGTTCAAGAGTAGATCTAGGCTGGGGTTTGTTTTTTAGAGAGACCTGTCAGTGAAACATCTAGCTTTATCTTTTGGGCTTTTCCTTTAATTCTCTGGTACAGGTACTTAAGTACTGGATTTTCCCTTTCTTTGTGTACATTCTTTTTATTTTGACGGAGGGTTAGTAGAGGACACGTCACGTGCCAGCCACCAACTTTTTTTTTTTAAATATTTTGTTTATTTGACAGAGAAATCACAACTAGGCAGAGAGGCAGGCAGAGAGAGAGGAGGAAGCAGGCTCCCCACGGAGCAGAGAGCCCGATGCGGGGCTCCATCCCAGGATCCTGAGATCATGACCTGAGCCGAAGGCAGAGGCTTTAACCCACTGAGCCACCCAGGCGCCCCGCCAGCTACCATCTTAACTTAGAAGATGAATTTTAAGTTTTGCTGATGTGAGAACAGTTCAGGTTGTCAGTGACAAGAATGTAGCTTAGTATGACTTTGGTCTAAAGGTTAATTCCTTGGCCTGTGTTTTCCATGTCGTTGGTTTTGTTAGTGGGTTCTCCCAAAATAGTGGCAAAGATGGCTGCCAATAGTCTAGGCTTACATCCTACTAGCCTGGGCCCTAGCAGAAGTAGAGAGGACTTTTCCCTCACAGATCATAGAATGGCCTAGATCTGGATCTTGGTGAACTTGTTTTCATTCCTGAGTCTGGCTCTGTGGTCACAGTTGGGGAGGTAGGATTCGTGTCCATCGGTCAGCTCTGGGCCCAGGTCTGTATAGAGCTGAGGTGAGTTCCCTGGTAAACTACATGGTCTGCCACTGGGTTGGGAAATGTGTTTGTCAGGCAGACACATGCTGCACAATGGATACTCATTGTACCATATCTTTGAAGCATTCTTGCTTACCCCAGTTCTATTTCAGGAAAGCCATTTTGTCAGGGGGGAGGGTGGATTTTTTCATCTTGTGAGTTGCTATCCATTGGCCTAGCAGGCTTTTATCACTTAATGGGATCATTCCCTTACCCCAAGGAGGGCCAAGTCTTCTGATGATGAAAGCATTGGGGTATTTGGGCTGTGTCTGCTCTCACTCTGTGTTCTGACAGTATGTTCATAAGCTAACTTCTTCTCCCTGGGAAGTAGGTAACTATACCCCAGAAAGTGAATGAGGTTAAGTAAATCGATGCATCTATTGTGATTATTTTTCATTATGAATAAGGCAAAAGATATATTGCCCAAGCCCCTTCCTACAAGTACCTGAATCAAAGCTGATGGGATTTACGTGTCAGACATCAGATAATCTAGGAATCTGGTGGAGAGTGGGTACTTCAGTCCCCAGCTGGTGTATTATAGCAATATCTTGGGACTTATGGGTGTAATTAAACCATCCCTATTAGTATTTACAAAAAGGGACTCACTGCCCTTAAATGTGACTGTAACATATCAGATCTTCATAAAAGTATGAAGCTAGTTATTTCATCAGCAAAATCCATGTAGAAAATATTTTATTAATGTTTCAATTTTCTGATTCAGCCCTTTGTGTAATAAAATATGGTGGCTCAAACAGTTTCCTTTTTACTGTTCTTGCTCGGCCTCGTAAGAGAGGCTGAAATTTTGTGGTACCGTTTATGCCAATTTTCCTTTAAACTCTCTAGCATAAAGCATATCAGCAAATTAATATTCCCTGACCATAAGATGAGATTGACCTCCTACATATAAGTTCATTTCTTGTCCTAACATCTACTGTACTGTGAAATTAGGGTCTTTTCTTTATCTGTCTATATATTTTTACTTCATTTTCACTGTGGCAGGAGTGGTGGTGGGGAGCTCAATCCAGATACCATGTCACCTTAATGTATTATCAGCTTTTGCCTAGTCAGTCATTACTATATAATGATGCAGGCAATGTCATGAACACAGCTCGCTTTTTGGTGCTCTTTTATTCCAGATTGAATGAGAGACAAACTGTCTGTACTTAGAAGGAACCTAAAACATGGAGCACAGGCTTGGTGAAACTCTGTGCTCTTCTTGGCTGCGTCACTTGTGCTGAATCGAGTTACCGGCAGACAGGTAAAAGAGAGGGAGCTGTGATAGGCTGTGCATCGGGGAGTCTTAACATCCTGTAGGAACATGTGGGATCTCCTATCAGGTTAGTCAGAAGTCCTGTGTGTCCTTGAACTACTTACTTGACTTCTCTGAACCTACCTTTTCTTGGCTGAGAAAGAAGAGTTTGGATGAATGATCCCTAAAATCCCTGCCCACAATAACTCTCTGATTTTTATGCAGACTGACACTTTTTGTTCATCTATAGTAATACGTAAGGACTAGTGTCTAGTACGCAGTTATACACATGATTCCGCCCCTCTCAAAAGTCTTCCTGTGTTCCCTCATCCTAGGCTTTGTCCTTCTCTGTTCTTACTATATTTTTGACCAATGATACTATATATCAGAGTGGATTTTTTTTTTTATTTTAGTACTTTACTTTTTTTTTTTAATTTCTTTTCAGCGTAACAGTATTCGTTGTTTTCGCACCACAACCAGGGCTCCATGCAATACATGCCCTCCCTATTCCCCACCACCTGGTTCCTCAACCTCCCACCCCCTGCCCCTTCAAAACCCTCAGGTTGTTTTTCAGAGTCCATAGTCTCTCATGGTTCATCTCCCCTTCCAATTTCCCTCAACTCCCCTCTCCTCTCCATCTCCCCATGTCCTCCATGTTCTTTGTTATGCTCCACAAATAAGTGAAACCATATGATACTTGACTCTGCTTGACTTATTTCACTCAGCATAATCTCTTCCAGTCCCGTCCATGTTGCTACAAAAAAGTTGGGTATTCATCCTTTCTGATGGAGGCATAATACTCCATCGTGTATATGGACCACATCTTCCTTATCCATTCATCCGTTGAAGGGCATCTTGGTTCTTTCCACAGTTTGGTGGCCGTGGCCATTGCTGCTATAAACATTGCGGTACAGATGGCTCTTTGACTACATCTGTATCTTTGGGGTAAATACCCAGCAGTGCAATTGCAGGGTCATAGGGAAGCTCTATTTTTAATTTCTTGAGGAATCTCTACACTGTTCTCCAAAGTGGCTGCACCAACTTGCATTCCCTCCAACAGTGTAAGAGGGTTCCCCTTTCTCCACATCCTCTCCAACACACGTTGTTTCCTGTCTTGCTAATTTTGACCATTCTAACTGGTGTCAGGTGGTATCTCAATGTGGTTTTCATTTGAATCTCCCTGATGGCTAGTGATGATGAGCATTTTTTCATGTGTCTGATAGCCATTTGTATGTCTTCATTGGAGAAGTGTCTGTTCATATCTTCTGCCCATTTTTTGATATGATTATCTGTTTTGTGTGAGTTGAGTTTGAGGAGTTCTTTATAGATCCTGGATATCAACCTTTTGTCTGTACTGTCATTTGCAAATATCTTCTCCCATTCCGTGGGTTGCCTTTTTGTTTTGTTGACTGTTTCCTTTGCTGTGCAGAAGCTTTTGATCTTGATGAAGTCCCAAAAGTTCATTTTTGCTTTTGTTTCCTTGGCCTTTGGAGACATCTTGAAAGAAGTTGCTGTGGCTGATATCGAAGAGGTTACTTCATATGTTCTCCTCTAGGATTCTGATGGATTCCTGTCTCACGTTGAGGTCTTTTATCCATTTCGAGTTTATCTTTGTGTACAGTGTAAGAGAATGGTCGAGTTTCATTCTTCTACATATAGCTGTCCAGTTTTCCCAGCACCATTTATTGAAGAGGCTGTCTTTTTTAGAGTGGATATTTTTTGTGTCTTACTTTCGCCTTTGAGGCTGTGAGCTCCTTGAGGGCAAGAGCCTTTCACCCATGTCTTTTCCATATAAAAAGAATATTTTGCAACATGACACCTGATCAATGTTTGGCAACTGTATGGATAAACTTCGCATTACATTTTAGAGATTGTGCAGGGAAGCACAGAAACAAACACAGGGGCTCAGTGGGTTAAGCCGCTGCCTTCGGCTTGGGTCATGATCTCAGGGTCCTGGGATCGAGCCCCGGATTGGGCTCTCTGCTCAGCAGGAGGCCTGCTTCCTCCTCTCTCTCTCTCTGCCTGCCTCTCTGCCTACTTGTAATCTCTCTCTGTGTGTCAAATAAATAAATAAAATCTTTAAAAAAGTTTATCTGAAAGGGGACCCTTCTTTAGCTGTGGTGAAATTGTTTAGGCCCTTAAGTCACGTACAGTAAACTCAGGAGTTTCTCAGGGAAATTTCACTTTAGTGTACATGAAATGCCAAATTTTTGCAGTTGAGCAGAGAGGTAAATTATTTGGGGCCAATAATGGAATCCTTTTATACATTTCTGATTATTCAGCGCCATATGATAGGGCCATGCTACGTGATTTCCTATCATGTCAGAATGTGGCCTGCGTGGTGGTGAGGTCATTCCCATCCTTTTAAGAAAGAAGAGAGAGCTTGTACTGTCCTCACTGGTGTTTTAATGTTTTGAGGTTGTTTTTGCCTGGGCTCTGGAGGAGCTAGTCTGCAAAGCAAGACAATGTGAACACATCTCCCCAAATCAATGAGAATTGTGCTGTCCTCTAGAAAATTAGGTTTGAGCCACATCAATGTAAGTGCGGCAGACTGAATAAATCCCATTTCGTGATTGCACCATTATGAATTGTGTAATGTGCCTAGATGGGCACTAGCTATGATTGCTTCTCTTTCCTCAGCATTATGAAATGGTAATGCGGTGGATTCATGGGAGGAGAAGTGTCTAAAATAAACAGCCCAGGCTACACGAGACAATTTAGGGCTCGCACTTTGGAAGTCTCCCAAGTGGACCAGTAT
Source organism: Meles meles (assembly GCF_922984935.1). Classification (NCBI taxonomy): domain Eukaryota; kingdom Metazoa; phylum Chordata; class Mammalia; order Carnivora; family Mustelidae; genus Meles; species Meles meles. The sequence goes on from NC_060066.1 coordinate 70,324,744, forward strand.
AAGATGTTACTATTAACTTGGTGACTTGTTTTGAGAAGAAAAGGAAAGGAAAGGGAAAAGGAAAAGGAAAAAGAAAAAGACAGGTACTGGCGTGAAGTCCCTGCATCATCTTGCTTTATGCGGTGTTTTATGTAAGTTTGTTGCGAAGTGGGAAAAAACCTCTAGTTGGGTACCTCCAGGGGTAGTTCGTGGGCAGGCCAGATGATCTTCCATAACATTTGTTCCTTTAGCCACTTGAAATAAGTGCCTCCTTTGTGCCCTGCCACCACTGCTGGTGTAGGGGAGGAGGCCTGGCAGGGGTGGTTTGCAGTGTCTAGATAGACGAGCTTCACAGGTCGAAAGCCCCCTAGTTTTTCATTCTCTCCACCTCGATGGTGTTAAAAATTCACCAGAAAAATAAAGGCTCCTCTACCAGTGCACTGTTCATTTCATGCACAGACCTGCAGACGTTCATTAACGGTGTTTCAGATCGCCAGCAGTTGATACTGGGAGGTGAGCCCTCATAGGGATGAGCCCTTGGAGCTGTGAAACGCTAGCTCCATCTGAAGTTTGGAAGACATGCGATGATAATTCCAAAGGCCCTCTTATCTCCTGATCCACTGGAAGCTACCTGTAAGCTGAATTCAGTGAGTGCTGGGGGCATAGGCAGCTCTGTAGTCAGTGAGGACCCGGAGAACTGGGAAAGTAGGACTGGCATTATAAGCTAGTGCTTGTTGGTCTTAGAGCAGTGATCTCTTTCAGTTCAGCTCTGGCTCCCCGTGTTATAGACTCGCTGGGTCTTCACTGCAAGACAGAAAGCCTAGCGTTCATTGAATCCATTAGGTCTATTCTGGCTCAGGCTGATGCCTCTCAGTTTTCTGCCTTAAATGTGAATGATCAGCTTTCATGAGTAAGCAGCAGTAAATTCAGTCCAACGTACTAGCTATGTGATGTTGGACAAGTCATGGCACTTCCTTTAGCCTCACTGTCCGTATCCGTAAAATGCGGGCCTGTGAGCTGTGATGTTCTAGGTTATATAGATGGGATTCTGGCACTTAGCACTGTGCTTGAAACATTGGTGAGCTGATGAGAAGCATCTGGGTCCTCTGTACTCCACGGGTTCCTGGGATTCTCAGATCTGACCTACCTTTTCAAGCATTTGCATGGTATTCAAGTAAATATGCCTATCAGTGCCCTCATTTATTTTAGAAAATGGTAGAAGCCTAGAATCTCAGGTCTGAATTACTATTAAAATTTTATTTAATTAGAGCAATCTCCTTTTGAGATCAGGAAACTGTGCCATCCGTCCATTCATCCTGTTATTCTCTTATTTAATATTTATTAATATTAGGCACCTGGTGTATGCTTGGGGCTATGCACGGTGCTGAGGAAACCAAACAGAGTGAGATGCAGTCCCTACCCACAACCCTCTCCCCGTTCCCCACAGAGGAAGAGCACCCGTGAACTACAAACCCGTCGCTCTTCATTGTACTGCCTTTTGGTTCTGTGTGGCTGGGACGATGGTGCTGGGAGCCCAGGGACTTCCAGTAGAAGAGAAGGTGGGGGGAGAGTTCCTCAGCTCTGTCTCCTGCAACCATTCATCATTTCAAGCAGAAACTAGAGACTGAATTCGAGGGCAAAACTGTGACAAGCCTGTTTATCAACAAAAGCACCACCGGGAGTCGGAGAGCACTTTTTCTGCTGAAGGACTTCCATATTGGACAAGCACACACTCAGAACCCAAGCCCAGCTTCTCAGTCCATGTTCAGAGGAAATAAAGGGCCACATAGAAAATGAAAGCGGAGTGGGCACCCCGCAAGGGGTGGGACAAAATCCAGAAAGTTCTGAAAGGCCTCTGTGTGGCTGGTCCCCCAGCTCAGGCCCACACCTCCAGGGGTCTGACTGTGGCAGATGGGGTAGCAGTTCGCCCCCGACTTGTAAACGGGGTGTGGTCTTGCTTTACGTTTTCCCATAGAAAAGAAATACCTTTATTATAAAGTCCCAGTTGAAAAGACAGCAGTGAAACAAGCCACTTGCGGTTGAGGAGAGGATTGTGAGAGGACAGTTAGGTTATGGACTGCGACTCAGCAGAGTTTCCAGAAGGGAGAAGGATATCCCCAAAAAAACAAAAAATAGTTCTGTCACTTGCATCATTTAAAAACCCATTGCCTGCAGGTTTGTCTTGTCTCCCTAGTCCCCAGCCCTGCCCGCTGAGCTCTTTCTCATTGGTCAAGTCTCCAGTCCGTTGCCCTCCCCTCTCTTGGGCCTCCCTCGACGGTCTCCATCACTTGGATGGCTGTCGTCATCGTGCTCCAGAGCCTCAGTCCCAGGCCCCACATTTGAGTTCTTCGTGTCCATGTTGGTAGCCTGTGGAAGACCCCGACAGGTGTCCCCAAATACATGGACTGTTGTCTCTTTCTCTCTGCATTTCCTTCCCCTGCCTGTGGGCCTTGCTCAAACACTCAACAATGTTGACTGAACTTAAATATCTATTGTCTCTGGTGAGCTTGGACGATCACGTGGAGGTCGCTCACCCTGTAAGTTGTGTCCTCTGGGGAGAGAGGGGGCATGTGGTGGGAGAAAGTGGATTAATTATGCCTGCCTGATGGGCAGGTGACACAGCAACCAGAAAGCCAAAATTAAAAAGTGATCTTCACACACAAGAAGGGTTGATTGAGTCAAACATGGTAAAAATTAGGACTAAATGCACACTGTTGCCCTTAGACACAAAGCATGAATATCAAAGCAACATAGCATGTGGTGAGTATCTGCTTGTTCTTATGAAGGAGATGGGGGAGGGGGATGATTTAAGTTCATACAAGTCTCCAGAAAGCTGCCCAAGATGTCTTTTCTATCCTGGGGTGGATTTACTGAAGAATTTAGTAGCTAATGAAGAATTTGGTTTTGGATTCTTGTCTCTACTCTCTGGAGGACCCAGCAGAAGTTCAAGTACATGAGGACACACACCTGCCTCTCGTGCCAGGCAGTGACAGCATGGATGTGGCGTAGACTCTGTGAATGTCAGTGGCCTGGGGACCGATCAGACTGGAGTGTGTCTGGAGGAAGAATGCTGAGTGGTCAAAAAAGAAAAAAGAGATAGAAAAAAAGAAAGGGAAAAAGATTGTCCCTAAATGAATTTAAAAAGTACTAGAAGCAGTCTGAGATATTTATACTTCAAGACATGTGTTTGTTGGCAGGGATGGTTGTGTGGGGGAAGTGCGGAGCATAATCACCATCTACCAACATTTTAAAAACTGCTGTGTGGAGTGGGAATTAGAATTCTTCTGTTCATCATCAAATGAGTGAAGGTTAGAAAAAGCAAGTTTTGGCTCAAGAAATCTAAGTGTGAAATGGCTTATGTGAGATAAGGTGCTCCCTTTCTCATTTCGTAGGCTCAAAAACTTGAGGGAAAAGGGTACTACAGAGGATTGCCACATTGGATTGGGGGATTGGGCAAAATGATTTTTAAGGATCCTTCCAATTCTAATGTCTTATTTCTATTGAACATGTTGTTCCTTTTTGACTCCGGAAAAAGATTTAGAGTATGAAAATAAGATGAACAGTTCTCATTTTATTGCAGAAAGCATGTTTATTTACATTATCTCAAGTGAACCCTCTAAGATACACATGTGGTAGAGATATTATTATTGTCATTCTGTAGATTAAAAAACCTACAGACTTTTTACAGACTAATGACTTTTTCAAGGTCATCGGAGGAGCTGGGTCCTTGACTTCATAAGGAGTGTTTACAATCTGGTTCTCTGTGAGTAGTTAGACCATCCCTAAGAGGTAGATTCTAATCTTAATTTCATTTCATAGATGAGGAAACCAAGGTATAGAGCACAAGTCGAGGTCATGTACCTGTGAAGTGGCAGAACCAGTGTTTGAACCAGATGGTGTGATTTTATTTCATAGTTCATATTTTTAACCTCTGTGTAGCATGCATTTCTATAATTAGCATAATATCTCAGCTGATGGAATGCTAAAATTGTGAAGTTAAAGAGCAATCAATAATTTGTTTTGCCATCAACCATTCAAATGATCAGAATACAAAATTAACAACTCAAAGTGTGTTTTTTCCACCCCCTGGGACAAACTATGGTATCCTGGAATGTGTATCGAAGGTTAACATGAAAAGTCGGGGGGAGAAAAAAAGACATACCTTCCCAAAGGACCCCAGAAAATCTGGCCCCTCACTCTCAAAAGTGGGTCATGACGCAGTTAGACATCACTTACCTGGCTTGTTCAGCATGGAGATGCTAGGTTAAATGGATTTTGCTAAAACCTGCATCTAATGTTTTGAGCATCCAAACTTCTGTGTGCTTCAGCAGACAGCAAGTAGAGTAAGGGCAGCCTAACATGGTGGCTGAGAGGCCATGCATTGTATGTTCTGAATGACCCCAGACTTCTGGCTGCTTCTTTTTTTGCTGTGCCTTTTCCTACTCACCTGATAGCTTATTAAAATGCTTTGGGTGCCTTGGCCCAACAAGAAGTGCCCCCAGCTTGCTGTGTTCCTTTAGCTTGTGCTCTGTTTTCCACAGATCTTGCTTTCTCTTCCTATGTCTACTGTCCACTCCCCCACCGCCAGCTTTCCTCTAACCTGCTGGGATCTGTTGGCTCCTTGATTAGTAACAGAAAGTAAAACTGGAAATTTTTAGGGAGAGGAGTTTGGTGTTTCTGTAAAACTGAGTCTAATAGCCTTTGTGCTTAAGAAAGGAATGCCAGGGGCACCTGGGTGGCTCAGTGGGTTAAATCCTCTGCCTTCGGCTCAGGTCATGATCCCCAGGTTCTGGGATCGAGCCCCGCATCACCTCCTCTCTCTCTGCCTGCCTCTCTGCCTACTTGTGATCTCTGTCTGTCAAATAAAAAAATCTTAAAAAAAAAAAAAAGATAGGAATGCCATAGATGTGTAGAGAAAAGAGTCTCCTGTATGGTAGCCACGGGAGCCCTGTGGCAATTCACATTTCAGCTCATTAAAAGAAAACATCCGGTTTCTCAGCCCTACTAGCCACATTTCCAGGGCTCAGTCATGTCCTGTGGCTAGTGGCTGGAGTAGGAGAGCTGGTGGATAGCACAGATAGAGATCATTTCCGTCATCACCAAAAGTCCTCTTGGCACTCGTTGTTCAAGCACCTGTGCCATTGAGGCTTAAGGATAAATGGAAGCAGACAGACATGGGTTCCCTGTTGGCTATTTTGTAGTTGAGAAAGGTGTTTACTGGCTCCCAATCTCCTCATCTGCAAAATGGAAATAATAAATCATTACATCACAGGGCCGGTCTGAAGATTAACTACAGTGTCTTGTAAAACAGCTCTTGGCTTGCAGTACTGGGGTCCAGGGAAATTCATTTCTGGAAGTTACCCATTGTATGTGGCATCCAGTCTGATAAGGCCAGTTTGTGAGGCCGAGGTTTGCAGAGCCTGCTTCCACAGAAATCATCCCCCTCGGTACTGAGTCATAATGCAGGAGTTAACATGCATATTAGTTACTATTTGCTCCTCAGATGCGCAGAATGGCAAACATAACCTTTTTTTTTTTTTTAAGATTTTATTTATTTATTTGAGAGAGAGAGAGAGCATGAGAGGGGAGACTTCAGAGGGAGAAGCGGACTCCCCACTGAGCAGGGAGCCTGATATGGGACTCAATCCCTGGACTCTGGGATTATGATCTGAGCCTAACGCAGTTGCTCAACCAGCTGAGCCACCCAGGTGCCCCAAATACAACGAATTTTTAAGGAGTAAATGCTTTTTAAGAAGAGTATGTAAAATACTTCACATCTATTAGGAAGCTTTTTTGTAATCTATTATTTTTTAAAGATTTTATTTGTATGAGAGAGAGAGAGCAGGAGCCAGGGGGGTGGAGGGGCAAAGGGATGGGGAGAAGCAGATTCCCACTGAGCAGGGAGCCCTACTATGTGCAGCTCCATCCCAGGACCCTGAGATCATGACCTGAGCCTAAGGCAGCTGCTTAAAAAACTGAGCCACCCAGGTGTCCCATTTTTTGTAATCTAAAGACCACATTTCCCAAGCCACCTTCCAAGGAAAATTAGACCCATAATGGCTTTCTTTTATCATGTTAGGTTTGGGAAACCCTGCATTTCCTCTTTCCTTTGAATTTCCTCTTGGAGATTCACAATGTGCAGGTTAAAGGCTCTGAGAAGTCCTGCCAGAAAGCAATTATGTTTAACATTTTTTAACTCAGTGTTTTGAGTTTTCATGGATGTGGCACTCCTCCCTATTCTTATAGAACACTTATTAAATAGTTTGTACAGAAGCCATTTTAAAACATATCCTGCTCTAAGGCCTTGTCAACCACTGTTTTCCAGAGGCATCTGTAGGAAGGCTTGAAAAGCATTTCCTTCTGCACTAACCCCTAATTCTAACGTAACAAAAGGGATGTGGTGCCCACAGCTCACTCTCTTTCGCAGTTCCTTAAGGAAAGGATAAATTTGAAGCTAGTTCAGGACCTGAAAGTAAGCTACTTTGTCAAGGTTTAAGGTTCAATAAACTGCAATTGAGATCTCTTGTATTTCAGACAAAACTGCAAAGGCTGGTTTTGTTCTTGGAGATGAGAGACTAATGGAACCGTGCTTCCATCGGATGACCAGCAGGTTTCCAAGACCTCTGTCCTCAGCAGTCTGTCCTTGCAGTGTCCTGCCCATCGGGTCTGATGGCGGTCTTAGAGAAAAAGGGAGATGTGATTCAGCCAGTGTCAGTGAAGGGATTGCTTTGAATAAAGCTGAACCTGCATTGGCTCTGCTAATGTGATAAGATCTAAGAGAATGGTCTCATCGTTGTTCTCTCCCTGCACCACGTGACAAAGCCTGACAGAGAGCCTGCTCATACATGCCGCTCACAAGGTGGTGGGATGCTGGGAACTTTAGTCTAGCAGGGAAGGATAATGAGCACATTCTCGAATCAAATTTCTGGATCCTGTGCCTATCTGTCTGGATGGATGTCATCTCTCTCGCTCTTTTCAGTCATCTATCTCAGGGGTCAGCAAAAAAAGGAACCAGCTAATAAATATCCGTGGCCTAGCAGGCCCTTTGGTCTCTTCTGCAACAACTCAGATCTGGTGTCATAGCTCAAAAGCAGCCAGAGACAAGACAGAAATGACTGTGTTCCAGTAAAAGTTGCTAAAACAGGTGGTGGGCTGCATGGGGCCCACAAGAGGTGAGTCTGCTCACCTCTCATCTATCTCTTTGGTTATCAGTGTAAGCACCAGTTTTGGCTGTTTCTATAATGCTTACCTGAATCAGATGGTGTGTGTGTGTGTATTCATCTACCTTTAAAAATAATTTGAGGGGTCCATGGGTGGCTCAGTGGGTAAAGCCTCTGCCTTTGCTCAGGTCATGATCTCGGTGTCCTGGGATCAAGCCCCACATCAGGCTCTCTGCTTGGCAGGGAGCCTGCTTTCCTCTCTCTCTCTCTGCCTGCCTCTTTGCCTACTTGTGATCTCTCTCCCTGTCAAATAAATAAATAAAATCTTTATTAAAAAATGCTTTGAATGCATGGCTAGATGCAGGCTTCAGACATCTTCTGTGAAGTTATTTCTATCTGCGAGTGTCGAGACCCAGGTGTCACATATGTATGTGACGTCTTACATCTCTCTTTGTTTCCCACAGCATCTCTTTGCACATAGTATCTGTTTAGTATATGTTGGTTGCTAGGTAAGCAAATGAACTATGAAATACATAGGACTAGTGCTCTTAGAGATTCAAGTGTAACTGTGTCTACAGAAGCATTAGTTAATTGATATTTTTAGTTTGCCTTCCAGGTGCCAAGCAGGGAACTAGATCTGGAAGATTCGGCCATTAGCAACAGGACTTGGCAGCTCTTCTTGGTGTACTCACACAGGATAGAGTCTGTAATAAACACTTGTGAGTTACCATACTCACATACTCATTAGTGTCACAGCCTTCCAGAAAACTCTGTCATGAAGATGCAGCAGATGCTTTGGTGACAGCCTCTTCTTTGTCCATACCTCTGAGTGTATTCTGTGTCCCTCTTGCCTCTTAGAGTGTCCCCAGGGCCATGCATTGTGCTGGGCTACTAAATCCTTATGAATGAATGAATATTTCTGGAGCCCAAAACATAGAGCTAGTGTGTTATTCTAGAATGAGCTTTAGTTGTGGGCAGGGCGGCTGGGTTAAACAGCAGCTCTGGGCACAGGCTGGCTATGATATGGATCAGTTGGGCTTCTCCTGGGCAGCAGAAGAAAAGGCATGGTCGGGGCGCTTGAGTGGCTCAGTCAGTTAAACATCTGCCTTCGGTTCAGGTCATGATCCCAGGGTCCTGGGACTGAGTCCACAATGAGCTCCCTGCTTAGCGGGGAGTCTGCTTTTCCCTCTCCCAGTCCCCTGCTTGTGTTCCCTCTCTAGCTGTCTCTATCTCTGTCAAATAGGTAGATAGATAGATAGATAGATAGATAGATAGATAAAAAGAAAAAGCATGATCACTGGGAACAAGATTGAAAGACTTCAACTATTTATGACAAATGATTATATGGGTCCTTTGGGGCTGAGAGCATGCCAGACAAATGGTCGTGTTAGCCATAGGGCGTGCAGACCTAGAAAGAAACACAGCCACTGTGGGAGGAGGAAGGTTGGGAATTTGGAGATCCTCAAAGCAGATTTCCTCCATGCTGTCAGCTGGGACCATAAGTAAGGGTAAAATTTGTAACAAACAAATATTGGAAGAAGAGAGAAATAGCAAAAGAAAAAGAAGAAAAAAACAACAAACCTAAACCACAAAATAAAAATGCTGAAATCATGACAGGCTGACAAAATGAACTTAAAAAGGACCAAAGCTGGCTTTCTTTTTGGTTTCTCCTTGATTTCTCCTTGTCTTGTTCCGGGAGAAACCTGAAATCATCTCAGCCGGTCCCTTCCACCGGGAGGATTTGAGACCAGGAGTAGCTTTATATAGGAGGAGAAAACTGTTACCTGCCAGGGCTCTGATTAGTCACAGCCCGGGGAGGAGGTCAGGGACCCTGGCCTGCAGTATTTTCCACTCCCGAATTCAGGAGCTCCCGGTGATCTTCATATCAGTAGACTAGTCGCAGTTATTTTGGTGTCTGACTAGAGCTGATAGAATTGAAATGAGTACCTTTTGCAAAATAATTTTTAGCGGGGTTGTCTCACCTAGGCTCTGGAGTATCCCTGTGAGGGTAGGTGTTACTATCTCCATTCCTGGCAGAAATGGAGGCCCCAGTTAGATGATTTGCCTAAGGCCACACAGCTAATGAGCAACAGAGATAAAGGCTGAATCCCATCAGGTCTTCTGATTCAAACTCCGTATCCTTTTCACCAGGATGGGCTTCAGAAGGAATGTTAGGGTCTATTTAAGAGGGCCGCTTAGGGCCAGAGCCCTCATTGTCCATAATAAGCCCACCAGCAGGTGCAGTACTGACTTTCTCAAGAAAATTTGGTATGTGTGAAGAGCACCACAGCAGTACTGGGGGCCAAAGTTAGCAGTGTTGGTTTTGGGGTTCACACTCTGGCCCTCTTTTGAAAGCTCTGTGGCTTGGAGCAAATTAGTTAACACATTTGCTTCCTTATCACTTGCTGAGGCAGGCATGAGTTAATATATGTAAGGGACTGGTAGGTCTTCTGGAATTGGCTTTATTTTTGTTGCTGCTATGATGCTGGTTTATGTTAGGGCATCTAGGTAGCCAGATGACGGTGTCAAGGGAAGTATAGAGCTTTTTACCCACTGCACATTTCATTTGGGGGGAAACAATTTGGGTATAGTTGATTTAGGGAGAACTCTTGGTCTGGATGTTATCTAAGTGTATGCTCTATAGTTGCTTGCTCCTTCCCTCTTTCCTTGTTTCCTTTTCTCCCATCCTCCTTTCCTTCCTCCCCCATCCTTCATTTTTTGTTGTTGTTGTTGTTGTTGAGTTGAGGCTAGAAGGGTAAGAGGATCAAAGAAACAGGATAAGAGCTTGTCATCTATGTAATGAGGTCGGAATGGCATTCCCCCCAGAAGAATATTGCGGTAGAGACCGGGCAGCATGAACTATGGTGTGTCTCCTACCAAAGTTGCACCCACGTAGGTCCAAAGTGCCCTGGCGTTAACTGCTCTCCAGTGAGCTGGGGTGGCGGTGGGTGGAGGGATTTGAACTGGTAGTGGTAGGTGGGGGCCAGAAGAGGGAATGCCTTGTGTTCCATCCTGGAGAGTGTTGACTTTATGTTGAAAGTCATGAGGAACCTTTGGAACCTTATGAACTAGAGAATTAATTGATTGATCGACTGGCTTCTTGAAATCAGTCTAGAGTAGAGGGTGTGATGGGCAGATGGAAATTGACAAGAAAGGAGGCAGGGAAGTGGGCTAGGAGATTAGGAGAGAGATCATTAGGACCAGAGCCAAGGCAGCGACGACAGGAATGTGAATGGAAGATGTGGGTTTGAGGGTACGTAGAACAAGGCTCCAGCCATGTCTTGGTGGTGGAACAGGACAGAGGGTTGACGCATGAATCGATAGTTACCCTGGTGGTGTGAAAGAGAATGTCTCTGAATGTTTTCCTAAAAGAATGACATAAAAAGGAGACAGGCACAGCGGGAACGACTTCAAGGGCCCCAAATAAAAGAAAAAGCAATACAGATCCCGGGGCATGTTTTCAGATCATGGTGTTGAGGATTCCAAGTGGGTAAGAGGAGGAGATGTTTGTGAGAGGGAGCTGTGTTCAGTGAAGACGGGAGATTTGGGGTCATGGAGAAGAGAAGTGCTAAAGTTACGAGGGATAAAGAAGAAGAGAAAGAAAACTGGGCAAAGAAATCCAGAAGGGGGAATGAGCTGTGAGAGTAGGAAGTCAAGCTCACCTCCAAAAGGGCTGCCTTTGTCTGAAGTGCACAGACAGGGAAAGAAAGGGGAGGGAAGAGGCTTTCAGAGAAGGGGGTGGCAGCAGAAAGGAGAGTCAGTGGAGATAACAGGCCAGCCGTAGGTGGGACATGAGATGCAGAAGGTGGAGAGACACAGGCAAGGGGAGGGAGCATTGAGCTGGGCATAAAGCTGGCGCACGGTCAAAGGGAGCCAGAGAAAGAAGAAGGGGGTACAAAGGAGCCTTGAAGAGTTCAATGAGATCACTTCAATATGGGACAGAACGGCCCACACAAGGACAGGGAAGCACAAATAGCTTGAAATGCCAAAGGCCTGTGGGGCTCTGGCAGAGGGGAAGCTAGTTATAATTTTAGCCCAAGGAACAAGGCTGTCTAGGATGATGGAAATGTTCTGGGTGAATAGGGACTGCGAGGTCTGGTCAGGAGCAGCAGAATCCTATATAAGGACTGGCTGCTTGTTTAACAGACATAGGATGGATATGGATGTGTGAAAGGAAATCTTTGTTGAAAGATATATGATCTTAAGTTGTATTTATTCGGGAGGGGAAATAACCACATTTCTGGATGCCCATGTCCCACAGGAGAAATGTGTCAGGGAGAAGGTCTGCCAGGATACAAGGCCTTAACTGCGTGAGGGAGAAGGGGGAGCACTGGAGGGGGTTCCAGCAGCTCATAAATATGCTGGCAGAGGAGAGGAAGGAAATCTCCGCAGCACTGTTTGAGAATCTGTGTATGACTTGAGAAGGGCAGGGACGAATAGAGCGGAGAGATCATGGGCTTAGTCGAGGACGCCTAATTTCAAATCGTTTTTTTGTCTAGTGAAGTGACCTGGTGTCAGGAATTTGACCTCTGACCCTTAGTTTCCTCAAAGCTTTACAGTGTTTCTATGGTGATTAGAAGAGAGAAGACCTGTGTGTGTGTGTGTGTGTGTGTGTGTGTCAGCAGCGGACGGTGTGATTTCACAGTAGTACATTTTATCACTAAATGTAGAAGTTATGAAGTTCAAAGTCAAAGATGGAACAGTGAGAATTTCCTTGTACCTTTTATTTATTTTTTATTTTTTAAAGATTTTATTTATTTATTTGAGAGACAGAGAGAGATCACGAGCAGAGGGCAGAGTTAGAGGGAAAAGCAGGGAGCCCAATGTGGGTTTTGATTCTAGGACCCTGGGATCATGACCTGAACCAAAGGCAGTGGCTTAATGACTGAGGCACCCAGGCGCCCCTATTTATTTATTTTTAAGATTTTGTTTATTTATTTGACAGAGAGAGGGGGGCAGGCAGAAGGAGAGGGAGAAGCAGTCTTCTTGCTGAGCAGGGAGCCTGATACGGGACTCCATCCCAGGACTCGGATCACAACCTGAGCTCAAGGCAGACAGTTAACCGACTGAGGCACCCAGGTGCCCTCCTTGTACATTTCAGATAAGAGAGAATTCTGACACTAGTGCCAACACTGCCACCCCCCACTCCTCCTCCTTGATGCCATCCCCCAGCCCCAAGCCGCTGCTTTCCACCTGGCATCTCGTCCTCATAATGATTTACAGAGGTGGGTGGTATTGCTTGGAGAGGTTAAGTGACTTGCCCTAGTCTCTTTCCTGCTAAGTGGAGGAGCCAGAGTCAAACTTTTGGCAAAACCAAACTTTATTCTGGACCTTACCATGGGGTCAGGGGAGTGGAGAGCTGGATAATACCTTCAGAAGTAGACTGATCCTGCTGATTCCACTGCCAAAATCCCTGCGAGCATGTCTGCATGAGCCTCCCTGCCCTTCCCTGACCCCAAGCCAGGCCCATGGGAAATTGCACTTGGTGTCTTGGAGCAATACAGCCAGAAGGCAGCCCACACAGGTGCTCATGAACTAAGAGAATGCAGGATCCTTTCACAGCTGGATTCTGCCTGAGCTTCAGCTTCTAGGAGGTAAAAAGGGATGCCACTAGTGGCTAGTTTTTGGTTTTCCCTCTTCATTTGAGAACTCAGGTGTGAAGATCATGCTCAGCTATGAAACAGCAAAAGAAAAATACAGATTTAAAAAGAGAAGGTGAAAAAGAATGGGCCGGCCATGATGGAGAGGGGAAGGAGCACTGGTAGGAGCAAGGACCCAACCGAATACAGTGACCTCTGGCCACTCATGGGGTCTTTGAAGGCTCGTGGTGTTCACCCACAGAGTGAAACTGTGCATCCATTCACTGGTCATTAGGGTCCTTTCCAGGTCTCACAGGCTCTGTTGCGGATAGTGAGTATAGCACCCATGTTCCTTCCTTTCAGTCTCTGCCTCTTTGTTACCAATATTCCAGAGCTGTCCTTAGGTTCCTGTAGACACTAGTAAAGCCGATAGGAATTCTGTCCCCTCCTTCTTATGGAAATAAACTGCACAGGCCCCTTCTTTCAGGGGGCCGAAGTGGTGGAGAGTAAACAAACTGACATTGTTGTCCTTTGGTATCATTATGTCTGTCTGACCCCCTAGCTTGGGAGCTTTTGGATGGGTGAGGACCGTGCCTTATTTATCTTCCAATCTTCAATGTCAAATAGTGCCCTTTACTTGTCCGGTCAAAGAGTGAGTAAATGGATGAATGGCATTCGTACCATTTACAGAGTGCTTCGGGCTAAGTAAGGACTCCACATCCATGACCTTGTGGAAGCCCCATAAGGACCCAGTGAGATAGGAGCTCCCTGCTCCCATGTTATAGTGTGTTTGCAGACACTGGCCCGCTCAGTCACTCCCCCAAGGCCCCATAGCTAGGGAGGGGGGCACAGACACGTGGGATCAAAACCTTGGCTCTTGTGAACTCTGTCACCTGTGTTCTGAACTCACTGGAATGTGAATCTCTTAAGAGGTGACCAAGGACCCAAGGGAAGTGATCCGTGAACCATCCGTTCCTTTGGAAGCAAAGTGAAATCAGCAGTGAAATGAGGCACCATTTGGGTGCATTAGGTAGTCTCCATGGCACCGGCCATCTTGGGGACAACAGTTAATGGGAAACCCTGCCAGATGGCTACAGTTAACTTGCACTTTGCTCTAGCCCAGTAACTTTTTAGCCCCTTCTCTTTCTAGTCCCCTGCCTGCAAGCCTGAATCCCACCCTCATCAAGATATTTACTCTTTTCTCTGAGGGCCTCATGCTGTCTCTTGCCTCTGGATTCCGTACCTGCAGAAATGTAATTACAGGTCTTGGTCTCTGACTCCAATGTGGCTGAGTCTCCTTGAAGATGGGGGGCTCCATCTAATTTACCTCCATGCCACTGAGACCTGGCCAGGGGCCAGCCCGTGCTAGTTGCTAAGTAAATGTTTGTTGAGTGGATGCATTACAGATGATCCCAAGGGTGATTTCCTAAATGCCCCAAACCTGCACACTCAAATGGCATATGAAGCTATTTCTGCCACATGTCTGGTTTTATCCAGGCTGAGCCATGCCTCTGACAGTGCAGCTTTCTGAAATATCAAAGAACTGAAGGGACCTAGCCCAAATCCAAGGAAGAATTTTATGTGGAACATCTGGACTCAAGACCGTCTCTTTTTTCCCTTTTCAAAACGTAGTAACTTATTTTATTTGTGTTGATCCCCGATGTTTTGATAACAGCTAATCCATCAGTTCTTCCAAGGTCAGTAGGAGTCCACAGAGGGCTTCAGCCGCCTTGAGAAGGGTGTCCTGCCGCCACTGCTTATCCCAGGCAGATCCCATTTTCTGTGCTGCTCCTCATGGAAGATCTCAGCAGGGGCATATCACATATTTTTCTAACACCTCCCTTCTCAAAGGGCAGGTCATAGGGTGAGGGCAGGGCTTATTTCGTTGCTAACATGATTTATAAACATCCCACACATACATCTTTCCTGATCTCACATTATTATTTTTTTAACTAAAAATTTAACTGTGGTAAAATACGCATGCCATGAAAGTTACCACCTTAACTATTTTTGAGTGTTGGATATATTCATGTTGTTGTGCAACCTATCTCTAGAACTTTCTCTCTTGCAAACTGGAACTCTGTGCCCATGAAATACCTCCGCATTTCTCACTCCCCCAAGTCATTGGCAACCGCCATTTGAGTTTTTTGTTTTGATGACTGACTGCTTTAGATGGCCTTGTGTAAATGTAATCTTACAGTATTTACTTTTTGGAGACTGGCTTATTTCACTTTAGCCTGTGTCCCCAAGTTTCATCTGTGGTGTAGCAGATGTCATAATTCATTTCCTTTTTAAGGCTGAATTTTACACCATTATATGCATACACCACATTTGCTTCTCCATTCATCTGTTGGGCATTGGGTTGCTTCTACCTCGTATGTTTGCTGTCTATCTGTCTTCTTTGGAGAAATGTCTTTTCAAGTCCTCTGCCCACTATTATTTATTATTATTTTTATATATTATATATTTATTATTTATTATTTTTTTTATTTTTTAAATATTTTATTTATTTATTTGACAGACAGAGATCACATGTAGGCAGAGAGGCAGGCAGAGAGAGAGGGGGAAGCAGGCTCTGCTCAGCAGAGAGCCTGATGTGGGGCTCGATCCCAGGACCCCAAGATCATAACCTGAGCCGAAGGCAGAGGCTTTAATCCACTGAGCCACCCAGGTGCCCCATCTCTGCCCACTTTTCATTGGATTATTTTTTTTTTTGTAGTTGGATTGCATTTTGCATTGGATATTTGTTTTTTGTAGTTGAGTTGTAAAATTTCTTTATCTATTCTGGATATTATACCCCTTTATCAGATACATGATTTGCAAATATTTTCTCCCATGCCTTTTTACCTTGTGATGGTGGCCTTTGATTCAAAGAAGTTTCAACTTTTGATGTAGACTAATTTATCTATTTTCACTTTTGTTGCCTGTGCTTTGGGCATCGTGTCCAAGAACACATTCGTGGCAAATCCAATGTCATGAAGATTTTCCTCTGTGTTTTCTTCTGAGTTCTCTCTTTTTTTTTTAAGATTTTATTTATTTATTTGTCAGAGAGAGAGAGCGCGCGCGAGCACACGCACAAGCAGGCAGAGGCAGATAGAGAAGCAGGCTCCCTGCCGAGCAAGGAGCCCCATGTGGGACTCATGACCTGAGCTGAAGGCAGCAGCTTAACTGAATGAGGCACCCAGGCATCCCCATTTTGGGGGTTTTATAGTTTTTAGGTTTTACAGTTAGGTCTCTGATCCATTTTGAGATGATTTTTTATATAATAGAAGGTAATGGTCTAACCTCATTCTTCTGTGTGTGGATATCCAGTTTTCTTAACACTGTCTGTCAGAGAGACTGTCTTTTCCCCATTGAATGCTCTTGTCACTCTTGTCTCAAATCAATTGACTTTCTCCACAAGAGTTTACTTTTGGGCTTTCTATTGTACATTTCTGGTCTGTAGGTTTATCTTTGCACCAGTCCCACACTGCTTGGGTTACACTTACTGATCTTTATTCTCCGAATAACATGGGGTTCCAAATGCAAGTGCCAGTGAAGCCATGACACGTTGAGGTTCAAAGGTGGGACAATGACATCTCCGGGTCTCCTGGCCAGTAATTTGCAGAGCTGGGCCTTTGAACTCTTCACTCTGCTACAAAGCCTGTTGCATCGTGGGCCAAGATACTCCACCATCAGGATTAGAGGACCAGACTTGAATAAGCTTTTCTTCATAGAAGAATCATTGCTGTTGGAAGGGAAAAAAGAACTAGTATGTGTTATGACCTCTAAATACCTTTTTGACAATTAATGACTTTATAACTGTTCAGTAACTGCAGCTCTTTCAGAACCTTGATTCCATGTATTCCGCATTCCTCCCTCTGACCAGCAGCTCACTCTCTGTAATACACGTTAGTCAATACTACAGTTTCTAATGCTCCGGTACATCTTTAATACTACCGTCTGCCCCCCAGCTGTGGCATTCTTTACCCTCTCCACCTTCCTCTACTTATATTTTTCCCATAGCACTCATAGCCTCTAACAGACTGAACACTGGCTTCTTTTTTTTAATGTTTCTTGTTTTTGTCTGCCCCTGCCCACTGGAATGTTTACTCCCTGAAGCAGGGCTTTTCCTTTTGTTCACTGATGTATACAGTGTGTGTGTGTGTGTGTGTGTGTGTGTGTGTGTGTGTGTGTGTGCGCGCGCGTGCGTGAGCGCTCGGTAGATAGCATAATGACCTCCAGAGGTTCCCGTGTCTTAATTCTCAGACCTCTGGATCCATTACCTCCTGTGGCCAAAGAACTCTGCAGAAAGGATTGAGGTTAAGGACCCTGAGATGTGGAATTATCCTAGATTATCAAGGTGGGCTCAGTCTAATCACCCAAGTCCTTAAAAGCTGAGACCCCTTCTAGGCTGCAGAGAGCCAGAGAGGTGGCACCATGAGAAGGACCCAACCTCCATGTTGCTGGCTTTATATCCGAAGGGGCCGCAGTCCGTCGGTGGGTGTTTTGATCTGTTTTTTCCAAGGTAGCCATGGAAGGGAAGAGAGAGCTTTTTTATTTTTTTTTTCTCGTAGAGAAGATGAGCCAAAAAGCATAGTGTATATTCATCTTCAAGGTCTCATGTATAAGTAGAAAGATTCTTGAGGATATTATCATATTATTACAAGATAATCTCCTACACATACCATGCATGTTGGAACTCTGAAAGCAAAATGATATTTTTGTTTGGGCTCTTCAGTCTTGATAGAAAGAAAAAAAAAAAGAAAACAGGAACTTAGACGTATTTTCTTCAAGGCAAGGTCTGTGAAAATCCTGTTATGGAGCTTGGGTGCCAAAGCATGCTGTGTGAAGTCAGCCGGAGGTCATTACTATTTTTATGAGGTGATTATATTATAACTATGAGTTGGGCTTCAATCATAAGCATATCCTTTATGTGTGTTTCTGAACATTCTGTCCCCGAGTGCCAAATTCCACATTGGAATATTGATTGTCTGATGCCTGAGTTACAGCCTTCCTCAAATCTTGAATTAGGCCTCAGGGTTCATGTGTCTTTCTGGAGATAAGTTCTTCTTGTAAGTGGGAGATGTGAGGTCTTAAACAGTGGGCCCCACAAGGTGGGAAACCAAAGGCACACTCAAGTACCATTTTCCCCCAGGTGAAATAGGAGGTATTAAACACACCATTTTATGGCATAAATAGAGAAATTGTCATAATTTGTAAGTGTCCCTGAATTTCCTCTCAAGTAAAGCAAACATTAATGTATTCCTGCAAATGTTTATTATTTTCATGCAAATCTAAATGAATAGTTTTTCTTCCATTCTTTAGATTTTTTTTTCCCCCATTTAACCATAGGCTTCTAAATTTCCCTATTCTATAAATAGCCCTGATTTTTAAAGTGTCGCCATATTATTTTTAGATTGTTCAAACACGCCTTAATAAGGACTTCTCAGTTTCAGTACCTTTGAGATTGTATGCATTGTAGGAGGGCTAGCTGCATCCCTGGTAGGCTCCTGAAGCCACCAATTGTAGCATCCTCTAATGTCTTCAGTTGTTATCCCCCGTGGGGGGTCAAAGAGACCCTAATTGAGAATCACTGCCTTCACATGTGTTCAGTCAAGGTCTTTCAGCATTCTAAATACAGAGGGAAGTGAGTCTTGGAGTGTTTAAACCAAAAGGCAACGGCAAATGTCAGTGTGACAGATGCTTGTTCACATAATGACTTCCCCTCTAGGATGTCAGGGGAAGGCAGGGCTGTTAGGTGTTTGCATCCCTGTGACGTGGGACTGCTAGTCTGCTCAGGGGCCCCCAGTAAGTGTTTGTTGGATGCATAAGAGGAACCAATTACCTGTCAGTAAATGTGTATTCAGCTTCCATAAATGTATGCTTTTATGTATTTATGTATGTGTGTTGGTAAGTATTATGTAGGTATGTATGTTTTCCCATAAAAATACTTACCTGAGGGGACACCTGGGTGGCTCAGTTGGTTAGAAGATTGCCTTCAGCTCAGGTCATGATCCCGGAGTTCCTGGATCGAGTCCCACATCGGACTCCCAGCTCCATGGGGAGTCTGCTTCTCCCTCTGACCTTCTTCTCGCTCATGCTCTCTCTCACTGTCTCTCTCAAACAAATAAATAAAATCTTTAAAAAAAAAATACTTACCTGAGAATCTTTGTTACATTCTTTTCTACTTCCGCATCTCAACAGTGGGCACATAGCTGAGCTTTCAGTAGGCGGAGGTCGGCTTGCTTCCTGGACGTAAAGCATGAATCGAAATGGTGAACTGAGAGGACGTCATGGGCCCACGCCATCACAGATGCAATTTGGGGGTGATGACAGCATCTGCTGTTGGTCATGGGATCCTCCCCCATTGGGCACCCTGAAAGGCCTGCTTAGGGTTGCCTCCTTTGAAGTTCACATTGGATACACGGCGGGGTGTGGGGGGTGTCCAGGTCTAAGGAGGCATGTTGGGTCTTTTTGAAGCCGCACTGGCAAGAGGGAGAATGTTCTGGTTCATTGGGGGGATGAAAAATTCTACTTTATATTTCCCCAGGCTTCGCAGTTGCTGCCCAGTTGTGTGGCCACTTCTCATTTCCAGAGTTCGCCTGGCCACCCTGCCAGGGCTGTGACGGGTCTTGCTGTGATGGCTCTTTTCTCTAGGCTTGCATTGAAAGTCATAAGAAAAAGTCCGAGGAGAGCAGCCCTTCCCAAGATTTATGCTGAAACAGCACAAAAGTTGAGTGTTCTTGGAAGGTCTTCGAAGTCACTTTTAAAAACTTTTAGGTTTAAATTCATTCTCTAAGCTTTGACCACCACAATAGTGTGAATTTTAAAAGGACTGTAAAAAACACTTACAAGGTACAGTGGATTTCTAGGTCGGGATTCAAAGCTCTGGGAGGAAAGTGGAATTAAAAGGCAGTTCTGTTAAAGGCACGAAGGATGGCGGAAATGACCTGGTTCAAACTTCTCATTTTACAGATCAGGAAACTGGAAATCAGTGGGAGACTTGTCCAAGGTCAGAGGTTTTTTTTGTTTGTTTGTTTTGTTTTGTTTTTCCCCTTATCTTTTGAATCTCTTTTTCTGTCTCTCTCATTCTCCACCCCCCCCAATAAAATTAGACCCAGAGTTATAAGCACAGATCAACAACGGTTTTCCCAGACCACAAAAACATTGGACCTAGCTATGGTAACTTAAGAATAGTGAACTGACACTAGTCTCTTTTACTTTATGAGTAAACAGAAATCCAGAGAAGGGTTTTTGTGCTGTAGAATTTTTTTTAAGATTTTATTTATTTATTTGACAGACAGAGATCACAAGTAGGCAGAGCGGCAGGTAGAGAGAGAGATGGGAAGCAGGCTCCCCGCTGAGCAGAGAGCCTGATGCAGGGCTCAATCCCAGGACCCTGGGATCGTGACCTGAGCCGAAGGCAGAGGCTTTAACCCACTGAGCCACCCAGGCGCCCCAGTAGGTGGATTGTATTTTACTACCTTATTAAGAGTAATGGGAAAAAAATGGAAGGAAACACATTTGGAGCTTATGGGTGGGTTGAAATTTCTTGAGATGGGAAACAAATTCATAAACAGCAGAGATAATAGCCCTACTTAAATGAGAACCTCTGTGGATATCAAGCAATGGAGTAATGCCATTTTGCTGTTTGGAGCAGGGGGGAAGCTTGAACATATTTGCACATATTTGCACATAGAATCCTTGGAGAAAATTGGCCTTGCAAAGAGCAGGATGCATTTGGATATGAAAATTATATGCAGACCACTGTATTAGCATAGTCCTATCTTTCTGTACACCTTTCCACTGCCGCACATATCAGAGATAAATTCGCCGACCTCACACAAACCAGATCAAAAGGGAATAAACTGGAGAGGCTTAGTATATTTCTTTTGGAGCTAGCATGTTTAATACCAGTTTCTCCTTGACTGCATTTTGTAGTATTTGGTCGTGCATGCTGGAAGGAGCCTGACCTTCAGGGCCAGAGTCTGAACTCCTGCCCTTTTAGTTATAAAGTCCTGGACAATGAGGGGAAAGTAATTGTAGCCCCCCCCCCCCCAGTGTACCCAAAGCCTGGTGCGGTGGGAAGTACATGGACCTTGCAGTCACCAAGTCTCATCTGACGCATCGCCCCTCCTCTCTACTCAGCTGCTCAGAACCAGTTTCCTTGTCTGCGAAGCGAGGACCTGCATGCCCTGTGTTGTCAGGTTGTTGTAGGGTTAATAGTGTATCATGTATTTGGTGCGAATGTAGCATCCCTTTTCATTACAACACTGGAGCCTTTTAAGACCCGTTTTCCTATTGTGATACATAGACTATGTTCAAAGAGTTCATGACCCCCCATGGGGACAATGAGTAATAATAAACACAAAAGAAAAACCCAGGTATCTACTCTACAGGTCCCAAAATAGAATGTTGTGGGTCTCTGGAATCTTCCAAAGGGCTCCTCCTTGACAGTGTCTGCCCTCTCCCCTCCCCAGGTAGCTACCAGCCTGAATTTCATGTTGATCATGTTCTGCATGCCTTTCATTTTGCCTGCTTTTGAACTTTATATAAATGGAATCAGATAGGAGCACCTGGGTGGCTCAGTCATTAAGCATCTGCCTTCCGCTCAGGTCCTGATCTCAGAGTCCTGGGATTGAGGCTCATGTTGGGCTCCATGCTCAATGGGGAGCTTGCTTCTCCCTCTTCCACTCTCTCTGCCTTTCCCCTTGCTCCTGCTCTCTCTCTCAAATAAATACATAAAATCTTTTAAAAAATGGAAACAGATCGTACAATACTCTCGTGCTTTTGGTACTCATTGTATTTTTAATTTTTAAGTTTGCTTGAGACCAATGCACATACATATGGTTAACTTTCTCTGCTGTGTAGTGTTCTGTTCTAAGAGCAACCCATTATCTCCTCAAGTAACGGTAGGCATTTGGCTGGTGTCTACTTTTTTGCTCTTACAGAATATGTTGCTATAAATATTCTTCTATCCCTTTGATTCTTAAGCTGAAAAGGTCTTTATAGACAATTTAGTCTGATACCTTGTCGCTGCCTAGTTGTTTCGCATAAAAGGCAGCTGAGGCCCGAGAGGGCCAGCAGATTCCCAAGGTTTCCCAGTTAGGAAATGGCAGCGTAGGGCCAGTAACCATGGTTTCTTGTCCCAGTTTGGCTCATTGCTGTGACTAGACCACACATCTGATGGCTCGTCTTTTTATTTTAAACAACTTCCCATGCTACTGATAACTATAATCTTGGAGTTTTTATTTGGGCTAGCTCTTCACCACTCTTCTAGAAACATACTTGGCATTTAGTGGTGAGATGATTTCTCCCCATCACCAAATCTGGGGCAGTGCTGCCTTCTCTGGGGCCCCGTCCCATTAATGCTGGCCCGGGACACACCCCATGGCTATGGACCTGCCGGGAAGCTTCTCCTTCTTCAGCAGTGGGAACCTCTGAGACGTGTTTCAATCAGGAAAAGAATCAAAATAGACCCAAAATGGCCAGAGGTGGGGGGGACTGCTGAGGAAAGATCTGAATCCTTACGAGGCACTTTCTTAGGAAATGTCCTTTTACTATAAATAGGAATGGATATTCAATTTTAGGCCCCCTTAAAAAAAAAAAAAGCCAGCCTCTCAAGGACTGAAATTAGATTTGAGGCTGATGGGATGATTATAGGATGGGATGATTCTGTGCTGTGCTAAGACACGTCTGAAAGTTTAGAGCAGCTGGTGCAATGGAACAGCTGAGCCACGAACAAGTAGCAGCTGATTTTAGCACTTCTTTCTAGATGCCCTGGTTGGTTAACTCTGGCATTTGGCTCTCTTGTAAGCTCTCTTCTGGAAGCCCCTCAGCATCTCAGCGTCTCCTCCAGCTCTGCCACCGAGGAGATGGACACCTGTGGGCAGCTTGTTCCTCTTTCAGGTCCCAGTGTCCTGCGTTTTAACATGGTGGCAGTAGTTCATGTTTATGAAGAGCTTATACTGGGCTGGGCACTGTGCCATGGTCATGGATCATCTCATTTCATTTCCGCAACACTGCCATGAGGGGAGAACTGTTATGAGCCCCCACTTTGTGCAGAAATTGCACACAGAAAATCAAGGTAAGGTTGGCCCACTGATCCCCATGAAATGGGGGATTTGGAGTCTTGTTCTGGAAGAGAAGTATCTGGGCCTCCCTCCTTCATCTTTTGATTTGGGAACTGTTGTATGTTACAGGCACCCCATTTCTAGACACCCGCTCTACCAGTGACCCTGGCGTCCCATCATTTGTCAGCGTGGGATCCCCAGGGGAGATTGTGGCCGGGATTCCGAATTCTTGATGGGCATTTGTCTAGAGGGAGTGTCCAAGCTTTTGTCGCCTTGAAAGGGGTGTGCCACCTCTGAAAGTTTAAGAACCACTGACTTTGATCTTAAAGTCGCTAAGACGACAAACCGATGCAACCGGCCATTTGAAGACAATGAAATAGAGCCAATCGGCTTATGAATGAATAAGTGTTCAAAGGCTCATATTGATTGGTTTTTAATGATCGGGCCAAATATTTTGAAGTCCTGAAATTGCACTAGAAATTCACTGTGTGGAATTTACCGAAGAAACAAAAAGCAGTAACCTATCTTGTGAATTACACAATCCAAATATTTCATTCAATCCAAATATTTCACCACTGTGTCTTTGCACAGAAAGGTCTCCAAGGAATTGAAAACAGCTTCTCGCACCACTTATTCAGAAATGGTGACAGACACTATCAGGAAAAGGTGAAGGAAAAGGAATTTGGTGTGCTGTAGTTGTCATGAGGAGGTACAGGTGTAACCCCCTCTTAGTAAATTGCAACAGGTGTTAGTTGTGGAATGTTCATAGGAATAAATGTGGACAGTAGTTTACATTTATTGAGCACATATGGCATCAGGCTGTCTTTTAGGGACTCCACCTAGATTTATATAATGATCAGAATTGCTGTTTAAAGTGGATCGAGAGCTGCCCTTTGTATCTCTGTTGTCTCGTCTGTAAAATGGACAGAGTCAAAGGAAAGCATAAGAGCCAGTCTAAAAAATGTCCAATTAATTCTGATGGCAGGTCTCTAATATGGAGCCAATTAATGTATTCATGCTTTGGCATGACCTTCATTATAATTGCTTAACTCTGAGACTGTCGCCTCTCTCTGCAAGGTCCAAGGTGAAGGAATCAGACATTGATTAACTGCCTAATATGGGACAAGTGTCTTTGCAAATGTTATTGGTTCTTCAGTACTATCTCACGCATGTATTTATCACGACGCATCTCTAATTATTGTAAAACTACCTGTATGACTTCCTCTTAGCCTGTAAGTTGTTCATTCACCTGTGTATTGCTGACCTTTTGCTTTAGTAACAAGCCACCCCCAAATTTCAGTAGTTATCCAAGCTGTCTGCAGCTCTGCTCAGGTTTATTCTGGGAGATTTTTTTGCTTTGGGAACCCAGGCTCGGGGAGCAGCCTCATCGGAACCACGTGGTCCTACCGCCTGGGGGGGTGGGGCTGAAATGCAGGTGTAAAGTGAATGAACAACATAAGTGCATTTTAAGTTTCTGCACATTATGGTGGCCAAAGCTAGTCATGTGCCCAAACCTGACAACAGGGCAGGGAATGTTCCTTGTTTCTCTTGAGGTGCTGGCAGTCACAGTGCAAAGGGCACAGATGAATGCCCATCTCATCGGGAGGGACGCAGAGAGCTGGGAACCATAGTCCTGTGTACTACCATCTGAGCGTTCCTAGAACTCCGTTTTCATTCGAGAGAAAACCGAAGCCTGGAGATGCTGCATACATACTGGATAACATGATGATGTAATCTGAACTCGTTTTTCTGATTCCACATACATGCACTTTCCCCATCGGGTTTCCAGCATCATTCCTTTCTGCTCTGACACACATACTCTGTTCCTGTAACACGTGGAGATTTATGTAATTTGCCCGAGCAGCATGTGCAGTCCCATATCGGTGGCTGAGGACACGATGTTAACATGTGCAGTTGCATTTTTCTCTTCCTATGCCGGTGAGGGTGGGCTTCTTTCCAAAAACTCAGGGCACCTGAAAGCAGTGTTTCTCTGGGGCTGCTTGGGGAGCTCCCACTGACCATTCCGTGCTAACCTCTGTCTCCATGTCGTCCTTGCCCCTCTGCATTTTAGGTGCATGGGGACTTTTTTCTTCTCCTGACAACACTGGGAGTTTCTGGAAGACAGAGGGAGAGTGGCTGCTTCTTGCTGATGGGTCCCAATGGTGGGTACAGGGGAGGTGCTGTAAATGTACACAGAGATAATGAACACATGAAGCTTGCTTCCATAGGAATGGCACTTGTCATCGTAGGGGCAGTGATCTTCTGTTCCTGGTACATGTCAAGTCAGGTGGTTTGAAATCATTGTAGAACAAAGGGCCTGGGAAATCCGTCCACTATCATGACTTACATGTGTCCCGTCTACGCATTGTTCTTTCTTTGAAAACTCAGCCCATTTTTCTACAATGTGTTTCCAAAGTGATTTTTATCCCTCTGTTTTCAGGGACAAAATAGGCTCCAATTATTCTCTTTAATTAAGTGGTTTTATTTTATTAATTGTTTCTAACTTATAGAATTCCCTGGAGACCCTTTACATGTTTCCAGATGAAGCCAGGAAGAAAAGTGCATTAATTATACACACAAACTCCTTTTGGCGAATTAAGCATGATGCACAGTGAACATGAAATGACTCACCCTCCTGAGCTATCAATCTTGTCATTAGTGATGGCTTGTATCAGTGGTATTGACATGGGCTTATCCAAACTGGATTCTTCAAAGAGTCATTTTAATTTTGCACAAATGTAAGAAGACAGAGTAGTTTGACATTCCATTTTTTTCTTTTGCTGAGTGCCTGGAGCTTTTCTGTTTATAATACCGACAATATTTTATAGTGCTCTCGTGTTTGTAAAACACCAAATTGTTACCTGAACAAGCCACAGGGCAATCCCTGGAGAGAGCTGAGTTTCACAGGAGAGGAGATGCAGCCTTTGCAGTTAAAGTTTATACCTCAAATCAATACAGCCAGAAAGGGGCAGAGCCTTTCGAGTTACTAGTATCTTTTTAACATTTCCAAGCAGGGATATGGGTGCATTGTGCTGAAGCCCCTTTCCTGTCATTTTCTGTGGGCATCTATTAAGGAAATTCAGATGAGTGTATGTTATATTGTCAATTCAATAAGCATTGTTTGAGCACCTGTTATGTTCTAAGATGCACCAATGCAAAAGTACCACATTTTAAAGAAGATTTTATTTATTTATTCATCAGAGAGAGAGAGAGAGGGAGAGAGGGAGGGAGAGAGAACTAGCACAAGCAGGGGGAGCAGAAGGCAGAGGGAGAAGCAGGCTCCCCACTGAGCAGGGTCCCCAATGCAGGACTCGATGCCAGGACCCTGGGATCATGACCTGAACCAGAGGCAGATGCTTAATCAACTGAGCCACCCAGGTGCCCTGAGAATACCACATTTTTTAAGACATGTACTATGTGCCGGGCACTGTTCACTGAAGGCTGACTCGGTTCATCTTCATAGTGACCCTCTGAGGTAGGGTCCTTATTGTTCCCAAGGTGTCCTTGAGGCACAGGAGATTAATTGCTCTTTGCACGTTATGCAGCTGGAATGTGGCGGAGTTGGGGTTCACTCCGGGAAGTTGGGCGCTGAATACCAGGCACTTCCCTCTCCAGCTTACTTCTTCCCCAGCCATGGCGTCCTTCTGTTAAGATGGGGATGGCCTCCTGTGGCAGGCGGTCAGAATGTCAGAACCCTATCAGAAGTTGCTGTGGTAGCTCTATGATGGCGTCCTGGAAGGGGGGCACCAGTCCCCCTCCCTGCCTCCGGGAAGCCTGGATACATGGATTGAGGAGCCTCACTGGCCACTGCTGAGCTTTAATTCCATGACCACTGTGTTTGAGGAACACATTACATTCCCGAGTCTTCTGTCTCTCCGAAAGGAGCTTCTTGAGATGTGTAGAATATTCTAGAGAAATTGCTCACCTTCTGAACTAAAGAGAGAATCCCTTGGGTTGACAGTCCAGATTTCTCATGACTCAGAAGCCATTTTTGGATTCCCTAGTGTGCACTGGGTGAATAAGACCTGGTTCCTTGTTGAGGCATTTCACGCGTGTTCTGCATGGAATTGGCACTGGGCATGTTGACATGAAGTGTCCTCTTTGAAGGCCAAGTCTTTCCTCCAAATAAAGCATTGAGATGATTGAGTTTCACTGCCTTTCAAAAGACCGTGTTGTTCAGCACTATTCATGGGGTGCCTCCTATGTGCTGAATGGTATTCTGGGTCCAAAGGATAGAGCAGTGGACGAAACCAAACCCCCTGTCTCTCAAAATGGAGCTTGCATTTCAGCAGAGGCAGATGGACAATGAATAAAATTAAGTGAATCCAACACCAGACGGGGATGAGAGCAGTGGAGAGAAATAAAGTAGGAAGGAGGGCAGCTGCGTGTGAAGTTGCAGGTTTTTTGTTTGTTTGTTTGTTTGTTTTTGTTTTGTTTTGTTGTTTTTTTTAATAATTTGCAGGCTCCCTGCTGAGCAGAGAACCTGATGCGGGGCCTCGATCCCAGGACCCTGGGATCACGACCCGAGCCAAAGGCAGAGCTTTTTTAACCCACTGAGCCACCCAGGCGCCCCTGAAGTTGCAGTTTTAAGCAGTGTGCTGAGACAGGGACCTGCACGTGTGTTTATGGAGGTTTCATTAAAATCGAGTCACCCCTACCACTTCTGCTTAAGACTTATGATTTATCTTCATTGCCTTCATAAAGTTCTTAGGCACAAAGTTTCTCAGAACTGGGGCCTGTTGACCTCTCCAGACTCATTTCAGACCCCTTCCCCCAGAAACCATGCTTCAATGGCACTGACCTGCCTACACTTCCAGAAAACACTGCGGCCCTTTTTGTCTTGGTGCCATTGTGTTTGTGCTGTGTTTTCTGCGGGCAGCACCCTGCCACTTCACCTCAGGAAGCTTGTAGGAACTCTCTCGTCAGTACGCCTCTGTCCGTCCTAGCACCCTTATTATAGCTCACACTATATTGCCGTTGCATGTGTGTGTGGGGGGGGGAGCGTGCCCCTTTTCAGTAGACTGTGGTTTCTTCCTTGAAATAATTTTCCTTTGTCAGTGCTTAATCGACATAGGAGGAAGGAAAGGACATAGATAAGTAGGTGGGTAAGAAAGGAGGAGGAAAGACAGGAGGATAATCCAGAAGGCATCTAGGAAAAGAGAGAAGTTGTGGAGGGAGGAAGGAAGGGAGGAAGGAAAAAGGAGGAGGGGGAAGGAAGAACTCTCAAGAGTTCTTTGATCAGGCTTGAGAAGGTCAGCATTGTGTCTGAGAGACATCCCTCTGGCCATTGTGGGGAGAGAGTTGTTGAATCCCAGCACTCATCCACCCCACCTCCCCTTCAGCAGATCCTTTAAAGTTACACTCTCGGGTAAGATCGAGTTTTCCATCACCCCTAGGATTTAACTCTGCCAACAGAAGAAAAGACAGGGCCGAGGGAGGAGTTTGTGTCCACAGACTTCTCTCACCTGCCGCCCCAGGCCATGATCAATCATGGAAGTCTGATTGAGAATTCTAATCACAGCTTTGCTATCCTTCAGACCCCAGCCATTGACCGTTGAGTCCCTCCTTCTCATGCCTGCCGCCCCTCTGTAGTTACAGTCGCTCTTATGCATGAGTCTATCATTAGCAGAGAAAGCATGATGCATTGGCTAGGGCTCCCTTCATTCTTAGAACCTAGGAAACGCTTCTTTTTTCAGACTCTCAGGGCCCGTGTGGGACATCGTCATGAATGAAAGAAGAAAATAATACAATATTGGATGTGCCCTTTTGCTGCCACTGTGTAGAAAGAAAATGATGCATTATGGGCACCGTGAGTATATGGCGTGCATCCCAGCCCTGCCCCCCAACCCAATGGCAGCTGATGCAGAAAATCATTGCTCACAGTCAGTGTCCCAACTGAACCTGATGGTTGATGGTTTCATTGAAGATGTCCTACCCTTTTCCAAACCAGAAGAGTCAACAATTTCTAAAATGGAATCTCAAGAAGAAAAATCAATGCCCGTGAATTCTTTGGACTTTCAAAATGATCAGAGGCAGTGTTACTACTCAGCTAAAAATATTCTCAGTGACTGGTGAGACCTGGGGAGAATTCCCCTAGAGAGGGGAAGATGGTTATTTTCCATGACAGTACTGTTTAATTTTTTCACTCATATGCATCTATTACTATAATAAAAATATAAGTAAAACAGCTTCCTCTTGACTGGCAAACAATTAGAGGACAACATAACTGAAAAGCATGGACTGCTCACCTTTTCTTTTTTTAATTGTGATAAAATAGACACATAACAGAACATAAAACTTAGCCATGTTTAAGTGTACAATTCAGTGGCATTAAGTACATTCTCATTGTTGTGCAACTATTAACACCATCCATCTCCTGAACTTTTTCATCTTGCAAAACTGAAACCCATTAAACAATAATTCACCATTTTATGCCTCCTCGGCCCCCTGCAACCACCCTTCTACTTTCTGTCTCTAGAATTTGACTATTCTAGGTACCTCATGTAAGTGGTATCATTCAGTATTTGTCTTTTTGTGACTGGCTTATTTCACACAGCATAATGTCTTCAAGATTCATCCATGTTGTAGTATGCGTCAGAATTTTACTCCTTTTTAAGGCTGAATAATACTCCATTGTGTGTATATGCCACATTTTGTTTATCCATTCATCCATCAGTGGACTCTTGGGTTGCTTCTGCATTTTGGCTATTGTACATAATGCTGCTATGGACATGAGTGGGCAGCCAACTCAGTTTTTTTTTTTTAAGATTTTATTTATTTGTTTGATAGAATGCTCAGCAGGGGGACAGGCAGATAGAGAGGGAGAAGCAGACCCGCACCCCCCACCGAGCAGAGAGCCCAACATGAGGCTCAATCCCAGGACCCTAGGATCATGACTCATGCTGAAGACAGATGCTTAACTCACTGAACCACCCAGGCTCCCCCTAGCTTAACTTTTAAAAGTGTGTTTTTAGGATCCTCTCTTGTTTTTATTATAAAGACTAAAAAGGCAAAGGGAGGCTAAATCACCTGGGTCATAAATGATCCCTCCATCATCTGGCGATTAAATGAGCCCATCCTTTGTATTCTTTGTTTGGGTGTCCTCTGAAGCAAAGACTATTATCCCATTTTATACTGAAAAATTGAGGCTCAGAGAGGTTAAATAATCTCCCAAGGTAACACAGCTAGAAAGGGGCAGCGGTTCAGTCTAGGTCTGATTCCATGGTCTGAAATATTTCTGCTATCTAATGCTGCCTCCCAAAAGTGTAATCAAAGCTGGACCTGAAGTGTGTGCAGATGAGGGGGAAGGCCAGAGCCTGAAGCGCTATCCCTCCCCTATGCCTGAGACACAAATATAATTTTTTTAGAACCAATGGAGAACAAAGAAAAGTACAGAACATTGAACCTAAAGGATGCAGACATGAAGCCTGATGTTCAGATCAGAACATACTTAACTATTTGTCATAATGCCAAAAGGGAAGAAGAATTCTCAAAGTCTGTAAGGAAATTCTGAGCAAAAGGATCAAAGTGCCACGTATTTCAAGGCCATGAGTGGACAAGAAAATAGTAGATGAGTTTTGGGAGAGGAAAACACCCGGAACTGAGGAGGAACAGAGGACATGGGGAGATGGAGAGGAGAAGGGAGTTGAGGGAAATTGGAAGGGGAGATGAACCATGAGAGACTATGGACTCTGAAAAACAACCCAAGGGTTTTGAAGGGGCAGGGCGTGGGAGGTTGGGGAACCAGGTGGAGGGTAATAGGGAGGGCACATATTGCATGGAGCACTGGGTGTGATGCAAAAACAACGAATACTGTTACGCTGAAAATAAAAAAGGAAAGAAAATCAACAAAGTGGGCTAACAGGAGGATTTCTCGGAGCTAGTAGTGAAGCTCTGGCAAAATCCTGCATAGGTGTGGTCTGTGCAGAGGACACAGAGTTGCCCCATGCATCCCTGCAGGGAAGGGAGCAAAAACTACTGGCCATCTTTGAGAAGATTTTTGATCACCAAGTAGAAAACAAAAGAGAAATGAGAATAAAAACCCTTACAAAGATGAAAAATAAAGCTTGTGTTAGGAGAATGAGTATATCCCTCTGTGAAGCACACAGGAGGAAATAATTTTTCTTAGAAAACATCAGGGCTGCCTGCTGTGGGCACCAAAATGGTAAGTAAAATACCGAGCAGCATCAGAGAGGGCTCCGTAAGCAACCTGAGAACCTGCTTAGCTCATTCATTCCTGTCCAGTGCATGTGCCCACTCTGCTGTGTCTCAGGAAAGCAGTGTGGATGTGACAAGACTACAGGAAAGGACATGTGGCCAGGAGGCTCAGGTTGACCCATGAGAATGAGATTGGGAACCCTGGGTTTTCACAGCCCAGCACTTTCCTGGAGGGTCTGACCCAGGAAACTGGAGAAGATGACACTTTGCTGGACAGGTTACATCCAGGAACCCCCTCTGGCCCAGAGCTGTTATGTGCTTGTCTTTGTGTCATGAGGGGACAGGAAGGGGAGATCACAGCAGACAATGATACTCTGATATTAGTTCTTAAAGATCCTTTGTGGAGTTTTTCTCTGAGACAGACCTGGACTGGAATATGGCTTGACTTTCAGGAGACATTAAACCCCAGCCCCAAAGTGCTCCACCAGACCTGGCCCTGGCTCAGGGGGACCATAGTTGTAGGGAGAGGGGTCCTAGGATGAACTCAGGGGGATATTCTCAGAATCCTACCTTTGAGACATTTTGCTGAAATGTCTAAATCCAAAGTGATGCCTCTGCCACTTGGAACAAGAATCTCAGGTAAGAACAGTGATGGAGATTGTGGCTTCTTGGGTCCCATCCAGGTCTATGAGTCAATACTACCAATTTCCTTACAACCAAGCACTTAGAAGTAGAGCTTCCCTGCTGCCTGGGTCCAGCACACAAGCCCCACCGAGCCTTGAGCCAGGGGTCAGGCCCTAAGCTCAACTTTAGATGGCTTCCCTCAAGACTCTCAAGGCCATTCTGACCTGTACTCTGTCCCCAGAGAAGCCTCTGGTGGGACTTAGTTTGAGAATAGAAAGGGAGTGAATGCAGGGGATAGGAGGACACTGAGGAGTGGAAAAAGTATATAGTGGAGAGAAAAATGTAGGCAGCCAGTTAGGATCCCTCTGAGTTAGGAGTGATCAGTGGGGTTCCCAGTGCAGTTGTGCAGCTCCTACACTATACAAAAGTGCTCCACAGAGGCCAGACATGGAGGCAGAGCAGCTCATGGAGGCTGCTTGCCTAGGCCTTGACCCTAGCACAGGGCTGTGTCCACCGCAAGGACAGGGACTCTTTCTTATCAACACAAAGATGCAGCACATGCAGGCAAACAGCCCTAGGCTTTTCCATCCGTGTCACCAAGTGCTTGTGAGACAGTTGATGGAAGTGTGTGCCTTTCTTCCTCTAGGGAACACATGGGTTACACAGAGTGAGCTGCACCTATGTCTAGCCATAGTTAGGTCGGTTCTGGCTCTGCAAAGCCACACCCTTGGCTGGTAAGTGAAGGAGAAGGTTATACGCGTGCTAGGCTCATTATCCACAGGAAAGATACCTACCTGACATTACACCAGGGGCTGGGCATCATGACTTTGCCTCATTCAGAGACTTGGCAGGACCCCAGCATGCAGAACAGAGCAACGGGTCCCTGGCCAGTGCAGCTTGTCCCTTCCCACTCCCACCCATCGGCAGAAGAATCTCTTACTGCCATTAACCAGACAGCTCCCAGGGTACAGGGGATAATACCCTCCCTGTGGCCACTCCACAGGGATAACATATAAGAACCATCCAAAGTGCAAGGGGATTGACCCTGCTCTGCAATGCCCTTTTGGCTTAATAGGAACAGCTGGTCAATGAGGTGTTTGGTAGCAATTTAACAAGGCTCAAACAGCAAGAGGCATCTGCCGATAAATCAAAAGGGAGTGCCCAGCTAAATGAGGTTTAATTTAAATTCTTATCTCGAGCTGAGAGGAGTGTGGTTGTGCCTTCCAATTGTATTAGTACCAGCAAGACCTAGGCCTTGGGAGTGTGGGTCCCAAGACAAGACAGAGCTATATAAAACCAAGCCAAACTGCTGAAGAGAAGAGGGAGAAGGGAAAGATAAGTTGTCATTTCTTCTTTCATAGAAACAAAACAAGCTTCACTCTATTTAGAGGTCATTAAACTCATCATGGCCATGAGCACATCCACTGTGGCTACCCCATTACAGCAGAGGGCAGGAGCCCACACGCAAGAGCACAAATGAGCCTGGCAGGGAAGAGGACTTGTTCTGTGGAAATGTCATCAATCAGAACCATGGTGACACCAGGGAAAACAAGAGCTGCTTCTTTCTCATTGTATCCTTCCACAAAGAGCATCTCCATCGGCTTCCATTAAGTCCTCTTCTGCCTGTGAGCTGTGCACAGGCTTGAGCTTCTGTATGTAAATGCCCAGTCCTGAATGGGCCTGACTCTCCCTTCCTGAACATCCCACGTTTTTGTTTTTTTTTTTTTTTAAATCAGAGGCCTGGACTAACATCAGGCAAAAAGCTGACTGTTGCTTAACTCATTCCTACCTCAGGAAGTTGAGCAGTGAGTCACTGAAGAGTCCTCCTTTCAAGAGGCCTCCCCCAAATGCCCTTTCCCCATGTTTCATTTCACTGGGACCAGAGACAACTTCCCTGTGGGTCTGGAGGGTGGAGCAGGATCTCAATTCCCAGGGCCTGTTGGCAGGGGGAGTGACTCAGAAAGCTCAGGAATGGAGAAGGCGGTGACACCCTACCACAAAAAGTATAGCTTAAAGTTCATGCACACCCAATCACTCCTTACGCCCCCCCATCCTTTCCAAGCCAAGCATCCTCCTCCCCACCTCCACACTCCACTCAGTTACTGACTCTCCTCTTCAAACACATCAGCACATGTTCCCTTGATATCAGTCAATGTTCATGAAGAACACACAACCTGCCACAGTGACCTCATCTGGCTTTGTAATAAGTTCCAAGGTAGACAGGCCAGAGCAGCACCTCACACAAAAGACCATCTCTTAGGAATTCTGTTTGACTTAATAGCAAGAGCAAAGAGAATACAGAAGTTTATTTTTCTCTCATCTGAAAATTTACAGGTGGCAGTCCTGGCCTGGCATGGCAACAGACATCAAGAACCAAGGCCCCTTCAATTCTTTGACTCTGTATATTTAGCTTCTGGCTTTCATCCTGAAGACCACCTCATGAGCAAAGACTAGTGATGGAACACCAATCATCACATCTGGATTCCAGGCAGAAGGCAGAAGAAAGAAGGAGGAGTACCCCCACCACCAAAAAAGGCACTTCACAACTGTCTTTTTAAAAGTTTTCCCAGAAGTCCCACCCAATAACCTTTTTTATATCTCACCAGAACTTGTCACATGTCCACATCTAGAAACCCAGGAAGTTGGGAAATGTGGTTTATTAGTTGAGCATCTTGCCACCTCCCAAAATAATTGGGGATTCTTCTATAAAGGAAAAAGAAGAGAAATAGATTTGGGCTGGCACTATCAGCCTCTGCCACAATGGGCAGCAATCTAGATTTCATTTGACAGGAACTCCCATAAGGTTCTAAGGTTGAGATGGTGACATGCAGATGGGTGACCAGACAGTCAAGGGGATTTTAAGTAGCATCTCAAAGGGTGTTGTGGCTATGCCAGCTGGGACAGAAGTCCATCACAGGACCTAGTCCTGATAGCAAATGTTAACAATCGCTTGGATGAAAATTTTCTGGAAGACAGGATCGTTGCCCCAGTGAGGAGGGACATATACACAAAAATTAGCAAAAATACCACAATTGACAGTGCCTACAGGACCCCAGAGGGGCGCACATCCAGAACAGTGAGGAGACACACAAAGAGTGATCTTCCCTGGATTCTGACCCTGGAGGTTTGCCAGAGCCAGACCCTCCTAAGAACATGATGTCTGTTGTGTTTATATGCATAAAGACACCAAAATAACAAATAAATTATATTCCTTTTTGCACATACTTTTTGCCTAGTAAACATGGGCTGACTGATCAGAATTAATGACCCAGTTCTTCAACATCAACTTCAGTGATAACAGTAAAAGGAAAAGATGGAGGAAGCAGGGTTAAAGACTATGGCACCTGGAAAAGGGATCCTCGGCTCCTCTCACACAGATATTTTGAACACAACTGTCTGAATTGCATGCAAGATGTTCTTCATAAAAGTAGGTAGACTTGATGGCCCAAAGGAAGAGGCAGGAGAGGGGCTCCCTCCAGTCTTGAGTGCTACACTGAACCAGAAATGCCACAAGTTGTTTGCAGAGCAACACTTAGAAACAGTTCCTATTCAGTTTTCTCATTTTGTTTTGTTTTGTTTTGTTTTTTTTTGCTTTTTATTTTAAAACAATGTTAGACTCATAAGAAGTTGCAAAAATACTAGATCCATCTACCCTTTACCAAGGTTCCCCTGAGTTATAAGATCTTACATAATCACAGTAAATTATGAAAGCCAGGAAACTGAAAATGGCACAGTATTACTAATTAAACTACAGACTGTATTCAGATTTCACCAATTGAGCACATAGATATGTTAATGTAAACACCATCCTAATCAGGATATCAAAGTGTTCTGTTCCCACAGTGAAAACCCTTTTCTACTCTTTCCTTTACTATCTCTAACCCCTGGCATTCAATGATCCATTACTATAATCTTGTAAATTTTTTTTAGAGAGAATGCACATGCTGTGAGCTGGGGGTGGGAGGGAAGAGGAACAAAGAGAGGGAATCTTAAACAGGCACCATGCCCAGAGCAGAGCCCATCACAAGGCTTGAGCTCATTATGAGATCATGACCTGAGCCAAAATCAAAGAGTCCAATAAAAATTAGAGCAGAAATAAATGAAATAAAGAATAGAAAAGCAATAAGAAAAAAAAATCATGAAACTAAAAGTTGGTTCTTTGAAAATATCAACAAAATTGATAGTTTCAGCTGGTGAGACTATCACCTAAAGGTGATAGTACCTTTAGGTACATGAACTAAGGAAAAAGAGAGAAGACTCAAATTACTAAAATCAGAAATGAAAATGGGGACACTATTACCAATTCTACAGATATAAAAAGGATTATAAGAGAGCAGAACAACTGTACCCCAACAAATTAAATAACCTATATGAAATGAACAGATTCCGAGAAACATAAAATCTACCAAGACTAAACCACAAAGAGATAAAAAATCTGAATAAACCTATAACTAGTAAGATATCAAATAAGTAATCAAATATCTCCCCAAAAAAGAAAAGCCCCAATTCAATGGCTTCACTGGTAAATTCCACCATTTAAAGAATACTAATCCTTCTCAATCTTTCCCAAAAAATTGAAGAGGAGAGAATTATTTCCATCTCATTTTATGAGGCCAGCATTACCCTGATGATATCAAAGCCAGACAAAAACACTACAAAAAAAACTACAGACCGTTATTCCTTACAAAATTGATGTAAATGTCCTCAACAAAATACTAGCACACAAAATTCAGTCACATATCAAAAGTATTATATATCATGACCAAGTGGAATTTATTCCTGGAATGCAAGGATGGTTCAACATATGAAAATCAATTGATATA
Source organism: Meles meles (assembly GCF_922984935.1). Classification (NCBI taxonomy): domain Eukaryota; kingdom Metazoa; phylum Chordata; class Mammalia; order Carnivora; family Mustelidae; genus Meles; species Meles meles. The sequence continues at coordinate 70,361,121 of NC_060066.1, forward strand.
ATATGCCACATCAACAGAAAGAAAGAGAATACTACATGATTATCTCAGTGGATGCAGAAAAATCTTTTGACAAAAATCCACACCCTTTCATGATAAAAACACTGAACAAACTATGAGTAGAAGGAAACTACCTCCACATAATAAAAACTACACGTGAAAAACCCATAGAAAACATTATATTCAATGGTGAAAGACTGAGAGCTTTTCCTCTAAGATCAGAAACAGGACAAGGATGCCTGTTTTCACCATTTTTACTCAACATAATACTGGAAGTTCTAGCAAACCAATTAGGCAATAAAAATAAATACAAGGCTTCCAAAATGAAAAGGAAGAAGTGAAACCATCTCTGTTTGCAGATAATATAATCTTTTATGCAGAAAACCCTAAGGATTATAAACACACATACATACACTGTTAGAACTAATAAAGGAATTTAGCAAAGTAGCAGGATACAAAGTCAACATACAAAAATCATTTCCATTTCTATACACAAACAATGAACAATCTGAAAAGAAAATTACAAAATATTATTTACAATAACATGAAATCAAACATCAAAAAGAATGAAATACATAGGAATTAACAAAGGAGGCAAAAGACTTACACAATGAACTACACTGAGATATCACCTCACACCTGTCAACATGGCTAAAATCAAAAAAATTAATTTAAAATACATCAAGGATTTGAATGTGAGACCTAAAGTAATAAAATTCTTAGAAGAAAACATCAGACAAAAGCTTCATAACATTGGACTTGGCGATGATTTCTTGGATATGACACCGAAGACACAGGCAACAAAAGTGAAAATAGATTGGCCTTTATAAAAAAATGAAAGACTTTTCGACATCAAAAGATACTATCAGAAGAGTAAAAAGGCACACTACAAAATGAGATAAAGGATTCCCAAATTACATATCTGAAGAGGGACTAATATCCAGAACATATATTCAAGTAGAGTTAAAACAGTCCATCACACGGGTCCATCCTTTTCCAGATCCTTTGACTAGAGAGGACACGTTTTCCATGGGTTTTTTGGTGTGTCATTTGGCATTTCCAAATTTCAGGGTTCTCTAGTGCCCAGGCTAGGATATGAGGAGACGAGTGCGTGTGCGCGCCCCCCCCCCCACATTCTTTTTTTTTTTTTTTTTAATTTGTTTATTTACAGCATAACAGTGTTCATTGTTTTGGCATCACACCCAGTGCTCCATGCAGTACGTGCCCTCCCTATTACCCAGCACCTGATTTCTCAACCTCCCCCCCCCCCCCCCGCCCCTTCAAAACCCTCTGGTTGTTTTTCAGAGTCCATAGTCTCTCATGGTTCATCTCCCCTTCCAGTTTCCCTCAACTCCCTCTCCTCTCCATCTCCCCCCCTCCCCACAGAGCTCACCTCTGGGTCACTCCCGAATCACCAGGTCTCTAGCCCTCTGTCTTCTTTCCTCCACATTGTTGAGTCCGTATGCATTTTGCCCAGGGTTTGTAGTTGTAATTAGCGTGAGGAATAGGTGACACACATTTTCCCCATTTTTGTCTGGAAGCAGAAGCCCCCGTCCAGTTGAAATGGAAAGTAATGTGCTCAGGCATCAGGGTAAATTTAACCTTACAAACTGATGTTCACTGAGGTGATCTTGACCCATAGATTCTGAGGTACAAAGGGAGCAACAGCCGGCGGACTCCCTGATCCACAGACAGACGGCATCTCTGTTGTCTGGGGTTGCATTTGAGCGTAGGACTGCATCCCCTCCTGCTTCCCTACCAACAGAAGAGGGTCACTGGGTGTTGGTTTGGGTTGGTTGGTTTGTTCTTCCATCGCATGAGGGGAGAGTAAACGCTCACTGGCAGCCAGCTTCAGCGCCCAGACCAGCCTTTGGTGAGATGGCCGCTCGGCCGGGCAGTAAGCGGAACGAAAGGCGATAAGCAAGAGCAGAGCCCGCTCTCAGAGGAAGCAAGCCCCTTGGTCAGCGCCCATCTGCCAGGAAGCCCCAGTGGCGTCGACCACGGCAGCCTGTCGCCCCCAGGTCTGATCACCACGCGCAGCCAACCCTGGGCGAGCTTCCGAGTGCGGCTATGCCTCGGGGAGCCTCAGGTACGTGCAGCCAAGGCAGGGAAGGACCCCTCCTGAAAGGGCGCCAGCGGCCTTGCTGAGCGCGGCAGACTCTACTGGGAAGACGCAGGGTAGCAGCAGCTGCCTGTCTTCACTTGCCATACTGAGGAGATGCGGTTTCTCTTGTCTCTGCTTCAACAAGTGGGTTCGCGGTTCCACTGTTTATGTGTCTTAAAAGCCAACATTTTCAAGTGTGTTTTTGGTGTGGAAAATGATTATCCCACAATTGGCACGGCAAGGCATTTCCTTTGAAACTGAATTGCCAGCTTTGCGCAGTGGCAGTATGGTAGCCAATGAGGTTTATCCGAGGCGCGATTATTGCTAATTGAAACTGAATTGCCATGTGTACAGTTTTGCTGTTTAAGACAACACATCACCTGGCGGCTCCGGGAACAGAAGAGGAGCAAAGTGCCGAGCTTCTTCCAGAACCAGAGCGTCAGTCTCAGTTCTCGGTGATGTGGAGCGGTTTTGGGGGAGCACCAGGCGGAGAACACCGCCCGCTTCACGGGCTCAGCGGGCTCAGCACATGCGCAGACCCTGGGGGTGGGGCGTCCCTCCAGCACGGGCTCCTCCACACCTCCCCCACCCCCTCTATGGAAAAGAGCTCCCCAAAAGGGCTTCCTGCTCTGGCCACCCATAGCAAAGCTTACTCAGAGCAGAAGGGTGGAAAATGGCTGTTTCTTGAACCAAACCCCAGTGGAACCCAAAATCTGGGGGGCGGGGGGGGGGGGGACTGTGGCTATGCTTCTCGTTTTAGTCCCTCTAGGAGATGTTCCCGCTCCTCGCATACATTCTTGGTGGCTCTCCCCTTCCCTTCTTCAATCCTCGTGGCCTCAGAATGTTCTCCCGGGGGAAGTCGGTCGGTTTAGGCATTCAGCTTAAAAGTACAGACACTCATCAGTGAAAGATGTGTAGTCGGAGTATATGAGCCGCAAAATCAACTTCTTGTGTAGTGCTTGGTCCTCATTCCCCTAACGGTGAAGCCATGAACTCAGGATATTGGAGGATTTTTACTCAAAATGGATGGGTGGGTGGACGGATAGATGGTAGAGTGGGTGGATGAGTGGATAGATGATGAGATAAAAAATGAGAATGGCAGGGTCCATGGCCTCTCCAAGCCCCTGTTCAGTGAGTAGAATGAAAAGCCTACCAGCCATCCTGTCTTCTGTGTCCTGTAGGAAAACCCAGTTCCTCCTTGGCCCTGGCTCTGGCCTGACTCACTAATGCATAAGTAACAGGCAGGACTTGGAGTTCTCTCGCCCATACCTACACCTGGGTCTCTGCCTTGGCTGATACAAAAACACTGTGTCTTCCAGAAAGAAAGATAGTAATAGAAAAAGGCCCTAGGCTGAGAACCAAGACATAGAGCTATTCAGTTTCCAGGTCAATGTCAGCAAGCTTCCACTGCCCCATTATTATTTTAAAAGCGATTTAGCAAGAAAAAGAGAAGAAGAAGAAGGAGAAGAAGGAAGAAAAGGAAAGGTTAAAAAAAAGTGATTTAGCAGAATGGGAAAAAAAATTCTGTGTTTATGGGCCATACAACATGTCTTTCTATCCTAGCAGAAACAGAAACCTTGGTGTTTAGAACAGTGTGCCCTGCAGAGCTCCTTCACAACTCCTGGCTGGCATCTCTGCTTGCTTCTCAGCCCCAGGCACCTGCTGACTTACAGAGCCCCAGGTTCCCAGTGGGTGGGAGCTGGACTGGGGTCTGGGACCTGCTCCCAGGCCCCACACCTGAGGTCAGTGTTACTGGCCTGTTAGCCAGCAGGACCACAGACGGAAGCAGCACACAGAAGGCAGAGTCTACTCTGCCCTTCCTAGTTCACCAAGAAGCTCCACAGGAGCCAATCTGGCTCCTCCCCCAGATGCTTCCCAGCGAATGTTCCTTTGCTGGCCGGCCCACATCTTCAGGAACACGCTTGCTGTCTCTGTGCTGGCAGGTGACATGGGCATGGGTCCCGGGGGGAGGCCTGCTTGGAAGGGACTCCACACATCTGCCTCCTGTTCCTTCTTCCTCTTTTCAACAGTTCTCCAGCTTTATTCTCTGTCTTAATTCTCTGGTCCTAAACTCTTCCCTCTTCAGCTTTGGCAAGTCTGCTGGCTTGTGGGCAGTGGGGAAATCTTCCCTCCCCATCTGCTATGCCCACCCCCTCCACACCCCAGCATGACCTCAGACCTGCTGAGATCCAGCTTCTTCCCTGTGGGCAGCACCTGGGCCAGGTCCCACTTAAATTCCATCCCTGACACTTCCCTTTAAAGAGCAGGTAGTTGTTTTCTTCCTCTGATCCCCAGAGCAAAGATGCTGCTCCTCACCTTTTCTGGGCCCCCATGGAGGACCCAGAACTGAAAAAAAAAAATCTGCCCAGCCTCACCCTCTGCCTGCCCTGTCCCCGCTACAGGAACCCCTAGCCACATGTGGCTCTGTACATTTACATTTTCAGCTACTAAAATGACAGAAAACTTAAAATTCAGTACTGCAGTCACATTAGCCACTTTCTGGTAGCTACCTGCCATTTGTGGCTACTATATGAGACCATGCAGAACAACATTGCTGTCATCATAGAATTTTCTCCAGGTCAGCCCTGCTCAACACAGTCCTAACCATTCTAGTCTGAACCATCATGCCTCAATTTCCTTCTACAGCTCTTTCTGAGAAGACTTAAGCACTAAATGTGAGTCAAAGACCTCCCAAGTCCCTGGACACGAATCTCATGTCGAAATTTGAAGCAGTCAGCTTCCCTGCTGTCCCGCTGTCCATACCTCAGGACCATCCAGTGACCCCATTCCCAGCGTGCCCTACACCAGGAACACAAGGCCTCAGGGCAGGTGGAAACAAACCAGACCACAATGTTACCGCAAAGGGGAGCCAGCTTGTCTCATCCTCGAGGACAGTCATTGCAAGCAAGACACATGCTCTGAGAATTCTTCCAGTTGATATAGGCTGGGATCAGAGACTGCCTCTGCTTGCCAGCCCACCGAACTGGTCAGGAAAAACAACTACCAGGCTGGTTCCACTTGCACTGTTGGGGGCCCTCTTGGCTCCATGAACATGTCCCCCACTCAGCCACACGCTCAGCAGCCCTCGAAGACCTGAGTCCCCTTGCGCACAGCACAGGTGACAAAAGAAGCACTGCTCTTCCCTGTCCTCTCAGCACCAAGTGTCCAGAAGGTAAGGCAAGACCAGCCTGCAAGGCAAAGGAGAGATGGCTTCCCTTCTTAGAGAACAGAAGGGGACCAGCTGTCTGCAAATGCAGGAACCTACCAAGTGGATGTGGCCCTTAATTCCCTTGCACATCTTCCCTTGGTGGCTTTAGGAGCCACAGAACTTTCCCACCTGCTTCGCTTCTTGCCCTGAGATCTCATCTGGATCTTCTCACTCGTAGGCATCTCTGCATCACTTTGCCCTTAAATGTTGGGTTTCCTGCCTTTCTGCCTAGACCCTGTCTCTTCGTTCATTCATTTTTGTTGATCACTTTGCATTTGCTGTTGCCCACATGTGTTCTCCGTATCGCTGCGTGGTCTGGGGGCCTGGACTCCACACACCACATTACTGCTGCCCTCGTCCTCGGGCCTGCTGCTGAGTCAGCTCATGGAAATATCAGGAGGTGGGAGGGCCAGAGGAGAAAGAGTGAGGGGCGTTGTAACCCTTTCCTTCCTCCCCTCCTCTGCAGTCTTGCTGATAATCTAGTAGGTCCTCATCTTTCTCAGTCCCTCACATTTGCCATGGCCACCAGGCTGTGGTCACACTGTTCCCTCCCCTTTGTCCTATCTGGCTCAGAGGGCAGAATGACTCCTGTTGCTTTTGTCTGGGTACTTCATCATCCCTTAGTGGTTCTCTCAGCCTTGCCCGCACCTATATAAATAACCTTTTCTTTAAACTCTGTCCTTTTAACTCTTCTTCCTGGACCCCTTGTGTTCTGCCAGCACCCAGAATGATCTATCACCCTTCTCCATTTGGAGCAGGTTCTGCTTATCACATAGTGACACAACACAATAGTTACAGAAGTCTGTGTTACTTCTCACAGTTCTGGCTCTTGACTCAACCCAGCTAGGTGGTTCTCATTCCAGGTCTCTCATGAGGCTATGGTCAGTGATGGCCCAGGTTGGAGCCACCTCCAAAGGCTTTCTCACTTGCATGGTCCAGCTATCAGTTAGTACCTTGGCTGGGAAACCTACCAAAGACCTTCCCACTTGGTCGTGGCTTCCCCATAGCATGGGAGCTGGATTCTGAAGGCAAGAGACATGATGGAAGTTGAATTGTCTTAGGACCTGGTCTTAAAAGTCACATGGCATGGCTTTTACTGCATTGTATTTATTGGAAGCTAGTCACTAAGGCAAGTCCATATTCACGATAGGAACTGTGTTAAAGAATTTGTGGACATATTTTTAAAATCAGCACAGATGGTACAGTCCAAATCTTATACCTTCTCCGCCCATAGCCACTTTGATCTATGTCCTCCACACCCTCTTGGGTCCCCAAAGCAGAA